>NC_026007.2:9594899-9938469 GCF_000442705.2 Elaeis guineensis | reverse complement strand
CATTCTTGCTTATTATATCCAACTAAATACTAAAATCAAATTCTATAAATTTTAAGTCAGATTCTCCATAATTGAATCACTAGTCTTTAATATTTCTCAAATACCTAAAGATATCCTACTAGTGATTCTAACCCAAATCTATAAGTATCCACTCACTACCCTAGTGAGTATACCATATCCGATGTCGTATATAGTGTAATGATAGAATAAATTCTACTCATAAACACCCTATGTATGTTGGACTGAGAAAATCTAAGCAGCTTCTTAGATCTCTCTATAGATCTTCATCACTAGGATGAGAGATGCTTTTCTCAAAGTCCTTTATGGAGAACAATAATAATAGTGAAACATTTATTTCTTGTAATGTATGAAATATCATTTCTGATTAAGAGAATTTCATTCATATGCAAGATAAGAAATACACTCATAGAACTATTAACCCATGGTGGAACAGATCCCGACCCTGGGTCTCGGAGGCCAGGGGTCAAGCGGTGGAGGAGTTCAAGGCTTCCACCAAATGAAGAAGTTGAAGGTTGAGTTCGGCCAAGCCGCATTCAATAGAGGGTTCGAGCTCTGTCAGGAGAAGATGGTCGTGAAATTCTCCAAGCTCGACCTCAGCTTCTTGGACGAGGTGTCCGAGGATGAAGCCAGACCCTCCACCGCCGTTGCAGCCACCGCGGTCCACCCCCCGAGGTGCGAGTCCCCCGTTGATCCAGAGGTCCAAGACCTCTAACCTTGTATTCTCCCTTTATTGCCATTTTTCTTCTTTCTTTTGTCTTCAAGGAACGTTCAATCAATAAAATTGATTCCTCCTTGTGGGGACTTTTCTTCTCTTTTTTCTTTCTTTCTTTTTTTCTTCTTTGTAATGAGCTGCATCTTAACGTGTTAACCTCTCGATGGCAGCGCCCCGCCGAAGTGCTTCCCTTACCTCAGGGGATTCCGCTGAAGTCTACAATCCAGCGGCTGAAGAAGGAAGTCCTCCATTTAACAAAAAGGTCGAAGAGATGGAAGGCGAGCTTCGCAGGTTGAGGGAGAGTCATTCCGAAGCCACCGCGGAGGCTACCTACTTTCGAAAATCTCCACGTGAAGGGGATCATGGAGTACAGTCGGAGGAAGACGAACTTTGAGAAGAGCTTGAGGAACATAAGAAGCATGCCAGCGATCAAATTTGGGCTCAAGCCACCAAAATCAGTTCCCTCAGGGTGGAGCTGTCGACTGCCCGGGAGAGGATTGGCCAGCTGGAGGAAGTTCATCCCAGCTTTTGACTCGGCCGACAGCGATCTGGAGTAGTCGAAGAAGGTCTCCGACCTCCAGCAGCAGCTCCAGGATACCGAGGTGAGCTACGATGCATACCGGGCTGGCTGGCGCAAGTAGGTGGATGAATACAAGGGGAGGCTCCGGATGGCGATTGACGAGGTTGTCCGCCTTCAAAGGCAGCTAACTGAGGGGGCTCAACTGCCTCCGCTCGGGATTCTGATGAAGTCCAATCCCTAAGGAGGATCGCAGAAGAACTATCCGTCGCTCTTGGGGAGGGAAAGGCCGAGCTGCAGTAATTGAAGATCCAGCGGTATGCGAGCAGTAGGCCATCAAGGATGTAGAGGCAGAATTTGAGGTCCTGAGAAAAAGGCATCGAGAGGCAAAAAATGAAAGCCAGCAATCTCATCGAAGATACATGGAGATATTAATGAGAGAGAGAGAGAATTGGAAGCAGAAGTCGAACGTATAAGGGGTTCCTTGGCGAGGATCGAAGCTGAAATCCGAGGTCGGAGGAAGCCGGGTCCCCTTAGGACTCTTTTTGTCCTTCCGTCTTTCCATGTATATATTTTTTCTTGTTGTTTTGTCTTGTTCTTGTTGTTTTGCTTTTCTTCCTTTAGCCTGCTGGGCTTTGTAGTGTATATTTTGAATGAAATGAAAAGGGGATTTTGTGTTACCTCATCCACGTATTGCATTAAATCATCGTCGTCGAACTTCTTTTGTCTTTTGACTTGTTCGACGTCGGTGTCATTCGGAGGTGCCCAGTCGTCATCACGTTGATTTGCTTTCTTGCCATCCATGGCCATAGGCCCGAGCTCGTGGTCTGAACTTCGCATTACCTTGGAGGAGTCATTATTTTCTTGACCTGTGTCGAGAGCCTTCTTAGAGACTGGGGATGCTTGGTAGGAGCTCCCGTCTTTCTTGAGACGAAGTTCCCTATATTTTTGGTGTAGTTTGTTTTTCATTTATTGCCGACGTAGTTCGTCGCTTCTCTTTTTAATTTTCCTTCTCTTTTCTGAGTGAGGTCCTCCCCTTGCTTTTTGTGGGGTCGTGTAGAGGTGTGGAGGTGCCATTGAGGGGACTTTTTCCTTTATCCGATCATGTTGGGTGATCAGATTTTTATCATCGTCAGGATGAGGTCCTCCTTCTGTTCTTGACGTAGTTGATCTCAGCTCAGGTTAGGATGAGGTTCTCCTTCTGTTCCCAACGGGGCTGTGGGGGCGCATAAAGGTCATTGCGAGGGCCTCTCCCCCCATCCGATCTAAAAGAATCGGGTCTTCGACTTTGCTCATGCCAGGATGAGGTTTTCCTTCTGTTTCTAACATGGCTGTGGGGGGCACATTAGGGCATTGTAGGGCCTCTCCCCCATCTGGTCTAAAAGAACTGGGCCTTTGACTTTGCTCATGTTGGGACGAGGTTCTCCTCCTGTCCCTAATATGGCTGTGGGGGCGCATAAGGGCATTGTAAGGCCTCTTTCCCCATCCGGTCTAAAAAACCGGGCCTTTGACTTTGCTCATGTTAGGGTGAGGTTCTCCTCCTGTCCCTAACATGGCTTGGGGGCGCATAAGGGCGTTGTAGGACCTCTCCCCCCATCCGGTCTAAAAGAACTGGGCCTTTGACTTTGCTCATGTTAGGGCGAGGTTCTCCTCCTGTCCCTAAAATGACTGTGGAGGCGCTTAAGGGTATTGTAGGGCCTCTCTCCCCATCCGGTCTAAAAGAATCAGGCCTTTGACTTTGCTCATGTTAGGGCGAGGTTCTCCTTCTGTCCCTAACATGGCCCTGGGGGCACTCAAGGGCCGTTATATGGGCCTCTCCCCCGATCCGATCTTAAAATAATCGGACTTTCACTTTGCTCATGCTAGGATGAGATTCTCCTCCTGTTCCTAACATGACCATGGGGGCATCAAGGGCCGTTATATGGGCCTCTCCCCAATCCAATCTTAAAATAATCGAACTTTCACTTTGCTCATATTAGGACGAGATTCTCCTCCTGTTTCTAACATGACCTTGTTTTAATTGTTTGAAGGGTTATCCCAGTTGTAACAAGTCCATGCTAAAAGGAAAAGACATGCAAAATCGAAAGGAATTTTGATTCAAAGCAAAGTCGTTAGTAATACATTTACAGGCTTTCCGAGTCCTATGGTCGTGGAAGGTCTGCTCCCCTTGGGGTCCTCCGGTGATGGAGTTGATGATCCCGATTGGAGGCCGATCTTCGAGTTGCTCTTCCCTCCTCGGTGGCTCGGGCTGCGGCAGGGCCCTTGGCCGATCTTCTCTACCCTTAGGCCGGCGTCGAATGAACCTATCGAGTCGACCTCGCCGGATAAGCTCCTTGATCTCATCTTGGAGCTGGATGCATTCCTCCGTGTCGTGGCCGTGGTCACGATGGTAGAGGCAAAACTTGTTGGGATTGCACATCTCGGGGTGTGTGCGCATCCTCTCTGGCCTAGGGAGCTGCTCTCTGACCTCCATCAGCACCTGGGTTTTCGAGGCATTGAGGGGGCATAGTTGTGGAATCTTTTCGGTGGAGAACCTCACCAAACTTCGCGGTCTGGGCTTCTCTGCCTACGTACCCGGGGAGGAGTATGGACACGCTTTGTGGCCGGGAGGAGTTCGGGAATGTGGCGAGCTTCTCTCGGCCCTTTTTCGACTGCGGACTTACTCGAGTCTCCCGCCTGCCACTCTCTCGCAGTCTCCTCATCCTTTATTTTGAAGGCTTCTTCCACTCGGACGTACCCTTCGATCCGAGCCAACAGATCAGCAAAATCCCTGGGGTACTTCTTCTCTAGGGAACAACAGGTCATTCTTCTGAAGGCCGCCCTTCAGAGCGGCCATTGCTACCGACTGGTCCAAATTTCGGACCTCCAGCTCTGCGACATTGAAACGATTGATGTAGGCCCGAATGGACTCCCCCTCCCTCTACTTGATATTGATGAGGGACTCCGAACCCTTCTGGGGGCGCCAGCTGCTGACAAAATGGGCCACAAATTGGTGGCTCATCTGATCGAAGGAAAAGATGGTGCCCAGTTCAGCGCCGAGTACCAGTTTCTCGCTGCTCCCTTCAAGGTGGATGGGAAGGCTCGGCAAAGAATGGTGTCGGGTGCGCCATGAAGCAGCATCATCATCCGAAAGGCCTCCAGATGGTCAATCAGGTCCGAAGTCCCATCGTAGCTTTCGAACTGGGGGAGTTTGAAGTTTGGCAGGATCGATTTCTGCATGATCATTTGAGAAAAGGGAGGGTCAGTGCAAATATCCTCACCATAAGCGGGGGGAGCATGGTGGAGTTTTTCGATCCGCCGGTTCATCTCCTGGAGCCTCCGATCCAGGAAATCCTCTCGACTACGAGTCTCGAGGGTCCTCTGGCAAAATGGAGGTAGAGATCTTCCAGGGGTGGAGTCGTGATCCGACTGAGGGCTCTCCACCCTCGGGTTCATCTTTCCGGGAAAGACGGGGCGGCTGGCCCAAGTGGCCCGCCCTACCATCGAATTTTGGTGTTTCGGTGACACTCTTTCCAGGCGCACTGATGCCTGCGGCTGCTGCTGCTGCTGTATGGCCTGCACAGCTTCGGTGAGGCCTCTGACCTACTGCGCCAGCAGATCAAATTGCTCCGTGCCAACCGCCGTTGTCGGAGGAGGAGGAAGCTGGGAAACTAGAGGTGAGGCCGGAGCCTGAGATCTGACCGCGGAGGCTGTGGATCGTCGCGTGGATGCCTTGTGGGGAGGCATCGGGCAAGGACCAAATGGAGGGAGGAGGAGAGGATGTCGAAAAAGATGCCCGAGGGTGGTCCCGTTGAGCGCTCCTTCAAGAACAAGGGTACTGCAAAGACACACCCCTTCCTCTAGCGCCAATCCTGTTTGTGCAAAAATCCGCCTGTGCTGGAGAAGCTGGAGTTGTGGGGGTCGCGGTCACCATCGGGACCTATAAAAGAAGTCTAAACCGGAGGTGGGGTTGCTCCGGCAAGACCCTCCGATGCTCAAGTCAGTTCTCTGCCTCAACAAGAATGGAGTGCTCGAACAGAAATTTTAGCAGAGTTTCTAGGTAAAAAATGAGGGCTTAGAGAATAACGTATCTGGGGTTCCCCCTTTTATAGGCGGGGGGCAACAGACTGATAGCGATATCTGTAACCTTCTGGCAGTGGGCCACCTAGAGTCAGGAGGAGTTTGTTGCGGAGAGTAGTGGAGTGGAATCATGGCTATCACCGGGACATGCCACATGGAGTCTGTCGTGGGAGTGGAGCGGCATCCGTTGTCGGGACTTGCCAGAGGATGGAAGAATCGTGCGGTATCTGTCACAGGAAGTGGAGCAGGATCGTGGGCATCATAGCGGTTGGCCAGGGAGTAATGGAGCCGCACAGAATCCGTCGCAGGAAGTGGAGCAGAGTCGTGGCCGTTACTGCGGCCATGCCAGGGAGTGCAGGCCTGTCGGCTGAAGCTCGACTGGAGTGTCTGGCGGGGAGAGGTGGTTAGCTTCCCGTTCTAGAGGAGCCTGGAGTCCGGCTCTCGTGGGAGTCCGGACAAAGTCTTCCTTCAGCCGAAGTTGAGGATGAGGTCCGGCTCCCGTGAGAGTCCGGATAGAGTCTTCCCGCAGTCAAAGTCGGAGATGAGATCTGGCTCCCGTAGGAGCCCGGGCGAGGTCTACCTGCAATCAAAGTCAGGGGTGAAGTCCGGCTCCCTTAGGAGTCCGGATGAAGTTTACCAGCAGTCGGGGTCGAGGATGGAGCCCGGCTCCCGTAGGAGTCCGGGCGAAGCCTTCCCGCAGTCGAGGTCGGGGATGAGATCCGGCTCCCGTAGGAGTCCGGGCTGAGTCTTCCTGTAATGGGAATTTTGGATGAAGTCTGGCTCCCGTAGGAGTCCAGACAAAGTTTACCTATGAGCGAAGTAGTGGGCGAAGCTCGGCTCTCGTAGGAGTCCGGGCAAGGTCCGCCTGCAGCTGGAGTAGAAAATGAGGCCCGGCTCCCGTAGGAGTCCGGATGAAATCTGATAGTCGTAGGAATCTACCGTTGGAGAAGTTCAGCCGTTGACGAAGTCCGGGGTAGTTCGGATTGGAGCTGAACCTGGCTGGAAGAAGTCTGGAAGGGATTCGGAGAATAGCTGATAGTCGTAGAAAGTCGGCTGGCGGTGGAGCTTAGTGAGCACTTGGGGCGGCTTAATAGATAACTAGGGGAACTCATGTTGAGGGAGCTCGGGTGGTGCAGTGGGAGTCCATCCGTTGGAGAAGTCCGGAGAGATACCATCTGCGGTCGAAAGCCGGAGGAGTCCCGGGAGGGTCAATCCTGTTAAGAACTTCGGCTGAGGGTATTTTATACCCAACACCAATCCTGTTAAGAACTTCAGCTGAGGGTATTTTATACCCAACATCTATCATTTAGACAGAACACCAAATGGATGATGCCTGCAATGTCAATCAGAAATAATGGACCTATTATCATTCACCTTAATAGGAGGTTATGATCTAGTTATCTTCATAACTAGCTTATTTTTATGGATTTAATAATTTAAAAAATTTGATAATTAGTTTCAAAAAGAGATGAGAAGAGATCATTCAGTAACCATAATCCTCCTACTGATTTCACTAAGTCATTGAATTGGATCAGGATCATATTAGTTGAAATGGTACCTAGATCAGTCACACTGATCAATCTTAATGGCATGGGTCATCTCAAATCACTTAGCGATCTAATCAAGATATAATTCATCAAATTGATCAGATAAGTGAGATCAGTGGGAGGGTCTGCTAAGCTTGCCTTAGACACCATCGAAATGGTCAGGTAAACCACTCTCAATTAAAAACCACCAATCGAAATGCCAAACTTATCTTAGATACCAATAGGTTAATTAGTTTTGATTTAACCAACCTAATAATTCGGGTTCAACTATTGAGCCATAATCGAGATCTATTTGGTCTAATCAAAGGCATGAATTTGACCATCTACAACTATTGTATTGGTTCTAGAGAAACCCTGATTTAATCTAATTCAATATTTGATTAGATTTAATTAATTTTTCTAGTTAGTTCATTGACTCTTTGATTCTAACCTTAGGTCTAACCCAATTAAGAGGATCTGATTTGAGCTAAATCATACCCCCATGTTTTGTGTGAATGACATTAGATCTTTAATTCATAATTCTAGATCTAATCGATTCTGCACTTAATTCTCAATTAAGTTCTGCATCAACATAGATTTAGGTTATGGTTTAAAATAATTTCAACCATTTATTTTGTAAATAATTTATAATGAATATTATGTAAAGATTTTTTATTCTAAAACTGGATCGACTCAATCAACATTGAGCTGGCTATACATAGAGACTGAGTCGACTCAGTTCAAAACTGGGTCAGCTCAGTAATTATGCGAGCATGATTCAAGAAGTTTCAGATCTAAAAATTCTTACATAACACTAAAATAAAATCAATCATAATACTTTTAGATCATATCTATAATTTTTTATAATTTAAAATTTTATTTTTTTATGATTAAAATAATTTTAATTATATAGATTAGATATCTTATTTTTCATACAACTTTGTATCACATACAACAAACCTAGGATTTCAAGATTTAAGATTTTGCAGAAAAATAAGTTCTTCCTTTCATGTTCTTCTTTATGGAATTTAATCAAATGGCACCCCTATATATCATAAGAGCACCCCATCAAATCAGAAGAGAGGGCCTTTAAACTCTTCTTACTTCTATGACCGGACGGCCTGGTGATCAATCCAATCCAAGTACTTGCAAATCGGATCATCTAATCTAATCACATATCATATATGCATGAATTTAGATCTAATCTAAATTATATCAGATCTAATTATAATTTTAAATCATATCTAAATCAGATTATAAATATTATATGCATGACATAAAATTAGATTTTATCAAGGATCAGCACAAACTAGGACAACCTTTTTACTGTAAGGGGTAAACCCTACAGCAGGACAATCTTATGTCAGTTTATGTGATCAACTATTAATTAAATTTAAATCTAAATATCATATATTAGATCTAAATAAAATTAAATTTAAGATTTAATATGCATATAAATCATATCATAACGAACCTAAGCTCTAATACCACTGTTGGGATACGTAGGCGATTTCATGCATATATTTCAAAACTTTTTCAAAAAAATTATAGCAGAAGATAACTAGATTAATTAAATAAATCTAATATACATATGATCTAATCATCAAATCAACCTATTCTATGATCTATGACATATTATGTTGTATATAAAATTTAAAAAATATTGATGATAAAATTAGCATGCATGCATATGAGCAGTAGATCACATCTACTTCTAATCTGAGTTCAGAACTCGATACCTGAGTGTGGGTCGATGATCTCTATTACTGAGAGATATGGTAGGGAGGATCTTTGCTGGTTGCTCGTAGCCACACATGCATCCAGCCTCTAAGCAAAATCTATTCAAAGTCTCGATCTGATCGGTCTTCTCGAGAGTGCTAGCTCATGTGAGGACCTTCTTCTTGACTGATCTGGATCCTTTCTTCAAATATCTAAAATCTTTTCAGAGGTTGAAGATAAAATTTTGGAGGAGATGAAGAGGTAAAAAAAAGATAAAGAATAAAATAATTTTCTTCTAATTTATTCTCTTTCCAAACCTTTATGACCAAAAATCAGAAATTCAGATTTTTGCACACACCCCAAGAGAGAGGACCCTCCTCTCTATTTTTCATGCCATGAACTATGTCTAAATTTTTTTCACATGAATATCTCTCTTCTGATATCTTACATACATAAAAGAAACTATAAAAATCCCTTTTATAGGCATGTAAGGAGGTGGGGTGAAGAGTCCTAGTGATCTTGGACTCTTACAGGATTCTACCTTCCTTCACAATTCTACATCCCAAAACATATCAAAAAAATATGAGATGCCCCTTCCTATATTTTTTATGTAAACTAATTTCCAACTGATCTTCCATAAAAAATCTCCTCAAAATATCACACATATAAGGAGAAAAAAATTTATTGGCATGGAGAGATTGATCTGGATGAGAACAGATTCTCCTAATAAAAAATATTTTAAAATCTAATTTTAGAATCTTGCTTTTATCAAAACTAAATTAAATTTAGATGTGAGATAGAGAAGGAAAAGGACTCTTTGTGTCAAAAAATCTCACACAAATGATTTTGTATGTAAAGATATATGGCATGCAAGCTAGGTTGGTGCAAGGGAGAAGAGTCCTATTCCAATAAGGACTCTTAATTTCTTCATTTGGATCCAAACCAAATCACATCTGGTTTAGCCTAAATAAAATATATAAAATCTAATCTAATTAGATTCATAAATTTTTAATCAAATTTTGATCAAATTAAGCATTGATTGAACCAAAGTTTTAATCAAATCAGGGATAATTCTCTTTTAACAATTAGGTCATCTCATAACCTAATCGGATCAAACCTAATTGAATCTAATTTAATTAGATTTTATTTAATCTTCTTTACTTAATCAAATTAAGCTAATCAATAATTTAATTATTAATTAATCTTTTATTAATTCACTAACACTTAGTAAATTAATTAATTATAACTTTTGCATAAGGTTAACCATCAATTAAATTGATGATTAAGTTCTTGAATAATTCTCAATCATTGATCAACCACATGATCAGTTAGAAAATTCTTTTGAGTGTAACCCAATAGATTCAAACCTAAATCGATAGCACAAAAATACCTTCCTAATTAATAGATGTAATTATCTAGCAATAATGACTCGATGTTTGGATAGGTCGAATGATGGCGAAGCAATATTCAAGAATCTATTAGCGTATGGTTACCGTATAATTCATTCCTTTGACCCTAATACTTGAGGATACCTAGGATTTAACTGTCAATCCTAGATAAGTCATCTACATAGTATTTCAATTTTTTTCAAATCATCACATGGATTACTCGGGCTCAGATTTTGCTAAATTAAAATACACTGATGTATATCTCCTGCTAATTCAGAGGAGTCCATCCCATCTTGACTCACACACCGACTTATCAAGTACTTGACTGTACCAAAAAATCTTCCATCACTGAATTAAAAATTTTGTTAGTTCGATATTAAAGTACAGTGAGTTGCTTGTAAGTTACCGTGATGATCCCAGATCAGGGACACTTATACCCATATCCTTCGTGAGCTACCCTTGACAGCAGAGTGCTCCACAGTTGGTCATATTCAATGATGATGTACTCCTACATCTCACCTGTATATCATACTAGTGTCTCCACACCATTTGGTTATAAAGACAATCAATGTATATAACCACAACAACCTTCACTTGATATCGCTATCGTCCTAGTAACAACATATCGTTTGGTCGTGAACTAATTTAAAAACTATGCGATAAATCTTCTTTTATTGATCAAAGTAGTTTTAAGAACTTCATCACAATATAGAAGTTCGTTAGAAGATGCAACTTTATGATGAAAAAGGCTAAATAACTTTTATTATTGATCAATTCATATACATTTATAATTAGCACAATCATCAAACAATTGACTTTAGAACATATTTTCCAACAGTAGAGGCTATCAATTCATAAAAAATAGTGGAAGGACTTTTAGACTAAAGTCCATATCTTCAAGATTAAAAATAATTCATATACTAATAGGTAAATATTTTTTCTTTCAGTTATAGCTAACACACTATCCCTCCATACGCTATTGGATAGTGACAAGCTCATCGAACCCAACTTCAATAGTGGTTATCAAAAGTTGAAGATCGTTCTTAGAGCATGAGAGAATTTTATATATCTTTACGGATGAGGTACTTGAAGAATCTGCAGCCAATGCTCCTCGTGCCATGAGAGATACTTACATGAAGTGGCTCAATGACCGCATGACTGTACCTTGCATGATGAGGGCAGCTAAATGAACGATGGAATTTAGTCATAAGTTCGAGGATGCACAGCCAAAGGAGATCATTCAAATGTTGAATGAGTCCTTCGACATCCCTGAGGATGCGGAGAGACACAAAATCTCTTGCGCAATATTCAATACCCGTACATGAGAGGAAGCTTCAGTCATTGATCATGTATTGTACATGATTGAGCAGATTGAATGCCTTAGCAAACTTGACTTTCCGTTACATGAACAGTTAGGCAAGGATGCTATTCTCAATTCGCTATCAAAATCCACCTATCCTTTCTCAGTCATTATATAGAATGATGAAGCTTACGGTGAACTACCATGGTTTGCTCGGATTACTGCAGACTTTTAAGAAAGATCACCAGCTCTAGAAGGAGTCAGTGAATTTAATGGGAGGTTCATTTGCAGGGTGCCGATCCTCTAGGAGAGAAAAGAAGAAAAAAGTATAGAAATCCCATGTCATTGATCCCAAGCATAGCAAACCATCAAAAGTTGACAAGAGCCAGGCAGAGTGCTTCTTCTACAAGAAGCTGAATCATTGGAAAAGAAATTATCCGACTTATATAGCCACCTTGACCTAAACAGGCCTAAAAACAAGAAAAAAAGCAATTGGTTGCTTTACAAGATACTTATACAATAACTCCTTGTAATTTCTCTATTTATGATACTACTATCTGGGTATTAGATATTGAAAGTCTTATTAACATGTACAATTCGTTGTAGGGACTGCAGGTAAGTAGGAAGTTTCAAGAGGGCAAGCGGTTCCTTAATGTTGAAGATGGAAGTCTTGTTTCAGTTTTGACCTTGAAAACTTTGCAGCTTGTCTTAAAGTCCAATAGTGTCATGTTAGATGATTATCATTTTTGTTCTCCTTTTTGATGAATGTCATCTCTGTAGGACTTTTTGGCCAAACTTGGTTACAAGTTTATAATAAAAGGATGATTTTTGTGATATCATTGTGAATGATACTACAATTATGTATGGATAATTAAAACATGACATATACATAATATCACGACCTGTTAATGTAATATATACATCCAGTAAACATTCTAAATTAAATAATGTCAGTGAATCCTACCTTTGACATTGTAGGCTTGGTCATGTGAACAAGAATAGGATTGACAGGTTGATCAAAGAATATATCCTTGAGATAGATGATTGTGAATCATTACCTATCTGTGAGTCCAGTCTGCTTGGTAAGATGACTAAGTCACCTTTTATGAAAAAAGGTTAAAGAGCCAGCGATGTCTTAGGTCTAATACATACTGATGTATGTGGACCTATGAATATAAGTATCAGAGGAGGATACTACTACTTCATTACATTCATAGACGACCTATCGAGGTATGGATAAGTCTATCTTGTAGAGCATAAGTCAGAATCATTTGAAATGTTCAAACAGATTTCGTGCTGAAGTAGACAAACAAACTGGGAAGAGTATTAATATGCTTGGTCAGACCGAGGAGGTGAATACCTTACCTATGAATTTAACATATCTGGAAGAGAATGGGATTCTCTCTCAGTGGACCTCTCCTGGAACACCACAACATAATGGGGTGTCAGAGAGGAGGAATCGAACCTTGTTAGACATGGTCCAATCCATGATGGACTTTGCGAGTCTGCCAATCTCTTTCTAGGGATATGCTCTGGCAACTACCTGCTACATTTTGAATAAGGTGCCCAGCAAGTCTGTTGATAAACTCCATATGAGATAAAGACTGGACGTAAGTCGGTGCTCTCACACCTTAGGGTCTGGGGGTGTCCAGCTTATGTCAAGTGTTTAAAGATAAATAAGCTTGGACCGAAGTCTGACAAATGCTTGTTCGTAGGATACCTAAAGAAAACTAAAGGATACTACTTTTACTCACTATAGAATAAAAGGTGTTTGTCAGCAGTCGGAAGTCTTTTTGAAAAAGAGTTCCTTGGTGAAAGAGCTAATGCCTGTAAATTGAACTTGATGAAGTTTATGAAGTAGAAGGACTGACACACATAGAATTGGATTTGATTGGTGAATCAAATCTAGAGCCAATAGAGGCACCATTGAGGAGATCCAGTAGAGTATCGCATCAGTCGGATAGATACTATAATTTTCTGATCCGAGATGGTGACCCCATCAAACTTGATAAGAACGATGAGGGATCCGATCACCTATATGGAAGCATGCAAAGGCCTGACTCTCAGAAATGGCTTAAGGCCATGAAATCCAAGATAGAGTCCATGGAGATCAATAGTGTATGGACACTAGTTGATCCATCTAAAGGGATAAAACCATAGGGTGTAAATAAATTTTTAAGAGAAAAGAGGAGCGAAAGGGAAGGTAGAGATCTATAAAGTTCGTCTAGTTGCCAAGGGATACTATCAGCATTATGGTATTGACTATGATGAGACATTCTCTCTTGTGGCAATGCTCAAGTCCATTTGGATTATGCTTGCTATCGCTGCATACTTAGATTATGAGATCTGACAGATGGATGTCAAAACCACTTTCCTAAATCAGGAGCTGGAAGAAGAGATGTATATGATACAACCTGAAGCATTCACATCCACAAATGAGTCAAAGTGTGCAAGCTGAATATGTCTATTTATGGACTTAAGCAGGCATCTAGGAGTTGGAATATGCATTTTGATAAGGTGATCAAAATATATGACTTCGTTAGCAAGGAGAAGAGCCTTGCGTCTATAAGTGGGCTTCCGATTCTAAAGTCATATTTCTTGTACTGTATGTGGATGACATACTATTACTAGAAAAAGATATCCTGACTTTGCAGAGTATGAGGCTGTTGTTATCATCACAGTTCTCTATGAAGGATTTGAAAGAAGCATCCTACATCCATGGGATGAAGATCTATAGGGATAGTCTAGAAGGTGCTTGGATTGTTCAATCCATATACATCCATACCTTGTTGAACTGGTTCAACATGGATAATTTAAAAAAGATTATCTTTCGATAGGCCATAGAATTACTCTTTCCAAGAAGGATTATCCGATAACTCCTGAGGAAGAGAGCGCATGAGTAAAATACCATATACTTCAGTAGTGGGATCTATCATATATGCTATGAATGTATGAGGTCGAATGTGGCCTATTCACTAGGGGTAGTGAATAGGTGCTAGTCTGATCCAGATGAGAAGTATTGAAGATTGCAAAAGTAATTCTTAAGTATTTGAGAAATACTAAAGACCAATGACTTATCTATGGAGATACTGACTTGAAACTTGTAGGATATACTGATTTTAATTTTTAGTCAGATTGTGATGACAACAGAAGCATGTTGGGGCTATATATTTACTCTGAATGGAGGAACTATTTGCTGGAAGAGTTTCAAGCAACATACTGTGACCGATTCTGTATGCAAAATGAAATACATTGCTACATCGAATGCTACAAAGGAGGTGGTGTGGTTGTGAAAGTTCATTTGCAAGTTGAGAGTTACACCTTCCATTGATGGCCCTGTTCTGCTATACTGTGACCGCTCTAGTTCCATAGCTAAGTGAAAGAACCTAAGTCGCACCATCACACCAAGCATATTCTACGTCGCTATCACCTGGTGTGAGAGATCATGAACTGAGGTGACGTTGAACTTCAGAAGATCGATGGAAAGGAAAACTTAGCCGACCCGTTCACTAAAGCTCTCAGAATCAAAGAGTTTTGATAACTTCAAATGGAAGATGGGTATAAGATACTATCTTGATTGGCTCTAGTCTAAGTGAGAGTTGTTGGGAATTATGTCTTAAAATCAATCGTGTGATGATTGAGTTCTCTTTGTATATGAGTTATTGATTATTGAATAAAAGTTATTCTAATATTTTTTATCACAAAGTTACATCTTTCTTGAACTTTTATGCTGTGATGAAGTCCTTAGAACTATGCTAGTGTACGATAAAGAGAGGATTTATCATATAGTTTTTAAATATATTCATGATCAAATGATATGTCATCATAGGATGATGATGTTTATCGAGTGAGAGTTGTTATTGTTGGATTCCGGTGGCACAGCGGAAGGGTTAGGTGTTTAAAAATTTTCATTCAAAACATCCAATGCACCGGAAGCCCTAATGCCCAGAAATTCTTGACTATAATAATCAAAGCATAATAAATATAAATTAGGATAAGAAGAATACTATAGTGCTAATCCCAATTTCCACAAGGCTCCAAGTGTCTGTTGGGAATAGTGTCCCAAAGCCAATCATCAGTCTGTTGACGGTTGTGCTCATTTGTACATGAGTTATGAATTAATAAAAATTATTTTGATATTTTTTATCACAAAAATATTTCATCTTCTAATGAACTCCTATGTTGTGGTGAAGTTCTTAAGACTATTTAGACTCGACAAAGGAAGATTTATCGTTTAGTCCTTAAATCTATTCACGACAAATGATACGTTGTTACCAAGGATGACAACATTTATCAAGCATAGGTCGTTGTGTGCTATATAGGTTGGTTGTCCTCTTAACCAATGAGTGTGGAGACACTGGTATAGCATACAGTGAGATGTAAGGGTACATCTGTACTGAACGTGACCGACTCCGGAGCTATTTCTGCTGTCAAGATTTGCTCCGATGAAATATGGATATAAATATTCCTCCGATCTGAGACCACCACGGTGACTTGCAAGCAACTCACTGCACTTAGGCACTAGACTACCTGAATTTTTAATTCAGTGACGGAAGGCTGCTGGGTGTAGTCAAGTACTTGACTTGTCGGTGCGTGTGTCAAGATGGATTGACCACTCCAGTTTAGGAGCTGTGTACGTCATATTTTAATTTAGCAAAATCTTGACCAGGGTAGTCCTTGTGAGGAGTCACAGGACTGTTTGAGTTGAGCACGATTCGGATGATCTGATCAGGGTTGACAGTTTTGAAGGAACCAGATCTAGGGTTTCAGGGTTAAATCTTGAAACTTTTTCAAGATCATATAGCGAAGACTAAAATAAATCAAAATTTATTTTCTAAAATCAGAGAATTCCTAGATCTAAGATCCTATTACATGATTATTATATAGCATTAAATCAAAAATTAAAATATATAAATATAGCATGAACTACATGTTGATCATATCAACATGTTTCTATACCACATCTAATGTATGTATTAAAAATAGATTAGATCTATTACCTTGCAAGTTAGATGCTCTAACCTCGCTGATCCGGGCTTAAGGATGATGTTGTAAGCTGCACACACGTCCGGCCTCTAGGAGTCATCCACACGAGCCCACGAATCTCGATCAGAAGTCTGCTTCAGAAATCAGCACAGTATGCTAGTACTGCGCTGATCCTTCTTTGATGGTTGATCAGGTGCCTCCTTCTTCTTGATTTGGACTCTTCAAAGATGGAAAGTAAAAGGAGGAGTTTTAGATCTGAGACACTCTCAGAAACTCAAGATGGAGGGAGGAAAGATATGAAAACAAAAAACCTAGAAGAAGACCCTCTTCTTCTTCACATTTTTCTTTCTAGACACCCTAACTTGCATCTTTATATCTCCATGACCAAAGGTTTTTCTCTCTAATTTTTGGATGGCACAAAGGTTCTCAAATGTCTATCTTATCCTAAAATTTTATGAAGAAACTCATTTTATATAGAGAGATATGATAGAGTCCTTGTCTAGGTCAAATACCTAGTCAAGGCTTATCCAAACATGGCAAGTTAAGGGCGCCCAACTCTTGAGCACCTCCTCCATATTTTTGTGCATGGATCACCAGAAAGGGTGCACAATGTGTACCCTAAAATCCATGAAAATTCAAAAAAAAATTTGGATAAATTCGGTGCAAAATTGAAAGAGTTTTGGATTTCTAAAACTCTATCTCATAGAATTCGAAATCCAAACTTATTCCTTTTTGATTTGATCCAAATCACCTTCCATGTAAGAAAGAAGAGAGGAAACCTTTTGTGAACGTGGGAGAGACCAGGAGAGGGCTTTTGTCACACAAAATAAGTAGAGATTGGCATTGAATAAGAGAGAGGGCGTGGGGAAGGCTTATGTGGTGCAAGGTGGAATCTAGTCTTACTAGGATTCTATCTCATGACTTGTTTTAATTTAGTTTTCCAAACCAAATCAAACCAAATTAGATCAACCCAATTAAAATAGGTCTTAACCAATTAAGAACCTAATTTAATCAGATTAAATTAGATTTAAATCTGATTTAATTTTTTAATCAAATTAGAAATTAGATTGATCCAAGTCCTAATTGAACTAGGACTAGTTTTTCCTTGCACTTGGCTTATCCAATAAACCAATTGGACTTGATCCAATCAAGCCCAAAATAAATCTAATTAAATTATATTTAATTAGACTTAATCTCAACCCATTGGCTTAATCAAATTAAGCCAATTAGCAATCGAATTGCTAATCGATCCTCCTGCAATACTTGCACTGGGTTAAATGTCAATCGTATTGATCATTTAATCCTAGAACGATTCTTAATCGTTGATCAACCATCCGATCGGATCATGAACTCTAATGTGTGTGACCTCATAGGTCCGAATCTAAGCCGGTAGCACAGGAATAAATTCTGTACCAATCGAAGTGACCATCTAGCAATGGTACCCGACGATCGGATAGGTCGAATGTATAGAACAACATCCTTAGAACCCATGCGGATATAGTTTTCATATAATTCATCCCCTTGACCAAAATGATCATAGGACACCCCAGAGTTCAACTGTCAACTCTGATCAGGTTGTCCACATTGTATTTCAAAATATCAAATCCATCTGATGGATTACCCTGGCCAAGGTTTTGCTAAATTGAAATACAGTGACTCATTCTTCTCCAACTCTTGGAGTGGTCAATCCCATCTCGATCACACTCTGACTTCGCAAGTACTTGACTGTGCCCAGAAGCCTTCCGTCCCTGAATTAAAAATTCAGTTAGTCCAGTACCAAAGCACAGTGAGTTGCTTGCAAGTCACTGAGCGATCTCAAGTCTAAGGGACACTTATACCTATATCCCATCAGAGACATTCTCAACAGTAGAATGCTCTGGAGTTGGTCACGTTCAATGATGATGTACCCTTACATCTCACCTGTATGCCATACCAGTGTCTCCACACTCCTTGGTTAAGAGGACAACCAACCCATATGGCCTACAGCGACCTATGCTCGATAGAAGCTGTCGTCCTTATTAACAGCTTATCATTTGGTCGTGAACAGTTTTAAGGACTAATCGATAAATCCTCTCTTTATCGAACTTAAATAGTCCTAAGGACTTCATCATAACAACGGAGTTCATTAGAAGATGAAAGCTTATGATGAAGATGCCAAATATATTTATTTATTAACAAATCAATTACAATACTTGGTTGCTCAACCGTCAACAGCTTGACGATTGGCTTTTTGGGACACATTTCCAACAACTCCCACTTTCCTAAAGCCACTCGGACAGTATCTAATACCCATCTTCGACTTGTGGTTGTCGAACTCCTTTATTGCCAGGGCTTTAGTGAAGGGGTCGGCTAGGTTCTCCTTTCCGTCGATCTTCTGAAGGTCGACGTCATCTCGATCCACGATCTTCCGGACAGGTGGAAGCAGTGCAAGATGTGCTTCATCCGCTGATGTGCTTTGGGTTCCTTCCCTGAGCTATGGCACCAGTGCTGTCGTAGTAGAGCAGGACGGACCATCGAGGAGGGTGCTACTCCGAGCTCGTTGATGAATTTCCTCAGCCACACAGCTTCCTTCGCGGATCCGATGCTGCATGTACTCCGCTTCACAAACAGAGTCTGCCACAGTATGCTGCTTGGAACTCTTCCAGTAGATGGCTCCACCATTCAGAGTAAGATATAACCGACAGCTCCTGCTGTCATCATGGTCAGATTGGAAGCTGAGTCTGTGAACCCCACAATTTCAGATCTGACTCGCCATAAACCAACCATTGGTCCTTAGTATTTCTCAAATACTTAAGGATGGCTTTAACCACTTTCAGTGATTTTCTCCAGGATCAGATTGGTATCTACTCACTACTCCTAGTGAGTATGCCACATCTGGTCTTGTACATGTCATGGGTACATGATAGATCCCACGCTGAAGCATATGGGACTCTACTCATACGCTCTCTCTCTTCAGGAGTTGTCGGACAATCCTTCTTAGAGAGAGAAATTTATGGCCTATCGTAGATAGCCCTTCTTGGAATTCTCCATGCTGAACCTCTTCAGCACAGTTCTATGTACATGGACTGGATAACCCAAGCATCCTTTTAGATCTATCCCTATAGATCTTCATCCCTAGGATGTAGGATGCTTCACCCAAGTCCTTCATGGAGAACTGTGATGACAACCAAACTTTTATTCCCTGTAGTGCGAGGATGTCATTCTCGATTAAGAGAATGTCATCCACGTACAAGACAAGGAATACCACAACTGGACCATTTGCCCATTATAGATGCAGGGCTCTTCTCCATTTTAATGAAGCCATACGTTTTGATCACCTTATCAAAATGCATGTTCCAACTCGAGAAGCTTGCTTCAGTCCATAAATGGATCTCTGAAGCTTGCACACCTTGGACTCATCTGTGGATGTAAACCCCTCAGGTTGTATCATATACACCTCTTCAGTCAGCTCTCCATTCAGGAAAGCTGTCTTTACATCCATCTGCCAGATCTCATAATCCAGATGGGCAGCTATTGCAAGCATTATCCGAATGGATTTGAGCATTGCCACAGGGGAAAATGTCTCGTCATAGTCAATACCATAAGTTGATGATACCCCTTGGCGACCAGACGGCTTTATAGGTCTCCACCTTTCCGTCTGCGCCCTCTTCCTTTTGAAGACCCATTTACACCCAATGGGTTTAACCCCTTCAGGTGGGTCAACCAATGTCCATACATCGTTGACCTTCATGGACTCCATTTCGGATTCATGGCTTCAAGCCATTTCTCGAATCAGATCTCTGCATTGCATCCATATAGGTGATCGGATCCTCATTATTCTCATCAAGTTCGATGGGATCACCGTCCCGGACCAAGAAACCGTAGTATCTGTCCGGCTGAGCGTACTCTATCGGATCGCCTTAATGGTGCAGGTATATTGGGCTCTGGATCTGATCTAATCATATCCGACTCAGGTTCAGCTATTGGTGTCGGTCCTTCTACCTGTTGAACTTCATCAAGTTCAACCTTAGAGGCAACGGTTCCTTCACCAAGGAACTCCTTTTCTAAAAAGATTGCCTTAAGGCTGACGAACACCTTTTGTTCATCAGCATGGTAGAAAAAATATCCTTTTGTCTCTTTGGGGTACCCTATGAATGAGCATTTGTCAGACCTAGGTTCAAGTTTGTCTGTGACTAATCGTTTGACATAGGCGGGCACCCCAGACCCTAAGGTGTGAAAGTGCTGGCTTACGTCCCGTCCATATCTCATATGAATCTTAATTACAGACTTACTTGGAACCCTATTTAACAGGTAACAGCCGATTCGAGTGCATATCCCAGAAGGATATCGGCAAGCTAGCAAAACCCATCATGGATCGGACCATGTCTAACAGAGTCTGATTCCTCCTTTCAGACACACCATTATGCTGTGGTGTTCCTGGAGGAGTCCATTGGGAGAGAATCTCATTCTCTCCTAGATATGTGAGAAATCACTAGAAAGGTATTCTCTTCCTCGATCAGATCGAAGAGTTTTAATACTCTTCCCAGTTTGTTTTTCTACTTCACTTCGAATCGTTTGAACATTTCAAATGAATCCGACTTATGTTTCATCAGATAGACATATCCATATCTGGATAGGTCATCCATGAAAGTTATGAAGTAGAAATATCCATCTAGCACTGTGCTCATGGGCCCGCATACATCAGTATGTATTAGGCCCAAGAGCTCAGTAGCTCTCTCACCTTTTCCAGTAAAAGGTGACTTGGTCATTTTACCAAGAAGACAGGACTCACAGGTTGGAAGTGATTCACAATCACTGACTTCGAGGATTCCCTCTTGAGTCAACCTTTTATTCTGTTCTTGTTTATATGACCTAGCCTATAGTGCCATAAGTAGATATCTGACACACTATCTAATCTAGGATGCTTGCCAGTAGAATAGACTCTTATCGGGTTGATCTTTCTGGTCTGACCCTGCACAGATGTCCCAGCCTGAACTTGCACCTTCTTCACTTTCTTCTTCTTGTTCTTCTTCCATTTCTCAAAGGTCGAGAACCAGAAGACGAACCTCCCACTAAGTTCACCGACTCCTTGAGGAGTTGGTGATCCTTCTCAAAGTTCTGAAGCAACCCTAGTAACCCATGGTAGTTTACTTCAGGCTTTGTCATTCTATAATGAGTGAGGAATGGAGATAAGACTTGGGCAGCGAGTTCAGTATTGCATCTTTCCCAAGCTGCTCATGCAAGGAAAGCCGAGCTTGCTCAATCATTCCATCAGCTCGATCATGTACAATACATGATCAGTGACAGAGGCACCATCTCGCATTTTGGCGTTGAAGATGGCACAACTAGTCTTGTGCCTCTCTACATCATCGGGTGTGCCAAAGGCATCCTCCAACACTTGAAGCATGTCCTTTGGCTGAGCCGTCTCGAATCTGCGACTGAACTCGTCTCTCATGGCAGCCAGCATGATACAGGCACCGTGGTTCGGTCACTGAGCCACTTCTGGTAAGTGTCTCTGACTGTTCCACGTGCATTGACAGCTGGCTCCTAAGGTGCAGGATCCATTATCACATATAGGATCCGTTCATGCTCCAGGACTATCTTCAACTTTGGTACCAGCTATCGAAGTTGGTCCCACCAACTTAATGATTGGAGTGATAGGGAAGTGGCTATATTTGCACAAAGGAGAACCATAACCTAATTAGTAATTGATTCATTAAACCTAAAGATTTGGACTTTAATCAAAAGGTTTCTCCCACTATTTTATTCGAATTGGTAGCCTCTACCTCCAATTCGAGGAATTACCCTAATTCCTTAGTGGGTACTAGAATCCACTTAGACTGCACACAAGCCCAACTTTGGTTGGTCAACCCATGTACATCTAAGGTAGGTTCATAACCAATTGTTTCTCTAAATAATTTTAGTAATTTTAATTTTGCCCAGAAACCTAATCAGTAGGCTTTGGCCTCCACTGTAAGGATCCGGTTAGGTCCAACCATTAACATGATCATACTTGGTGTATCTAACCAATGAATGATTAAGCCCAACTTTGGTTGGCTCACCTAACCACCATTAGAGAGACACTTCCAAGTCGTCATATGATGAGTGATAATTCCATTAGTCAACAAGCACCAGGCCTTTGGGTTGCAATGATTATTGAGTTAATGGACTCATTATCAAACACCTTAATGGGAGGCTATGACTCAGTTATCTCCATAACTTTGTCATTTTAAGGACCTAATAATTTTAGAGGATTTAAATAATTTAGAGGATGAGGTCAGATGAACCAGCTTATCATGATCCTCCCACTGGTTCACCAAGTCAGCTTAAGGGAGACCATTAAAAGGGCTGGTCTAGGAGCACCTAAATCAGTCACACTGATTTACCTAGCTGACATGGGTCAGCTCGAATAGTCAAGTGATCCGATCAAAACATAATTTCACCAAGAGGCCAGTAAGTTCGATCAGTGGGAGGGTCTGCCAAAGCTTGCCTTAGACACCATCAGAAATGGCAGGTAAGCGGGCTCCCAATTAAAAACCACCGGTCTGATTTACCTTAGACACCAACTGGTTTAATTAGTTTCGATTAGATCAACCTAACAGTTCGTGCTAGACCACTTAGCCAAGAATCAAGTCCATTTGGTTCTCCTTAAAGACATGGACTTGACCAACTACAACTATTGTAATTGATCTAGAGAATCCTTGACCTAATCTAAGACAACAATTGATTAGATTTAGTCAATTCTCTAATTAAGTCCATCTTTAATCTAACCATAGGTCTAACCCAATTAATGGACCTAATTCCCACTAACCCATTAACCCAATGTGTTATGATTTGTGTCTTAGGTTCTTCAATTCACAATCCTAGAACCTAATCAAACAACTTCTTAATTCTTAATTAAGTTTTGGGCTGAGGGTTGGGTTTGGCTTTTCAAAAAATAATTTTTATATTTATAAAATAATTTTACAATATGATTCTACCAACCATATTGCATGTTTGATTCATAATCAAGATACAAGTGAAATAAACATGAAACTACTTTAGATCTAATCTAAACAGGTTCATGTAATTGAAATAATTTCAACTTTAAATAATTTTTTTTGCACAAAAATTATTAACAAAGAGATTTTATTTTAGATTTAAATATTTTTAAATCTAATAAATCATAAATTTAATCTAGATCATATCTAACAAATTTATGATTAAAGATAGATCTACACAAACTAGGACAACCTTTGCACTGTAAGGGGTAAACCTTACAGCAGGACAACCTTGCAGTTTGTGATTGATCTAAAATTTTAATTTCAGATTTAATAATCAGATTATAAATTAGATTAATCTAAGAAATAATCTAAGCATGTATAAATAATCATGTAATAAAGAACCTGGCTCTGATACCAACTGAAGGAACCAGATCTAGGGTTTCAGGGTTAGATCTTGAAACTTTTTCAAGATCATACAGCGGAAGACTAAAATAAATCAAAATTTATTTTTAAAACTGAGAATTCCTAGATCTAAGATCCTATTACATGATTATTATATAGCATTAAATCAAAAATTAAAATATATAAATATAGCATGAACTACATGTTGATCATATCAACATGTTTCTATACCAATCTAATGTATGTATTAAACAATAGATCAGATCTATTACCTTGCAAGTTAGATGCTCTAACCTCACTGATCTGGGCTTAAGGATGATGTTGCAAGCTGCACACGCATCCGGCTTCTAGGAGTCGTCCACACGAGCCCACGAATCTCGATCAGAAGTCCTGCTTCAGGAAATCAGCACAGTATGCTAGTACTACGCTGATCCTTCTTTGATGGTTGATCAGGTGCCTCCTTCTTCTTGATTTGGACTCTTTCAAAGATGGAAAGTAAAAGGAGGAGTTTCAATCTGAGACACTCTCAGGAAACTCAAGATGGAGGGAGGAAAGATATGAAAACAAAAAACCCTAGAAGAAGACCCTCTTCTTCTTCACGTTTTTCTCTCTAGACACCCTAACTTGTGTCTTTATATCTCCATGACCAAAGGTTTTTCTCTTTATTTTTGGATGGAAAAAGGTCTCTCAAATTCTATCTTATCTTAAACTTTTATGAAGAAACTCATTTTATACAAAGAGATATGATAGAGTCCTTGTCTAGGTCAAATACCTAGTCAAGGCTTATCCAAACATGGCAAGTTAAGGGGCGCCCAACTCTTGAGCACCTCCTCCATATTTTCGTGCATGGATCCTAGAAAAGGGTGCACAATGTGTACCCTAAAAGCCACAAAATTTCAAAAAAAATTGGATAAATTCGGTGCAAAATTGAAAGAGTTTTGGATTTCTAAAACTCTATCTCATAGAATTCGAAATCCAAACTTATTCCTTTTTGATTTGATCCAAATCACCTTCCATGTAAGAAAGAAAGAGAAAACCTTTTGTGAACGTGGGAGAGACCAGGGAGAGGGCTTTTGTCACACAAATAAGTGAGATTGGCGTTGAATAAGAGAGAGGGCGTGGGGAAGGCTTATGTGGCGCAAGGTGGAATCCTAGTCTTACTAGGATTCTATCTCATGACTTGTTTTAATTTGGTTTCCAAACCAATCAAACTAAATTAGATCAACTCAATTAAAATAGGTCTTAACCCAATTAAAACATAATTTAATCAGATTAAATTAGATTTAAATCTGATTTAATTTTTCTAATCAAATTAGAAATTAGATTGATCCAAGTCCTAGTTGAATTAGGACTAGTTTTTCCTTGCACTTGGCTTATCCAATAAACCAATTGGACTTGATCCAATCAAGCCCAAATAAATCTAATTAAATCATATTTAATTAGACTTATTCTCAGACCATTGACTTAATCAAATTAAGTCAATTAGCAATCGAATTGCTAATCGATCCTCCTGCAATACTTGCACTACGTTAAATGTCAATCGTATGATCATTTAATCCTAGAATGATTCTTAATCGTTGATCAACCATCCGATCGGATCATGAACTCTAATGTGTGTGACCTCATAGGTCGAATCTAAGTCGGTAGCATAGGAAAAATTTCTGTACCAATCGAAGTGACCATCTAGCAATGGTACCCGACGACCGGATAGGTCGAATGTATAGAACAACATCCTTAGAACCATGCGGATATAGTTTTCATATAATTCATCCCTTGACCAAAATGATCATAGGATACCCAGAGTTCAACTGTCAACTCTGATCAGGTTTCCACATTGTATTTCAAATATCAAATCCATCTGATGGATTACCCTGGCCAAGGTTTTGCTAAATTGAAATACAGCGACTCATTCTTCTCCAACTCTTGGAGTGGTCAATCCCATCTCGATCACACTCTGACTTTGCAAGTACTTGACTGTGCCAGAAGCCTTCATCCCTGAATTAGAAATTTAGTTAGTCCAATACCAAAGCACAGTGAGTTGCTTGCAAGTCACTGAGGCGATCTCAAGTCTAAGGGACACTTATACCTATATCTCATTAGAGACATTCTCGACAGCAGAATCTCTGGAGTTGGTCATGTTCCATGATGATGTACCCTTATATCTCACCTGTATGCCATACCAGTGTCTCCACACTCTTTGGTTAAGAGGACAACCAACCCATATGGCCTACAACGACCTATGCTCGATAGAAGCTGTCGTCCTTATTAACAGCTTATCATTTGGTCGTAAACAGTTTTAAAGACTAATCGATAAATCCTCTCTTTATCGAACTTAAATAGTCCTAAGACTTCATCATAACAACGGAGTTATTAGAAGATGAAAGCTTATGATGAAGATGCCAAGTATATTTTATTTATTAACAAATCAATTACAATACTTGGTTGCTCAACCGTCAATAGCTTGACGATTGGCTTTTTGGGACAATTTTCCAACAAGTTTAACCCAGAGTCGTCCTAAACACAGGGGTCAAAAGGATGAATTATACAGTAACCATATTCATGTAGGTTCTGAGTGTTGCGATTGTGACTCTTCGACCTATCGGATGTCGGGTACTATTGCTAGATGGTCATTCGATTAGTACAGGCATTGGTTCCTGTGCTACCGGCTTAGGTTCGAACCTGCGGGGTCACACACATTAGAGGTTTCTATCTGATCTGATGGCTGGTGTAGAATCCTACATATTTGGGACTCAGTGATCGAGAATCAGGATTCTCTGATCATGAGTTCCACACATTATGGGTACCGGGTCAAGAGTCCCACTGGTTGGGACTTTTCGATCAGGGTTACATATCGATGAATTCTGATGCCCGATTGCCCATCGAATTTGGACTCAGTATTTATGAGAGATTTAATTAGTGATTTGATCACTAATTAACTTAATTTGATTGAGTAATTATTTTTGGATCAAGTCCAATTGAATTGGATTCAGTTGGGTTTGACCTGATTAGGTTAAGAGTTGACCTAATCATCAAGATGGTTTGGTCCTGATTTGATCAGGGGTTGGACTTAGTCAATTTTGATTTGATTAGGATTTTATTGAGCCTAATTAAGTCTAATTAAGTTGGGTTTAAATTAGTCTAATTGGACCTAACTTATTTGGTTCAATTAGGTTAGTTTAAATAATTAAACCACCTTGACCCAATCTCCATGCACCACCTCACTTCCATTGCACCCATTTGAATTCATGAGAAGGAACTTCTCATGAATTTTTTTCTCACGCCAAGCCTCTCCACACTCCACTTTAATGTTCCAATTGAATGGATAAGGATGATTGGTTGGCCACTCAAATTGAAAATAAAGTTTGAATTTGAATGGGCAATCAATCTTTGCGCCTTATCCTTTTTTAACCCCATTTATTACATGAGAAAAATGTTCTCATGAAATCACTCCATGCACAATTTAAGCCATGCCTCACACCTTTAGTGGATAAGGGATGAGTTGGTGTCCATTTGAATTCAAAATTTGATTTGAATTCAAATGTGTAATTACTCATCTTTATCCTTTCTTTTGGATAAGACGTTTGACGTTGTTATAAAAGGAGGAGAAGAGTGGGGCATGAAGGAAGAAGATTTTTGGAGAAAAATTTGGGGCGTGAGGAAGTCTTGTGCGTGAGAAGGAAGTCCATATCCTTCAAGAGAAAAAGAAAGAAAAGAAAGAAAAGTGGGTGCAAGGTTTCTGGTGAGTTCCTATAGTTTTAGCCTGGGGTTCGGGATGTGAGAAAGTAAGCTATAAGTGTCGTGAGCCACAAAATCTCAGAAAGATCTTCAACATCCTCTCAAGCACTTTGTTGATGATCCAGAGCATCCGAAGAATTGACAGACATCGATCGAAGGAGTTTGATCAACATCGATCGTCAAAAAGGTTCTACAATGAGCTAGCACTCGTGAGGAGTCGATCAGATCGAAAGCTTCGTGTGGATGATCTGCAGAGGTCAGACACACTGTGTGCTGTGTTGTGATGATCAGACTTTTCGACGGTGATCAGATTACGGCGATCTACAACCCACACAAAGGTATGTGTTCTAAACACATTACAGTAAAATATTTACTGTTCGAATTTGAATTTCAAATTTAAATGCATGCATGCTATATATCATATTGAGATCCTAGTGTAGAATAAATTTATATTAATTAATTAGATTAATTAATATTTTTTCACTGTAAAATCATAATTTTGAAAAAGTTTTAAAATTATCATTTTACCCCTGCACTGAATTTGCTACAAATGGTATCAGAGTGGGTTCTTAGATATGATATATATATTTGCATGCATAGATTAAGTTGTAATCTAAAAGTTTAAATTTAAAATTTGAAATTCAAAATTTAAAATTTGAATTTTGAAAGTTTTCAAAATTCAAAATTCAAAAAATTAAATTTAAAATTTGAATTTGAAATTTGAAATTTGAAATTTGAAATTAAAATTCAAAATTTAAAATTTAAAATTTAAAATTTAAATTTGGTTGAAATTTCAAATTTAAAATTCAAAATTTAAAATTTAAAATTTGAAATTCAAAATTTGAAATTCAAAATTTTGAAATTGAAATTTGAAATTTATTTGATTAAATTAAATTTATTTGAAATTTTTGAAATTAAATTCAAATTAAAATTTGAAATTTAAAATTTAAATTTTGAAATTGGTATATTTAGATATACTTGATCCAAGTAGCAAGTAATCGAATTGGGTTGGTTGCCATGGCCGTCTGGTCATAGGAGAAAAGCAGGGTTTAAAGGCCTCTCCTCCCATTCGATGGGGTCTCCTATGGCGATAGGGGTGCCGCTGTAATTATATCCCATGCAGACGAAGCAGCGAAAGGAATTAATTGTAAAGGTTCAATTATGAAATTTATCATGAATGTGTTAGATTAGATCTAAAGGAATATTCATGATTTATTTTGATTGAGTTATTTTCTATTATGTAATTAGCAATAGGATTGCTATTTATGAAATGTGCTGATCTATTTGTGAAATGAGTCAACATATTTGGTGAACAGAAATAAAACCTTTCAAATTTGAAAATTATTTTTGAAATACCAAACCCTGACCCATCAGTCCAAATACTTAATTAAAAGAATTATGTTGTCTAGTAGGTCTAGAATTGTGAATTAAGACCTAAGACAATTGCATAAACTTGTGGGTCAATGGGTTAGATGGATTAGGTCCATAATTGGGTTAGACCTAAGGTTAGCTTAAAGAAATGGACTAAATTAGAGTAATTGGTTAAATCTAATCAAAAGTTGAATTAGATTAGGTCAAGGATACTCTAGACTCAACTGCAATAGTTGTAGTTGAATGGGTCCACGTCTTTAACTAGACCAAGATGGACTTAATTCATGGCTATGCGGTGGAACCCTATTTACTAAGTTGATCAAATTAAAACTAATGAACCGGTTGGTGTCTAAGGTAAGTTTGGCAGTTTGACCAGTGGTTTTTAAGTGGGAGCTACTCGCAGTGATTCAATCTCTGACGAGTTAATGGCTTATCCCCACCACTGATCTCACTTATCTGGCCAACCTAGTGAATTAGATTTTGATTAGATCACTTGGTGATTAGAGCTCACCCATGTCATTAGGTAAATCAGTTTGACTGATTTAGGTGCTCCTAATGCCAGCTTTAATTAAATCTTTTTTTAATCTGACTTGGTGAAGTCAGTGGGAGGATTAAAATTGGCTGGATATTTTCTTCTCATCTATCCTTTAATAAAATCCTCAAAAATTATTAGGTCCTAAAAATAATTAAGTTATATTGATAACTAAGTCATAGCCTCCCATTAAGTGAGTGATAATGAGTCCATTAGTTTAATAATCATTGGAGGCCCAAAGGCCTGGTGCTTATTGACTAATAAAATTATCATTCATAATATGATAATTTGGTTTGAGTCTTTCTGATGGTGGTTAGGTTGGCCGGCCAAAGTCGGGCCTGATCATTTATTGGTTCGATTCACCAAATCAAATCATGTTAATGGTTGGACCTAACCAGATCTTTTCAGTGGAGGCTAAAGCCTACTGATTAGGTTCTAGGGCAAAATCAATTACTAGAAGTTATTTAGAGAAACAACTGGTTATGAACCTACCCATAGATGCACATGGGTTGACCAACCAAAGTTGGGCTCGTATATAGTCTGTGTGGATTCTAGTACCCACTAAGGAATTAAAGTAATTCTCGAATTGGAGGTTGAGGCTACCAGTTCGTAAAAATACTGGGAGAAACTTTAGACTAAAGTCCAAGTCTTTATTATTTATAATTTATGTACTAATAGAGATCTGGTTTTTCTTTATGCAGCTATGGCCACTACCCTGTCGCTCCGATCATTAGTAGATAATGACAAGCTCATGGGACCTAATTTGACCTAATTTTGATAGCTGGTATCGAAAATTAAAAATCATCCTTGAGCATGAGCGGATCCTTTATGTAGTAACAGATCCAGCACCTGAGGAGCCAGCCCCGAACGCTAGAGGGACGATTCGAGATACTTACCAGAAGTGGCTCAACGACCGCACCACCATTCGGTGCATTATGTTGGCGGCAATGAATGATAAATTCAGCTGCAGGTTCGAGAACGCCCAGCTATAGGAGATGCTTCAAATATTGAACGACTCCTTTGGCACACCTGACGATGTTGAAAGGCACAAAACTAGTTGTGCCATTTTCAATACTCGGATGAGGGATGGAGCCTCAGTCACTGATCATGTACTATACATGATCGAAATGATTGAGCATCTAAGTAAACTGGACTTTCCCCTACACGAGCAGCTCGATAAGGATGCGATCCTTAATTCATTGCCCAAGTCCTTCCTCCCCTTCCTTACTCATTTTCGGATGACAAAGCCTGCAGTGAACTATCACGGCTTATTGGGGTTGCTGTAGAACTTTGAGAAGGATCACCAGCTCCATAAGGAGTTGGTGAATGTTGTGGGAGGGTCTTCTTCTGGTCGTTGATCCTTTAAGAAAGGGAAGAAGAAGAACAAGAAGAAGAAGAATAAGAAGGTGCAGCTGCATGCTGGGACGTCTGTACAGGGTCAGACCAAGAAATGCAAGCCCGACCAGAGCCAGGCAGAGTGCTTCTTTTGCAAGAAGCAGGGGCACTGGAAGAGGAACTGTCCTCTATTCATTGCCTCCCAAGACCCGAACGGGCCAAAGAAGAAGCAAGGTACTTATATGATAACACCTTGCAACTTTTTCATTTGTGATACTACTGTCTGGGTATTAGATATCGAAAGCCCTTATCATATTTGCAATTCGATGCAGGGTCTGCAGGTCAGTAGGAGATTTGATGAAGGCGAGAGATTCCTGAACGTTGGAGATGGAAGCAAAGTTTCAGTTATAGCATTAGGAATCATGAACCTTGTAATCAATTCTCGAAACATAATTCTGAGTGAATGTCACTATTGTCCAAGCTTTTTATTAAATATTATTTTTGTAGGCCTTTTGGCCATGAACGGTTATTAATTTTTAATAAAAAAAATATTTGCAATATCATTTTGAATGGTGTTACAATGTTTGTTGGACAACTTAATAATGGAATTTACTCTCTATCACAACCTGTTAATGTGGTTCAAACCTCTGGTAAATGCCCTAGAATAGATAATGTGTCAGAAGTCTACCTTTGGCACTATAGGCTAGGTCATATCAATAAGAACAGGATAAACAGATTGGCTCAAGAAGGAATTCTTAAAGTAGGTGATTGTGAATCACTTCCAACCTGTGAGTCCTGTCTTCTTGGTAAAATGATCAAATCACCTTTTACTGGAAAAGGTGAGCGAGCTAGTGAACTCTTGGGTCTGGTGCATTCTAATGTATGTGGACCCATGAGCTCAAGTGTAAGAGGTGGATATTTCTACTTCATAACCTTCACAGACGACCTATCGAGGTATGGGTATATCTATTTAATGAAGCATAAGTCAGAGTCGTTTGAAATGTTCAAACTATTCCAAAATGAGGTAGAAAAATAAACTGAAAAGTGTATTAAAACTCTTTGATCTGATCGAGGAGGTGAATACCTTTTCAATGAGTTTCTGACATATCTTGGAAAGAATGAGATTCTCTCTCAGTGGACTCCTCCTGGAACACCACAACATAATGGTGTATCTGAAAGGAGGAATCGGACCTTGTTGGACATGGTTCGATCCATGATGGGATTTGCTGGTCTGCCGATCTTCCTCTGGAGATATGCACTCGAATCAACTTGTTACCTTCTAAATAAAGTTTCGAGTAAATATGTAACCAAAATGCCATATGAGATATGGATAGGATGTAAGCCAGTACTCTCGCACCTTAGGGTTTGGGGGTGTCCGGCTTATGTTAAATATTTAATTACGAACAAGCTTGGACCTAGGTCTGACAAGTGTAATTTTATAGGGTACCCAAAAGAGACCAAAGGATATTACTTCTACTTAGCTGATGAGCAAAAAGTGTTTGTCAGGCTTAAGGCAATCTTTTTGAAAAAAAAGTTCCTTGATGAAGGGACTGTTGCCTCTAAGGCCAAACTTGATGAAGTTCGGTAGGTAGAAAAACCGACACAGGTTATTGAACCTAAACCGGATTTGGTTAGATCAGATCCAGAGCCCATTGCTCAAGCACCCTTAAGGCGATCTGCTAGAGTACCACGTCAACTGGACAGATACTATGGTTTCTTGGTCCGGGACGGCGATCCTATCGAACTTGATGAAAATGATGAGGATCCGATCACCTACATAGATGCAATGCAGAGACCTGACTCTGAGAAATGTCTAGAGGCCATGAAATCCGAAATGAAGTCCATGAAGGTCAATGATGTGTGGACATTGGTTGACCCACCCAAAGGAGTAAAACCCATAGGGTATAAATGGGTCTTCAAGAGGAAGAGAGGCATAGACGGAAAGGTGGAAATCTATAAAGCCTGTCTGGTTGTCAAGGGATATCATTAACGTTATGGTATAGACTATGACGAGATATTTTCTCCTGTGGCAATGCTCAAATCCATTCAGATTATGCTTGCGATAGCTGCCCATCTGGACTATGAAATCTGGCAGATGGATGTGAAGACAGCTTTCCTAAACGGAGAGCTGGATGAAGAGGTATATATGATACAACCTGAAGGATTCACATCCACAGATGAGTCTAAGGTGTGCAGGCTACAGAGGTCCATTTATGGACTTAAGCAGGCATCACAGAGTTGGAACATAGGTTTTGATAAGACGATCAAGACGTATGGCTTCGTTAAGAACGGAGAAGAGCCCTACATTTATAAGTGGGCTAATGGTCCAGTAGTAGTATTTCTTGTATTGTATGTGCATGATATTCTCTTAATCGAGAATGATGTCCCTGCATTACAGGGAATAAAGATTTGGCTGTCGTCACAGTTCTCCATGAAGGATCTGGGAGAAGCTTCCTACATCCTAGGGATGAGGATCTATAGGGATAGATCTAAAGGTTGCTTGGTTTATCTCAGTCCACGTACATTGATACTATGCTAAAGAGATTCAGCATGGAGAATTCCAAGAAAGACTATCTTTCGATAGGCCATGGAATTTTTCTCTCGAAGAGGGATTGTCCGACAACACCTCAAGAGAGAGAGCGTATGGGTAGGATTCCATATGCTTCGGCAGTGGGATTTATCATGTACGCCATGACATGTACATGACCAAATGTGGCATACTCACTAGGGGTAGTGAGTAGATACCAATCTAATCCAGGAGAGAATTACTGGAAGGTTGTTAAAATCATCCTGAAGTATTTAAGAAATACTAAGGACCAGTGGCTTGTTTATGGTGAATCAGACTTGAGACTTATAGGGTTTACAGACTCTAGTTTCCAGTCTGATCACGATGACAGCAAAAGTGTGTCGGGATTTATTTTTACCCTTAATGGTGGGGCTATCTGCTGGAAGAGTTTCAAGCAACACACAGTGGCTGATTCAGTTTGCGAGGCAGAGTATGTCGCTGCATTAGATGCTGCCAAAGAAGCAGTGTGGCTGAGAAAATTTATCACCGAGCTCGGAGTAGCACCCTCCCATGTTGGTCCAGTTCTGCTCTACTGTGACAGCTCTGGAGCCATTGCTCAGGCAAAGGAACCAAACGCACACCAGCGGATGAAATATATTCTGCACCGCTACCATCTCATCCGAGAAATTATAGATCGAGGTGACGTCGACCTTCAGAAGATCGACGGAAAGGAGAACCTGGCTGACCCATTCACTAAAGCCATTGCAGTGAAGGAGTTCAACAACTACAAGTCGAAGATGGGTATTAGATATTGCACCGATTGGCTTTAGGCCAAGTGGGAGATTGTAGGGAATAGTGTCCCAAAGCCAATCGTCAGCTTGTTGATGGTTGTGCTTATTTGTACATCAATTATGAATTAATAAAAATTATTTTGGTATTTTTCATCACAAAAATGTTTCATCTTCTAATGAACTCCTATGTTGTGGTGAAGTCCTTAGGACTATTTAGACTCGACAAAGGAGGATTTGTCATTTAGTCCTTAAATCTGATCGCGACCAAATGATATGTTGTTACCAAAGATGATAATGTTTATCAAGCATAGGTCGTTGTGTGCCATATAGGTTGGTTGTCCTCTTAACCAATGAGTGTGGAGACACTGGTATGGCATACAGGTGAGATGTATGGATACATCTGCACTGAACGTGACCGACTCTGGAGCTATTTCTGCTGTCAAAATTTACTCCGATGGAATATGGGTATAAATATCTCTCCGACCTGAGACCGTCACGGTGACTTGCAAGCAACTCACTGCACTTAGGTACTGGACTACCTGAATTTTTAATTCAGTGATGAAAGACTGCTAGGTGTAGTCAAGTATTTGACTTGTCAGTGCGTGTGTTAAGATGGGATTGACCACTCCAGTTTAGGAGCTGTGTATAGTCATGTTTCAATTTAGCAAAACCTTGGCCAGGGTAGTCCTTGTGAGGAGTCACAGGACTGTTTGAGTTGAGCACGATTCGGATGATCTGATCAGGGTTGACAGTTTAACCCTGAGTCATCCTAAACACTGGGGTCAGAAAGATGAATTATACAGTAACCATATTCATGTAGGTTCTGAGTATTGCGATTGCGACTCTTCGACCTATCCGGACATCGGGTACCATTGCTAGATGGTCACTTCGATTAGTACAGGAATTGGTTCCTGTGCTACCGGCTTAGGTTCGAACCTGCGGGGTCACACACATTAGAGGTTCCTATCTGATCTGATGGCTAGTATAGAATCCTATATATTTGGGACTCAGTGATCGAGAATCAGGATTCTCTGATCATGAGTTTCACACATTATGGGTACCGGGGTCAAGAGTCCCACTGGTTGGGACTTTTCGATCAGGGTTACATATCGATGAATTCTGATGTCCGATTTCCCATCAAATTTGGACTCAGTATTTATAAGAGATTTAATTAGTGATTTGATCACTAATTAACTCAATTTGATTGAGTAATTATTTTTGGATCAAGTCCAATTGAATTGGATTCAATTGGGTTTGATCCGATTAGGTTAAGAGTTGACCTAATCGTCAAGATGGTTTGGTCCATGATTTGATCAGGGGTTGGGCTTAGTCAATTCCTGATTTGATTAGAATTTTATTGAGCTTAATTAAGCCTAATTAAGTTGGATTTAAATTAGTCTAATTGGACCTAACTTATTTGGTTCAATTAGGTTGGTTTAAATAATTAAACCACCTTGACCCAATCTCCATGCGCCACCTCACTTCCATTGCACCCATTTGAATTCATGAGAAGGAACTTCTCATGAATTTTTTCCTCATGCCAAGCCCTCTCCACGTATCACTTTAATGTGCCAATTGAATGGATAAGGATAATTGGTTGGCCATTCAAATTCAAAATAAACTTTGAATTTGAATGGGCAATCAATCTTTGCGTCTTGTCCCTTTTTTAACGCTCCATTTATTACATGAGAAAAATATTTCTCATGAAATCACTCCACGCATAATTTAAGCCACGCCTCATGCCTTTAGTGGATAAGGGATGAGTTGGTGTCCATTTGAATTCAAAATTTGATTTGAATTCAAATGTATAATTACTCATCTTTATCCTTTCTTTTGGATAAGACGTTTGACGTTGTTATAAAAGGAGGAGAAGAGTGGGGTGTGGAGGAAGAAGATTTTTGGAGAAAAATTTTGGGACGTGAGGAAGTCTTGTGCGTGAGAAGGAAGTCCATATTTTTCCAAGAGAAAAAGAAAGAAAAGTGGGTGCAAGGTTTCTGGTGAGTTCCCTAGAGTTTTAGCCTGGGATTCGAAAAGTGAGAAAGTGAGCTACGAGTGTCGTGAGCCCACAAAATCTCAGAGAGATCTTTAACATCCTCTCAAGCATGTCTGTTGACGATCTGGAGCATCCGAAGAATCGACAGATATTGATCGAAGGAGTTCGATCAACATCGACCGTCAAAAAGGCTCTACAACGAGCTAGCACTCGTGAGGAGTCGATCAGATCGGGAGCTTCATGTGGACGATCCGTAGAGGCTAGACACACTGTGTGGCTGCATCGTGACGATCAGACTCTCCCGGCAGTGATCAGATTACGGTGATCTACAACCTGCACAAAGGTATTGTGTTCTGAACACATTACAGTAAAATATTTACTATTCGAATTTGAATTTGAAATTTAAATGCATGCATGCTGTATATCATATTGAGATCCTAGTGTAGGATAAATTTATGTTAATTAATTAGATTAATTAATATTTTTTTACTGTAAAATCATAATTTTAAAAAAGTTTTAAAATTATCATTTTACCCCTGCACTGAATTTCGCTACATGTCCGCCCTCTAATAGTGATCCACATGAAAATTGAGCCAAAGACAGCACTCTTTCTTCACCTTGCTTCAAGAGTTCTAACCCCTAGAACTCGATTAGCCTCATACCGGTCAAGTTTCTTCAAGAACCTGACCTCACCCTCTTAGAACCTTCTCTGCACTTCTGATTCTCCTTCTTTATGACCCTTACAACTCTTGTTAGGACCAGATAAGGCTTTATCTTAAATCCCAAAGCCTTGTCTTAAATCCCAAAGCCTTATCCTAAAACTAAGATAGGTTGTAAGAAAGAAAAGAGAGTAACAGGAGAGAAATTGGAAACCTTTCTTTGATTCTCTAGATACCCAGCACTCTGATCTATTTATAGCCACCAGAGGGATGCCAAAAGAGAGGAACATACCTTATCCAAAAGGTATATCTGATCTGATTATCAGAAATAAGAGTTCCTTCAAGCAGAAGGACTCTTATCCATGATACGTTGATCAGCACCCTGGTCTGCACGTATACAACCAAAGAAGGGATATTTTCATATCCCTTCTCAAATCAAAAAAATCTTCAAAAATTCATGTGGATTGGAGATTCAATCTAGATTCCAGAAAATTAAAAATAGTGATAAAATTCTTAAGAAATGATGCTATCCTCACACCTCATCATGCAAGTGCTGATCACCTCATGTGCAAGCATCAGGATTGACTTATGGCATCTGTTTGTCATTCAGATAAGTCTAAAAAAATTCTAGAAATATTATCAAACATAGATTATCAAATGTAAAACATTATCACCAAAAATCATTCTAATCTAAAAGCATTTGATAGGGAGAAGGACTCTCCAAATCACAGAGAGATGCGATGCTTCTGCGCGCGTGCGAGACATCCTTCTTTTTTCAATTTTTTCTCTTCCTCAAAAATTTCAAAAAAAATATATATCATACTTTGAGATATGTATCAGAGGATGAAGAGTTGTGAGCTACCACACATAATTTTAATCTCACAAAAAATAATATATTTTCTTCTATCCACGTCAATACTTGTATGCAGAACCTGTTTTGCACCAAGAGTCTACCACAACTTGGACTCTTCATAATTGGTGTTAACATGGGATGTGGTGCCCCAATTTGGACTGCTTTCAGGTGACATATCCTGACCCAAATATCTACCAAATTGGGCTAGCTAATTAGCAAGGGATGGGACCAAATTGGTCTCCAAAGGAGCAAGGGTTTCCACACGTGCTAGCATGCTTATCGGAACCTTGATTGAATCCAAAATTCTAATCAACCTTTTTCAAAAGGGTCTTTGGCCAATTTTTATATGTGTACGACCCATTGGATTCCACATCTAGTCGGCAATAGGTTCGGGTATAAGTTGATCAAATTTGATTAGATTTCAATCTAATCGATTTAGGTCCAATCGAGCTAATCGGAGTTCAATAATTAGAATCATTTCTAATTGCCAATCGAATTAAACTCTTTAATTCAGTCAAAAATCTACAAGTCAAGATTGATATCTAGCAATATATCATGACTATCCAGAAGACATAAAATTTGATAAAAATACCAAAGCTATCCTTCAGTGGTAACTTATCATGCAATTCAATCCTTTGATCATCCTTGCACCCTGAATATGTTCATGAGTATGGAATCATATCAAACTCAAATACATATTCATATCGATTCTTAATTAACCAATAATAACTCTAATGAAGAAGAATTAGAAACTCTTTCTAATCTCCTTTCTGCTTTTGGCCAAAAGACTTTTCTTAGTCATCTAGGATTGAGAATACACAGGATGCGATCTCCTATTACTAGGAGTGATCGATTCCATATTGACCTACTGACAACCTTCATACACACTCCACCATATCCAGAACACCCTGTACATGTCTTAATGCCATGCCTGGATATGAATCAAATTATTGGTTCATGTGCACAAGATTTCATGATAGTTTCAGGTCTAAGGATCACTTGCACAACTTTCAGTTAGAGAACCATTTTTGACATGTAAATAAGGCTTTCATTAGATGTTCTCTTTCATCGAGTCAAATCAGTAGATTCTTTTCTCAAATGAGCACCCACATCCTTGTATTAGTATCTCACACAAGTGGCTAGTGAGATCTGCCACCCTCTCTATTGAGCATACATAGGATGTGTCAGTCTATCTGGAACATTGATCTCCGACTCAATGCTCCTACGACTAGAAATATTTAAGATTAAGATTTTAAGATTTTAGGTCTCATTAGCATGATCCGTTCATATCTCTTAAAATTGTTATCCTAATCTTTGGGGTTCTTCATAATCTTAGACATATTAAGATGCAGCTAATATGATGAATCAATGCCTCAAATAATAAATGTCATTTCATGAGTTGAAAAATTTTAAAGAAAGTACCATCACAGTACACTTACGATTGGCTTATAGGGCACTCTTCTTTCAATCTCCCACTTGCACTAAAGTCAATCGCCTTTGTATCTCATACAATTAAGATGGCGATCATATAGTTGCTGTGGTATGGCCTTAGTTGCTGTGGTATGGCCTTAGTGAATAGATCTCCTATATTATTTTTTCTGTCTACTCATTCAAAGATAATATCTTATCTTTAACAAGATGAAAATGTCTAAGGATGTGCTTGGACCTAAGTTTTTTATTTTGAATAATGGCCCCAGTGTTATCACTATAGAGTGACACTGGTCCTTCAATCTTAGGAATGACTCTTAAATCCATGATGAGTTTCTTCATCCAGACAGCTTTTTTAATGGCTTCACTGGTAGCAACATACTCTGGCTCAGTCGTTGAGTCAACTACTATCTGTTGTTTGAAATTCTTCCAACTCACTACCCCATTAATTAGGATAAACACATACCCTAATATTGACTTGCTATCATCTGCTTTCCAATGATCCTTCCTTAGATCAGCCTGAAATCTACTAGCTATGCCCAAAGCATAAGCTACATCGACTTGGTACATAGCATGGCATACATAATTTGAAGGGACCAGATCTAGGGTTTCAGGGTTAGATCTTGAAACTTTTTCAAGATCATACAGCGGAAGACTAAAATAAATCAAAATTTATTTTCTAAAATCAAAAAATCCCTAGATCTAAGATCCTATTACATGATTATTATATAGCATTAAATCAAAAATTAAAATATATAAATATAGCATGAACTACATGTTGATCATATCAACATGTTTCTATACTACATCTAATGTATGTATTAAACAATAGATCAGATCTATTACCTTGCAAGTTAGACATTCCAACCTTGTTGATCTGGGCTTGAGGATGATGTTGCAAGCCACACACGCGTCCGGCCTCTAGGAGTCGTCCACACGAGCCCACGAATCTCGATCAGAAGTCCTGCTTCAGGAAATCAGCACAGTATGCTAGTACTGCGCTGATCCTTCTTTGATGGTTGATCAGGTGCCTCCTTCTTCTTGATTTGGACTCTTCCAAAGATCAAAAGTAGAAGGAGGAGTTTCAGATCTGAGACACTCTCAGGAAACTCAAGATAGAGGGAGGAAAGATATGAAAACAAAAACCCTAGAAGAAGACCCTCTTCTTCTTCACATTTTTCTCTCTAGACACCCAAACTTGCATCTTTTATATCTCCACGACCCAAAGGTCTTTCTCTCTGATTTTTGGATGGCACAAAGGACTCTCAAAACTCTGACTTTCTTTAAACTTTCATGAAGAAACTCATCTTATATAGAGAGATATGATAGAGTCCTTGTCTAGGTCAAACACCTAGTCAAGGCTTATCCAAACATGGCAAGTTAAGGGACGCCCAACTCTTGAGCACCTCCTTCATATTTTCGTGCATGGATCACAAGAAAAGGGTACACAATGTAAACCCTAAAATCTACAAAAATTCCAAAAAAAATTTGGATAAATTCGGTGCAAAATTGAAAGAGTTTTGGATTTCTAAAACTCTATCTCATAGAATTCGAAATCCAAACTTATTCCTTTTAGATTTGATCCAAACCACCTTCCATGTAAGAAAGAAGAGAGGAGACCTTTTGTGAACGTGGGAGAGATCTGGGAGAGGCCTTTTGTCACACAAAATAAGTGGAGATTGGCATTGAATAAGAGAGAGGGCGTGGAGAAGGATTATGTGGCGCAAGGTGGAATCCTAGTCTTACTAGGATTCTATCTCATGACTTGTTTTAATTTGGTTTCCCAAACCAAATCAAATCAAAATTAGATCAACCAAATTAAAATAGGTCTTAACCCAATTAAGAACCTAATTTAATCAGAATAAATTAGATTTAAATCTGATTTAATTTTCTAATCAAATTAGAAATTAGATTGACCCAAGTCCTAGTTGAACTAGGACTAGTTTTTCCTTGCACTTGGCTTATCCAATAAACCAATTGGACTTGATCCAATCAAGCCCAAACTAAATCTAATTAAATTATATTTTATTTAAATTAATCTCAATCCATTGGCTTAATCAAATTAAGCCAATTAGAAATTAAATTGCTAATCGATCCTCCTGCAACACTTGTACTGGGTTAAATGTCAATCGTATTGATCATTTAACCCTAGAATGATTCTTAATCATTGATCAACCATCCGATCGGATCATGAACTCTAATGTGTGTGACCTCATAGGTCCGAACCTAAGCCAATAGTATAAGAATAAATTCCTATACCAATCAAAGTAACAATCTAGCAATGGTACCCGACGATCGGATAGGTCGAATGTGAAGAACAACATCCTTAGAACCCATGCGGATATAGTTTTCATATAATTCATTCCCTTGACCAAAATGATCATAGGACACCCCAGAGTTCAACTGTCAACTCTGATCAGGTTGTCCACATTGTATTTCAAAATATCAAATCCATCTGATGGATTACCCTGGCCAAGGTTTTGCTAAATTGAAATACAGCGACTCATTCTTCTCCAACTCTTGGAGTGGTAAATCTCATCTTGATCACACTCTGACTTTGCAAGTACTTGACTGTACCCAGAAGCCTTCCATTCCTGAATTAAAAATTCAGTAAGTCCAGTACCAAAGCACAGTGAGTTGCTTGCAAGTCACTGAGGCGATCTCAAGTCTAAGGGACACTTATACCTATATCCCATCAGAGACATTCTCGACAGCAGAATACTCTGGAGTTGGTCATGTTCAATGATGATGTACCCTTATATCTCACCTGTATGCCATACCAGTGTCTCCACACTCCTTGGTTAAGAGGACAACCAACCCATATGGCCTACAGCGACCTATGCTCGATAGAAGCTGTCATTCTTATTAATAGCTTATCATTTGGTCGTGAACAGTTTTAAGGACTAATCGATAAATTCTCTCTTTATCGAACTTAAATAGTCCTAAGGACTTCATCATAACAATGGAGTTCATTAGAAGATGAAAGCTTATGATGAAGATGCCAAATATATTTTATTTATTAACAAATCAATTACAATACTTGGTTGCTCAACCGTCAACAGCTTGACGATTGGCTTTTTGGGACATATTTCCCAACATAATTGATCGCACAGTCGAAGCATAAGAGATTTCATTCATCCTTTTCCTCTCTTCTGGTATCTTTAAGATATTTTTTCTTAGAGACACGTATACCATAACTTACAGACAAGTAACCTTTCTTACTTGCCTTGATATTAAATCTCTTTAATATGAGGTCTATGTACCATGACTAGGATAAGCCTAACATCCTTTTAGATCTATCTCTATAGATCTTTATACCTAGTATATAGGATGTTTTACCCTAGTCTTTTATGAAAAACTTATTTGATAGCCAAGTTTTGACTGATTGCATCATTAGGATATCATTCCCAATGAGCAGTATGTCACCGACATATAGAACCAAGAAGACAATAACACTCCCACTTGTCTTCTTATATATACATGGTTCATCCGTATTTTTGATAAAGCCAAACTCTTTGACTGTCATATCAAATCGGATGTTTCAGCTCCTCAAAATCTGCTTCGATCCATAGATGGATCTCATTAGCCTGCATACTTGATTTGCTCTCCCACTTAAGATAAATCTCTCTGGCTGAGTCATATAGACCTCTTCCTCTAGATTACTATTGAAAATCGATCTTGACATCCATCTACCAGATTTCATAATCGTAGTATGCTGCTATAGCAAGCAAAATCCAAACAGACTTGAGCATAGCCACTAGTGAGAAGGTTTCATCATAGTCAATTCCTTGCCTTTGACTGAAATCCTTCACCACTAACCTAACTTTGTAGGTTTCTACTTGGCCATCTACTCTGATCTTCCTTTTGAAGATCCATTTGCACCCTATTGGGGTCACACCCTCAGGTGCATCAACCAAAGTCTACACTTGATTGGTATTCATCGAGTCTATCTCAGATTTCATAGCTTTTAGTTATCTGTTTGAGTCTCTATTCATGACAACTTTTGAATAGGTCAGTGGATCAACATTCTAAATGATGTTGATAGACTTGTTATTCTCAATGACAAAATTATATCTCAGAGATGCTTGACACACTCTATCTGACCTTCAGAGAGGAGGTATGTATAGTGAATGTACCTCATCCTTGGATACTTTTGATTGAGGATCTTCTTGTGGTCCAACCATTGATATTTTTGGATCGATTTGTAGATCATGAACTTTCATAAATTCAATATTCCTCCCACTACCTCCTTCTTGGATAAATTCATATTTCAAGAAAGTGGCGTGCCTACTAACAAACACCTTTTGTTCAGTAGGGTGGTTGAAATAATATCTATTAATTTTATTAAGATACTCTACAAACCTATATTTGTCTGATTTAGCATTAAGCTTATGTCCAAAAATATTTTTGACATAAGTGAGATAGCCCAAAGTCTTAAGATATTTAAGATTTGGTTTCCTTCCATTTCATATCTCATATGGAGTGCTTGCAACAGATTTTGAAGGTATTCTATTTAATATATATGTGACAGTCTCTAGGATATTATCCCTAGAAAGATATTGGGAGATCAATGAAGCATATTATGGACCGCATCATATCCATCACAGTATGATTTCTCCTTTCTGCTACACCATTTAACTGAGGCGTATTAGGAGGGATCCATTCAGAGAGAATACCTTTACTTTTAAGATGATCAAGAAATTCAATGGATAAGTATTCTCCTCCTTGATCAGATCGAAGAAGCTTGATACTTTTTTTTTTCAATTTATTTCTCGACCATACCTTGGTACTCCTTGAACTTATCAAAAGCTTCAAATTTATGTTTCATAAGATACACATATCCAAACCTTAATAAATCATCTGTAATGATCGGAGTATCTTCTTCTGGCCTGAGTTGTTATCGGTCCATATACATCTATATGTACTAGAGCTAACAACTCACATGTCATCTTTCCATATCCAAAAAATGGAGCCTTGGTCATCTTACCTATGAGACAAGATTTATAAGTTTCCAATGATTCATAATCATTTGGGTCAAAGAATTCTTCTTTGTATAACTTGTTTATCCTTGACTCACTAATATGACCAAGGTGACAATGCCAGAGATATGTGACATTCATATTTTTCTCTCTTTCTTTTCATATTTCTTTCAATATGAAAAATATTTTATTGAGTGAAAGAATTAAAAGATTGTTATCAATATAACCACTGCCATAAAATTCATTAGAAAAAAAATGGAGTATCCATTTTCCATTAGCTTTATTTCATAACCTTGTTTTAATAACAAAGGTATAGAAATAATATTTCTAATGACCTTTGGCATGAACAACAGTCTTTTAATTCTAAAGTTTTATCTGAAGGTAAATCAAGCATACAGATTCCCACAGCCTCTGTGCTAATGGACTTTCCACTTGTGCCATAAAGCTCGAGGTTATCTCTTTTTAGATCTTTGATATTCTGTAGTTACAGTAACGAACTACAAAAATATGATCCACAGGTGATATCCAATATCCAAATATCAGAATCTGAATCACTCAATTGAAAAATAGATTTGTATCACACCACTTGCACCCTACTTCAATCTTACAAGATTATTCTTGCATTTATACTCTCAATTTTTAAATTTATCACAAATAATATCCATACAGACATCATTACCTTCTCATTATTACTGACTAATCTAGGGTCAGAAATATTCAGAATATTGGATTTCTTTTCTGATATAAACCTAATTTGTAAGTTTCTCAATCAATCCACATAGTTGTATCGATCAACATAGTTTTATTTATTATATCATGGGGTGAAAATAAAGAAGTCATAATGTAGACTAAAATCTACATAAAACAATAGTATAAGCAGACCACTCATGTTTGACATGCATAACTAGATGAGAACTTTTAAAACTAATTATGGCTCCCACTATTTTATCAGATACCATAGCCCTCTCCTATAGTAAACGAGATATATTTTATATTTATCTTAGTAAAATTAAGATCCTAATTCCTCATAATGATCTTGTGTTAACACAACAAATTCTTATGAGTTTATAGGTAGAAAACTCTTTCCAATTACATCTCATGCAATTTTTAATATTTTATCTTGGCCTCTAAAATATTATTAGCCTTGTGTTAACACAACAAGCTATAATATTTTAGTTAAGTAAGACCCTTCATTTCAATACAGTCAAAATTAAATATAATTGCCCTTGTGTTAGCATAATAAAGCAGTATATCCAAAATTGCTGTAAGCATCTTTTATGCACCAGGATTATGTTATAGCAATCCTTATGACAAGCCTTATGGTAACATAACAAACTAGCCATAGTTCATGATGTAACATTAACCTAGCATGAAGGAAGGCCCTTAGTAGTGTTTAAAATACTAAGCTACCTTCATTCAAGATTCGAACTAATCTAATTGATCAGAAAAATGTTAAGATTGGTGGGGTTCCCCCCATTGCTTTTCTTAGACACCAATAAAATTGGTCAGATCAGCAACGAAACTAATTAAATAACCACCACACTTGAAAATACTCCTTAGACACCAATTAATTAATCGATTCAAAAAAATAGGTCAGCTTTTGATTCAGAACACTACGACTTAATATGATTTTTATGAGGGCTTTAATGGTCTCAAACACATTCTAATTCAATCTATCACAAGAATGTACTATAATAGTTGTATCTTAATAATCATAACAACTAATTATGGCATCTTATCATATCTCTAAGATATGGAAGCAGAATCATACAATATGATTATAACTAAATATCTCAAGCATATCATATATGCATGAAGTTCTAATAACATGCATGAATATAAAACACTCTTTTTATGATTCTTCTTCTTGGAACATCACAATGGCACCCCTACACGCCATAAGAGTATCCTATTGAATAGGAAGAGAGGGTCTCTGAACCTTACTTGCTCTTATGATCGGATGGCCTAGTGATGAACTCTAATTAGAGTACTAAGCTAATAAGAAAATTCTACACATACATCATACATTTTATATTTAAAACATATCTCTAAGACATGATAAGGTTTGGATGTTCAATTGGGTTCAACCCTTGACCCGACTTGAACCAAACCAAAAACTCATGCTTGATCATAATCAAAATAATAATTTAATATTTGATTACATAAATCAAGATAAGCTCTGATACCACTATTAGGTTTCGATGGCACAGCGGAAGGGTTAGGTGTTTAAAATTTTCATTCAAAATACCCAATGCACCGAAAGCTCTAATGCCCAGAAACTCTTGACTATAATAATCAAAGTATAATAAATATAAATTAGGATAAGAAGAATATCTATAGTGCTAATCCCAATTTTCATAAGGTGTCCAAGTGTCCACCCTTCAATGGTGATCCACACGAAAATTGAACCAAAGACAGCGCTCCTTCTTCACCTTGCTTCAAGAGTTCTAGCCCCTAGAACTCGACTAGCCTCATACCGATCAAGTTTCTTCAAGAACCTGACCTCACCCTCTTAGAACCTTCTCTGAACTTCTGATTCTCCTTCTTTAGGATCCTTACAACCCTTGTTAGGATCAGATAAGGCTTTGTCTTAAATCCCAAAGCCTTGTCTTAAATCCCAAAGCCTTGTCCTAAAACTAAGATAGGTTGTAAGAAAGAAAAGAGAGCAACAGGAGAGAAATTGGAAACCCCTCTTCGATTCTCCGGATACCCAGCACTCCAACCTATTTATAGCCATCAGAGGGATGCCAAAAGAGAGGGACATGCCTCATCCAAAAGGCATATCTGATCTGATTATCAGAGATAAGAGTTCCTTCAAGCAGAAGGACTCTTATCCATGATACGTCGATCAGCACCCTGGTCTGCGCGCATGCAACCAAAGAAGGGATATTTTCACATCCCTTCTCAAATCAAAAAAATCTTCAAAAATCTATGTAGATTGGGAATTTAATTTATATTCAACAAAATTAAAAATAGTAATAAAATTCTCATGGAAGGATGCTATCCTCACACCTCTTCATGCAAGTACTGATCACCATGCCTGCAAGCATCAGGACCGACTTATGGCATCTATTTGGCATGCAGATAAGTTTGAAAAAATTCTAAAAAAATTATCAAACATATATTATCAAATGTAAAACATTATCAATAAAAATCATTCTAATCTGAAAGTATTTGATAGGGAGAAGGACTTTCCAAATCATAGAGAGACGTGATGCTTCTGCGCGTGCATGTGAGACATCCTTCATTTTCTAATTATTTCTCTTTCTCAAAAAATTTAGAAAAAATATATCTCATACTTTGAGATATGTACCAGAGGATGGAGGGTGATTTGAGCTACCACACATAATTTTATTCCCACAAAAAATAATATTTTTTCTTCTGCCCATGCCAACACTTGTACGCAGAACCTGTTTTGCACCAAGAGTCCACCACAACTTGGACTCTTCATAATTGGTGTTAACATGGGATGTGGTACCCCAATTTGGGCTGCTTCCAGGTGATATGTCCTGATCCAAATATCTACCAAATTGGGCTAGCTAATTAGCAAGGGATGGGACCAAATTGGTCTCCAAAGGAGCAAGGGTTTCGACACGTGCTAGCATGCTTATCGTAACCCTGATTGAATCTAAAATTCTAATCAACCTTTTTCAAAAGGATCCTTAGCCAATTTTTATATGTGTGTGACCCATTGGGTTTTACATCTAGCCGACAGTAGGTTCGAGTATAAGTTGACCAAATTTGATTAGATTTCAATCTAATCGATTTAGGTCCAATCGAGCTAACCCGAGTTCAATAATTAGAATCATTTCTAATTGGCAATCATTTTAAACTCTTTAATTCAGTCAAAAATCTATAAGTCAAGATTGATTTCTAGTAATATATCATGACTACCTAGAAGATGTGAAATTTGATAAAAATATCAAATCTATGCTTCAGTAGTAAATTACCGTGCAATTCAATCCTTCGATCATCCTTGCACCCTGAATATGTTCATGAGTATGGAATCATGTCAAACTCAAACACATATTCATATCGATTCTTAATTAACCAATAATGACTCCAATGAAGAAGAATTAGAAACTCTTTCTAATCTCCTTTCTACTTTTGGCCAAAAGACTTTTCTGAGTCATCTAGGATTGAGAATACACGGGATGCGATCTCCTCTTACTAGGAGTGATCGATTTCATATTGACCTACTCACAATCTTCATACACACTCCACCATATCCAGAATACCCCGTACATATCTTAATGCCATGCCTGGGTATAAACCAAAATATTGGTTCATGTGCACAAGATTCCATGGTGGTTTCAGGTCTAAGGATCACTTGCATAACTCCTACTTAGAGAACCATCTTTGACATACAAATAAGGCTTCCATTAGATGTTCTCTTTCATCGAGTCAAATCAGTAGACTCATTTCTCAAATGAGTACCCACATCTTTGTATTAGTGTCTCACACAAGTGGCTAGTGAGATCTACCACCCTCTCCATTGAGCATACATAGGATGTGCTAGTCTATCTGGAACATTGATCTCCGACTCAATGCTCCTACGATCAGAAATATTTAAGATTAAGATTTTAAAATTTTAAATCTCAGTAGCATGACTCATTCATATCTTCTAAAATTATTATCCTAATCTTTGGGGTTCATCATAATCTTAGACATATTAAGATGCAGCTAATATGATGAATCAATGCCTCAAATAATAAATATCATTTCATGAGTTGAAAAATTTTAAAGAAAGTACCATTGCAACACACTTACGATTGGCTTATAGGGCACTCTTCTTTCAGTTATGTACCATATGAGTTGGTTGTCCTCTTAACTAAAGAATGTGGTGACACTGGTATGGCATATAGATGAGATGTAGGAGTACATCATCACTGAATAAGTGACACACTTACTGAGCATTCTGCCGTCAAGAGCTGCTCGTGAAATACATGGATATAAGTGTCTTTCAAATTTGAGATCATCATAGTGACTTGCAAGCAACTCATTATGCTTTGATGTCGGATTATCTGGATTTCTAATGCAGTGATGAAAGGCTACTGGACACAGTCAAGTACTTGCAAAGTCTGTGTATGGATCAAGATGGGATTGATCCCTCCAGATTATTAGAGTTGATGTATCACTGGGATTCACTTTAGTAAAGTCTTGGTCTGGATAATCCATGAGATAGATTTGAAAGGTTGAAATATAATGCGGATGAAGCAATCTCGGTTGACAGTTAATCTGAGACCATCCTAGAGCATTCAGGGTCAAAAGGATGAATTATGTGGTAACCATGTGTATGAATTTTGAAATATTCTTTTATGATAATTTGATCTATCTGGATGTCGGAAACCATTGCTAGATGGTATCTTGATTAGTGCATGAATTAGTTCCTGTGCTACCTGTTGGAAATAGTGTCCCAAAGCCAATCGTTAGCCTGTTGACGGTTGTGCTCATTTTTATATTTGTACATAAATTATGAATTAATAAAAATTATTTTGGTATTTTTCATCACAAAATATTTCATCTTCTAATGAACTCCTATGTTGTGGTGAAGTCCTTAGGACTATTTAGACTCGACAAAGGAGGATTTGTCATTTAGTCCTTAAATCTGTTCGCGACCAAATGATAAGTTGTTACCAAGGATGATAATATTTATCAAGCATAGGTCATTGTGTGCAATATAGGTTGGTTGTCCTCTTAACCAATGAGTGTGGAGACACTGGTATGGCATACAGGTGAGATGTAAGGGTACATCTGCACTGAACGTGACCAACTCCGGAGCTATTTCTGCTGTCAAGATTTGCTCCGATGGAATATGGGTATAAATATCTCTCCAACTTGAGATTGCCACAGTGACTTGCAAGCAACTCACTGCACTTAGGCACTAGACTATCTGAATTTTTAATTCAGTGACAGAAGGTTGCTGGGTGTAGTCAAGTACTTGACTTGTCCGTGCATGTGTCAAGATAGGATTGACCACTCCAGTTTAGGAGCTGTGTACAGTCGTGTTTCAATTTAGCAAAACCTTGACCAGGGTAGTCTTTATGAAGAGTCACAGGACTATTTGAGTTGAGCACGATTCAGATGATTTGATCAGGATTGACAGTTTAACCCTGAGTCATCCTAAACACAGGGATCAAAAGGTTGAATTATACAGTAACCATATTCATGTAGGTTCTGAGTATTACAATTATGACTCTTCGACCTATCCAAACATCAGGTACCATTGCTAGATGGTCACTTCAATTAGTACAAAAATTAGTTTCTGTGCTACCGACTTAGGTTCGAACCTGCGGGGTCACACACATTAGAGGTTCCTATCTGATCTGATGGCTGATGAAGAGTCCTAATGCTCATAGACTATGAGTCCTATATGTCTGAAACTCTGTGATCAAGAATCAGGATTCTCTGATCATGAGTCCCACACATTTTGGGTACTGGGGTCAAGAGTCCCACTGGTTTGGGACTCTTCGATCAGGGTTACATATCGATGAATTCTGATGCCCGATTACCCATCGGATTTGGACTCAATATTTATGAGAGATTTTATTAGTGATTTGATCACTAATTAACCCAATTTGATTGAGTAATTATTTTTGGATCAAGTCCAATTGAATTGGATTCAGTTGGGTTTGACCCGATTAGGTTAAGAGTTGACCTAATCGTCGAGATGGTTTGGTCCCTGATTTGATCAGGGGTTGGGCTTAGTCAATTCCTGATTTGATTAGAATTTTATTGAGCCTAATTAAGCCTAATTAAGTTGGGTATAAATTAGTCTAATTGGACTTAACTTATTTGGTTCAATTAGGTTGGTTTAAATATTGAAACCACCTTGACCCAATCTCTATGCGCCACCTCACTTTCATTGCACCCATTTGAATTCATGAGAAGAAACTTCTCATGAATTTTTTTTCTCATGCCAAGCCCTCTCCACGCCCCACTTTAATGTGCCAATTGAATGGATAAGGATGATTGGTTGGCCATTCAAATTCAAAATAAAGTTTGAATTTGAATGGGCAATCAATCTTTGCGCCTTATCCCTTTATTAACACCCCATTTATTACATGAGAAAAATATTTCTCATGAAATCACTCCATGCACAATTTAAGCCATGTCTCATGCCTTTAGTGGATAAGGGATGAGTTGGTGTCCATTTGAATTCAAAATTTGATTTGAATTCAACTGTGTAATTACTCATCTTTATCCTTTCTTTTGGATAAGACGTTTGACATTGTTATAAAAGGAGGAGAAGAGTGGGGCGTGTAGGAAGAAGATTTTTGGAGAAAACTTTTGGGACGTGAGGAAGTCTTCTGCGTGAGAAGAAAGTCCATATCCTTCCAAGAGAAAAAGAAAGAAAAGAAAAAAAAGTGGGTGCAAGGTTTCTGGTGAGTTTCCTAGAGTTTTAGCCTGGGGTTCAGGAAGTGAGAAAGTGAGCTATGAGTGTCGTGAGCCCACAAAATCTTAGAAAGATCTTCAACATCCTCTCAAGCATGTCTGTTGACAATCTGAAGCATCCAAAAAATCGACAGACATCGATCGAAGGAGTTCGATCAGCATCAGCCGTCAAAAGGGCTCTACAACGAGCTAGCACTCGTGAGGAATCGATCAGACCAAAAGCTTCGTGTGGATGATCTGCAAAGATTAGATATACTGTGTGGCTGCATTACGATGATCAGACTCTCCCAACGGTAATCAGATTGCGGCGATCTACTACCTGCACAAAGGTATTGTGTTCTGAACACATTACAGTAAAGTGTTTACTGTTCGAATTTGAATTTCAAATTTAAATGAATGCATGCTATATATCATATTTAGATCCTAGTGTAGGGTAAATTCATGTTAATTAATTAGATTAATTAATTTTTTTCACTATAAAATCATAATTTTGAAAAAGTTTTAAAATTATCATTTTACCCCTGTACTGAATTTTTTTCCCACACTACCGGCTTAGTGTTTGAACTTATGAAGTCACGCACACAAGTCAGACAAAGTATAAAGAAATTGATCTATGTTTATATATCCAATTTAAAAGTACTTAACTTGATTGAACATATAAGCTAACTTAATTAAAAATTAAGTTATGGATCAAACAGGATTGAAGAGTTGACTATGTCTAGCTACTACTACACATGAGGTTCAGGTTCAATCCTACGGATGAACAGTTTCTGATCTATGATCCACAAAGCATATGAAAGAATGGATTTAAGTGCTAATTAATTTTAGATTAGATCTAAATTAATTAGACTTAATTGGGTCCAAAATCTAAGTTAGACTTGGTACAAAAGTCTTAAAGAGTTTGGGATTGATAGCTTTTCGAAATTATTTCAAACCAGCTTCGAATTGAATTGAAATCGAATCGATTTTGATGAGATATAAGAATTCCTACTTATACTAGGATTTTACTCTCATGTGGGCTGACCAACATCTAAAATGGTACTGGTTTGGGGTATCCCATGTGGGTGAGGGAGTGGGTGCAAATTGGTTGTCATATGTGATGGCAATTCTATCTCATATAGGAATCTTCTTTCATGAGTATTGGACTGATTCAAATCAGATTTGAGTGAGGACTCCTATACTTATTGGGTCATAAAAATTATCTATAAATAGAGAGAGTTTCTACCTATAGATGCATAGCAAACAAATCAAATTGAGAGAAAAGAGAAAGAGAGAGAGGTCCCTTCTTCTCCTTGACCCTCTCCTCTTGTGGCCACCGCTCTTCCCTTGGGTGTGGATCCATCTTGGGCATCCCACCTGCTGGTGTGATGTGTCACACCAGCACATCTCCTCCAATCAAACCTCACACCAGCACATCTTCTTCCTCGTTTGATTGGATTGTGAAGGCAATTAGATTGGAGTTCATCCTGTTTTCCTACGGTGTCTGACGTGTATGCGAAGTAGAGGATCTGCACATCCAGGCCTCTGTGAAGGTTTATATCAGATTATTCAAGATTTAATCTCTAATTCTATTACTGATCAGGTAAGAATTTGATTCTTAATCATGTAGATGAATAGAAAAATATTCAAATGCAACCTGGGCTTTCTGAAGAGAAATAATTTTTCTTCCCTTCACCTAGATGGAATCTATCGACTTTGGTAGAAACAAAGAAGTCCTATGCAATTCATAAGACTGAGTTCAAAAAATTTCTGGCTAGAGTAAGAGCAAATTTTAGAAAAGAGTTTTCATGAGATTCACAGATGAACTAGAGTCGAACCAATCTAGCATATGACTGATGATGGGATTTGATGAGTTCTCTATGACCTCCGTCATGTCAGGACTCACGATAAAGAGATTGTATCACATGATAACTGCACTAGGGGTTCACTTTTTTATTCTATTAGGTTACCATTATATGTTGCTAGACATCACTGGTGTATCATGAGAACTCACTAAGATCATTTTCGGATCAATGATCTTTGTTGAGGTAAGTTGGAATTGTTTCAACCCATCAAAAAGAGTTTCGATGATACTATGATGGAGATCATGATATGTCTCACTATCAGATAGAATTAAATTTAAGAGGTTACATACAAAAAGAGCATGGCCTGATAAATGGCTTGAATCATATTCAAATTATCAATCAGATTGATAGTTTAAATTTTAGAAACTGTTAATTTGTAAGCATTACAGTTTTGACATCCGCTAATTGTTAGCATAGAATCTTAATTGTAAATATTATAATTATTTTAGGACTAATTAAATTATAAATTAAGTTTTAATTAATTTAAATTAGATTTAATTTAATTAAACTTAATTTAATTTAATATTAATTGGGTTCAATTATTTAAATCAGATTTAGATTTCAAGCTTGATTGGATCAGGCTTGACAACTTTTCGAATTTGGCTCATTTCGGACTCGATTTAAACCCGATTGAGACCCAATCTAAACTAGATGAACCATGATTCAGAGAGTCCAAGTTCTCTGAGACTCTTTCTCTAGATATCATACCAAAAAGGGAAGTGGGAAATGGTTTTCTCACTACTTATTACTTTGCATGTGTGAAGAGAGGAGGGGCGCCAATAGTTGGCACCCTATCCTTCTAGGACTCTCTCTCTTTTAGGACAACTATTCAAATATATTTTGAACTAATGCCTTATCAAGAGAGCATCCTAATTTGGTTTGAATGGGCATAGAATTATTTTTTTTGTGTGACAAAAAATCATGAAGAGGTGGGCATGCACTAAAGGATTGCGTGAGAAGATTTCATGCGTTTTCTTCTTGGTGCAAAATTTTTTCTTTCCTCTTTTCTATGCCATTATTACCTATTTAGATAAGATCTGATCTTATCTCTTAATGGGGCATGAAGGCTTTATGGTTGTGCGACAAAATATGGTGTGGGGCATGAAGAGTTTTTGACGTGAAAAAGATGTGAGGCGCTTTCTTTCTTACATGATAACAACTTCCTTCCAATGCCTCCTCCCTTCTCCCCTTCATCCAACACCCAAATCTGATAGAGATCAAATCTAAGAAGAGAAAAGAGAGAGACGAAGAGAAAAAGAAGGGTTGTTCTTCTCTTCATGGTGATCTGGTTTAGATCCCATCGCATCTGCACGAAAGAGTTCGTGCAGTAATTTCTTTCTTTGAGATCTAGAAGAAGAAATCTAGATCTAAGGCTGAGGAGTAAGATCTGTAAGGTGCTAGCACACTGATGATCTCGGTGCTCTGATCAAGCATCTTCATGTGGATACCAGCAGAGGTCAGACACATGCACGGCTATGATCAGAACTCGGGACATCCGCAGGATCCGAGGTATGGAGATCTGATCTTCGATTTATTTTTCTAACTATTTTTTTTTCAGATTTTAGATCATGGTTGACTATTCGTATCAAGATCTTTGCTATGATTTTCAGATCTGATGTGATATTTAATAAATTAAAAATATTTTAATTTATTTATTTTTGCTTCTTTGATGTTTAAAATTTTTTAAACTACACGTATGAACCATAGTGGTTTTCTAACAATAATAGCAATCTTTCAAAATTAAACTAATCCCTAATGGTAATTGTAGAGGGTAGGTCTTGATGGCTACATTTGTAAATCTTGCTCCACTGCTTACCCAGAGAGTGATATCACCTTCCCTAAGCCCTCTAACTTCTTCAAGACCCTATATAGAAGTGCACAGATGAGTACTTGAACTAGAATCTAGAATCCAACTAGAAGAAGAGGAAACCATTAGATTAGTTTCAATTATGAGTAAGTCAGATGTACCTTCAGAAAGCCCATCCTTCTTTCTGTTCTTCACAGTTGCCAAATAAGCCGGACAGTTTCTTCTCCAGTGGCCTTCGATATTGCAATGGAAATACTTTTCCTTATCGTCAGCCTTCTTTAGAACCTATTTCTTGGGCTTGGTCTCGTTCTTTTGCTTCTTTGCAGGCTTTTTTTTTCTTGAAAGAAGACTTTCTCTGAGAGGAAGCCCACTCCACAGTCAGAACTATACCCTTTGAACTTTTCAAAGTGCCCTCAGCTATCACTAACATATTCAGCAATTCGGACAAAGTGCTATCAATCTTTTTCATATGGTAGTTCATAATAAACTATCTATATGAATTAGAAAGAGACTGGAGGATCAAATCCACCTACAATTCTTTGTCCATGTTCATCCCGAGCTTCTAAAGCTCTTTGATATTCTTGACCATTGTCAAACAATGATCATTGATGAACTGTCCATCACTCATTTTCACTCTGAATAGTCTTCAAGAGATCTCAAAGTGAGCTGTGTGACTCTACTCATCGTACAACTCTTGTAGATAAGTCAACATCTCATGTCTTCATGCTATCGCTGATGATCATTGGATATGGATGCTAGAATGTAACTCTTTGCCTTATTGTTCTCATCCACCCACTTTTAAGTGTGGCTCATTGATCAGGGGATGGATGAGCTGGTAACACAAGCGCATCTTGATCTAGGATATGAGTTAGTTTCTCAAAATTGAGAATAATTTTCAAATTTCGAAGCCAGTCTTTGTAGTTCATTTCGATCAACCTATTTGTATTAAAGATATAAGCTAAGAGGTGTTGAGAATTTTGTCCTAAAACTAATCATGTGATGATTAAGTTCTTCTTTATAAATTATTGATAAATAAATAAAAATTATTCTTACATTTTTTCATCATGAAGTTACATCTTCCTTGAACTCTTATGTTGTGATGAAGTCCTTAGAACTATGTTAGTAAACGATAAAGAGAGAATTTATCGTATAGTTCTTAAACATGTTCGTGACCAAATGATACGTTATTACAGAATGATGATGCTTATCGAGTGGAGGTCGTTGTGTGCCATATGGATTGGTTGTCCACTTAACCAAGGAGTGTAGTGACATTGGTATGGCATACGGGTGAGATATAGGAGTACATCATCACTGAACAAGTAACTAATCTACTGAGCATTCTACTATCAAGAACTGCTCATGAAGCATATGGATATAAGTGTACCTTTGATCTGAGATCACCATAGTGATTTGCAAGAAACTCACTATGCTTTGATATTGGACTATCTGAATTTCTAATACAGTGACGGAAGGCTACTGGGAACAGTCAAGTGCTTGTGAAGTCTATGTGTGGATTGAGATGGGATTGACCCCTCCAATTTATAGAAGATGATATATCTATTGAAAATTGTGTTCCAAAGCCAATTATCAATCTGTTGATGATTGAACTTATTATTGTAATTGTATATGAATTATTGAATTAATAAATATTATTTGATTTTTTCATCACTGTTTACATCTTTTTTTGAACTTCTGTTACGTGATGAAGTCCTTAGGACTATTTGATTTGATATAGGAGGATATATCATTTAGTCCTTAAACCTTAAGTTCACAACTAAATAATATACTATTATTAGGATGATAGCTATATCAAGTATAAGTCATTGTGTGCTATGTATGTTGATTGTCTTCTTAACCAAAGAGTGTAGAGATACTGATATAACATGCAAGTGAGATGTAGAAGTACATCTCACTGAATGTGACCAACTGCTAAGTATTCTGCTATCAAGAGTAGCTCATGAAGGATATGGGTATACGTGTCCCTCCGATCTGAGATCACCACGATGATTTGCAAATAACTCACTATACTTTAGTACTAAACTATCTGAATTTCTAATTCAGTGATGAAAGATTTTTGGACACAGTCAAGTACTTAAGAAGTCGGTGTGTGAGTCAAGATTAAATTAACCCCTTCGAATAAATAGGAGTTAATATATCAGTATGTTTCAATTCAGTAAAACCTCAATCGGGATAATCCATATGATGAATTTTAAAAATTGAAATATAATGTGGATGACCATATTAGGATTGATAGTTAAATCCTAGGTCACCTTGGATATTTGGGTCAAAAGAATGAATTATATGGTAACCATATGCTAATATGTTCTTGAATGATGCTTCGCAAACTTTCAACCTATCTGGATGTCGGGTATCATTGCTAGATGGTCACTTTGATTGGTATAGAAAGATTATTTTTATACTACCAGCTTAGGTTCGAATCTATAGGGTCATACTCAAAAGAAGTTTCTGACTGATCATATGGCTAATCGATGATTAAGAATCATTCTAGGGTAAAACAGTCAATTCGATTGATGATTAACCCTATGCAAAAGTTGTAATAAATCAATTCGCTAATTATTGGTAAATTATAAGAAAATTGATTAGTAATTAGATTATTAATTAGCTTAATATGACTAAGCATTAAGATTTGGATCAAATCTAATTAAATTAGATTCAATTTAGTTTGACCCGATTAGGTTATGAGATGACCAATCGTTAAGGATGTTCGATTCCTGATTTGATCAGGACTTGAGCTCGATTAATTTTTAATTTGATTAAAATTTATTTAAAATTATTTACTACCTAATTAGATTAGATTTAGTGGTTCAATTGGGTCTAACCTAATTTGGTTGGGTTAAGAATCCAATTGGATGAAAAAATATTTCGAATTCAAATCCCTTATGCCTCCATTCTCTGCGCCCTCTTATTCTTCATGCAAAAATTTTTTTTTATATGAATTTTTCTCATGCCCAGAAGCTTTTCCACATCCACATTTAATTTTTTTTAAATTAAAAATTAGTTAGTTTAAATTTGAGTTCAAATATATTTGAATTTGAATGAAAATCTAGAGTCCAAATTGAGTTAGACTCTTCTCTTCATGCCATCACCTTTCTCCATACATAAAGTGTTTTTGCATTAGATATTTTACACCATTCTAATGTTGGTCAACCCCTCTATAAGTTTATAAGATGAGGATAAAGTTTTTTTTAAAATTTAATTTAAATTTAATTTGAATTGATGATAAGGATCAATTAACATTTGAAATTGAATCGAAACTATCTTTTCCTTATCCTTATCTTCCATGGGATGCTACCCTTAAGAAGAGATTAGTTTTGTGTGAGATAAAAAGTGATTTTTGGCATGAGAAAATTGAGAATTGGGGTGTGAAAAGTTGACAGTGGGTTGGGCTTCCATGTGTGAGAAATAGAGGAAGTGTTTTTCCTCTCGGGTGTGAGGTGTAGGGTCTAGGGTTTCAACTCTAGATTTTTGTGAGAAAAAAATACAAGAGTGAGTCTTGTTTAATCTCTCACACTACCATCTCCTTGTAAAGCTTTATCTTTTGATCTAAAAAAATTTAGGAGATTTGAAGAAAGGAGCTTGGATCAGCCATCTAGTGCCTTCGACGTGAGCTAGCACTCCCGCAAAGGAAGATTCGATCAGAACTTTCAGTGGATGATTTGTAAAGGTCGGACGACCTATGTGGCTACTTGGTATTAGTAAGAGCTTCATACCAAGCCTACCAGTAGTGGAGATCATCAATCTATGAAAAGGTGATGAGTTCTTAACTCAACCGATGTGATCTAAAGGTTACATCTATTGGAGCACGATCCTGGCTCCTCCCACGGACCTTGGGTGCAGCGAAACCAGCAACGAACAGATCTGGAGACTTCTGGACATGATCTAAGGCTTTTGACAAAAACAGCCTGGTTGCTGTCTTCTTCGTCAGCCTTTTGTTCAGATGAAGAATGCCTCTAAAAAATCCAAGATCTGGTACCTAACCAAATCAGGCCTAGACCGAGGTCTTCCAATTCATAGATCTCAAATCGGAGTATTCTAGATAGGGAAGAAGGTAGATAGAGATAGACCTCGCAGATCTATCCTGCTGTAGCCTTTCTTGTAGATCTGTTGATGGAGATCTCATCCGCACCTCAAACGACCTCAGATCAACTTCAGATCTGAAAAAAACTTGTATCAACCTCTTCTCAAGGGATTCCAGATCTTGGACCTGATGTTTGGGTGGCTGCAAGAGAGGGAGAGAAGAAAATGGCTGGCGGCTGCAAGAGAGGAGGGGCTAGCGCCCCCTTTGCTTTTCTTTCCTTTTTGGGCCTGGAAGCAAGAAATCCTAGGGTTTCTTGCTCCTGGGACATGGAGAAGAGCTGGAGAAAGAGAGAGAAGAGAGAGAGAGACTTGGGAGAAATGGTTCTTGTATTCTTTTTGGCTTGATCAAACCTATACAAGTACATGTATATATAAACACAGGGTCAAGTGACCCAAACCCAAAACTCGCTTGACCAACTCTATAGGAGATTAGGTTAACTCAAGCCCATGTACACCCATGACTTGACCTAATCTCACCTATCCTGGGCCCAGACCTGGCCCATAAAGAGTTGGTCCCTTGAGGCCCACATAACCTAGACCTCAAGAACCCGAAAGGCCCACAGCCTTTCAACCTAGGGCCCAACTAGCCCTAGAGCCTCCATGAAGCCCTCATGAATGATGGACCTTGGCCTTAGCCTTGGTCCCCTGGGCCTTGGGCACACCACCTAGATCACAACAATCTTCACCTTGGTATCCTAAGGCCTCAACCAGCTCCACTCTATCCATTAGTCGAATCAGCTCAACACATCTCTGAAAGCTGTCCCATGGAAGTACCTTCGTAAGTGCATCAGTTGGGTTCTCCTTGGTGTGTACCTTTACCAGCTCCACCTCACCATCCTCCACAAGCTCCCTGATCCGATGATACCGAATGTCGATATGCTTTGTCCTTGCATGATAGACTAAGTTCTATTCTAATAGAAGTGCACTCTGGCTGTCACAGTGCACTCTAATGGCCTCCTGAGTAAGGCCCATCTCCGTCAATAAATCCTTCAGCCAAATTGCCTCCTTAGCTGCTTCTGTCAGCCCGATGTATTTTGCCTCTGTAGTAGATAGGGCCGTGATAGGCTGCAGACTCGATCTCCAAGAAATAAGACCTCCATACAGGCTAAAGATGAAGCCTGTCATAGACCTCCGGGTATCCACATCTCCACCGAAGTCTGCATCTACATAACCGCCAATCAGCCCCTGAGCCTCCCTGGACATGTCAGAGTATCCCACTGCACCTCCTCGCTGTTCGTAGCAGATGCCAACTCCAACTGAACCCGCCAGGTGTCTGAATATCCACTTCAGAGCTCTCCAGTGCTCCCTGCCAGGCTGCACCATGAACCTACTAATCTGACTCACTGCATGAGCGATGTCTGGCCTACAACAGACCATCGCATACATCAAGCTCCCAACTCTTGAAGCATAAGGAACCGTCTCCATCTCCTGAGCCTCCACCTCAGTCTGTGGCACCATGGTCTTCAAGAGTCTGAAGTGACCGGCAAGTGGCAGCTCCGCCGGCTTTGCTCCCTTCATCCCGAATCTCTCTAAGACCTTTTATATGTAGCCCCCCTGGAAAGTCCAATGCTGCGCACATAGGAGTCGAACTTCTTGTACCATTGCCTCAGTGACTGCTTCATACCGTACAGTGACTTCTGCAATAAACAAACCTTTCCCTCTGATCCTGGATCCCTAAAATCAGGTGGCTGCTCCATGTAAATTCTCTCCTCCAAATGCCCATGGAGGAATGCCGTCTTGACATCCATCTGCTCCAGCTCTAAATCCTGAGCTGCTACAATGCTCAGTAACACTCTGATGGAAGTATGTCTGATGACGGGAGAGAAGACCTCGCTGAAGTCGATGCCTTCCTTCTGGGAGTATCCCTTGGCCACTAACCTCACCTTAAATCTGATACCTCCCTACTCTGAAGGCCCTTCCTTGCGACTGTAGACCCATTTGCAGCCAATGGGCCTCTTCCCCTGTGGCAACTGCACCAATCGCCACATCTGGTTCTGGTGGAGAGACTGCATCTCCTCGGTCATTGTCTGGACCCACTGCTCTCTGTCCTGGCTCTCAATAGCCTCCTGATACGTATATGGGTCTCCATTCACTATCACCAGGGCATATGACAGCATCTCCTCGAAGCCATATCGGTTCGGTTGCCTGATGGTCCTCTTGGGCTTGTGTAGGGCAACACCGATATCAATCCTCGATCCAGCTCGCTCCTGCTGGACCTCTCCACCTCGATCATCCATCCAAATTCTGTCCACCTATGGAGACACCTTAGGTAGGTTCTCCACCTGAATGTCATGTCCTCCCGTAGTACCTGCAAGAGGCAAAATCAAAGAGGTAAGCTGTCCAGCAGCACCCTGCTGGACCTCCTCTTGCTCCTACTGCTCCTTCATGCCTGCTCGCCTCCGTAGGACTGACTCCTCATCAAAAGTCACATCCCGACTAATGATGACCTTCTTTTCCAAGGGATCCCATAGCCTGTATCCCTTAACTCCTCGCGGATATCCTAGAAACACCATCTTGCATGATCTGGCGTCTAGCTTGCTCCGCTCACCAGCTCCAATGTGCACATAGGCCGTGCACCCAAATACCCATAGATGGCCCAGCCCAACTGTCCTCCCAGACCACACCTCCTCTGGAAGCCTGCCATCCAACCTGGTATGAGGTGACTGATTGACCAAGTAACCCACTACGTCAACTGTGTCAACCCAGAACGCCTTTGGAAGCCCTGTTTGCAGCCTCATGCATCGTGCCTTTTCCAGAAGTGTTCTGTTCATCCTCTCGACCACCCCATTCTGTTGTGGAGTCCCCTTAACTGAGAAGTGTCTTCTGATCCCACACTCCTCACAGTAGTCCTGGAACTCTCTGCTGGTGTACTCCCCACCATTGTCTGACCTCAGATACTTCATGCTTTTCTCCTGCTCCTTCTCCACCTCAGCTCTCTAGATTTTAAACTTGGTGAAGACCTCAGACTTTTCTCTCATGAAGTAAATCCAAAGTTTCCTTGAGAAATCATCAATCAGGGTCATGAAGTATCTGGCCCCATTCCTAGCTGAAATTTGGGCTGGTCCCCACACATCCGTGTGTACTAACTCCAGAGGGGCTGCACTGCGGGTTGTACTGATGTTGAATTAAACTCTCCTCTGCTTTCCCATCTGGCAAGGCTCACAGATCTCCCTGTAGCACCATCCTCCAGATCAGAGATGAGTCCTCTCCTGCTCAACTCCCTCAGCCCCTTGTCACCCATGTGGCCTAGGCGGTAGTGCCACATCCTGTAAGCCCCCTGCTGGTCCTGTGCTGTAACTGCTGCATCAGACTCTCCGGTCACCACAGATCCCTCCATGCGATAGAGATTATTGTCCAACCTCCTACCTCTCATCACCACTATAGCTCCATTGGAGATGTTTAATACTCCGCTTCTAGCCCTACTGCTGAAGCTGTATCCACTGCGCTCCAAGTAGCCTAGTGACACCAGATTCTTTTCCAACTTCGGGACATGCTTTACATTTGTCAATGTCCTCACAATCCCATCAAACATCCTCACCCTGACTGTCCCTATCCCAGCCACCTTGCAAGGATGATTGTCGCCTAGAGTCACTGATCCCTCATCTGTCTTGGTGTATGTCGCAAACCAAGACCTGTGTGGTGTGTAGTGATGTGAGCACGCAGAGTCTAGTGTCCACTCCTCTGTGTAATGTCTGTGACCATCTGATACCACAAGTAGATCATCCTTCACCTGCTGCCTAGCAACTGCACTCACTGATTCTGAGCCACTTCTTTCTCCCTTCTTGCTCTTCCATAGTGGACATTCTCGCTTGAAGTGCCCGAACTCATTATACTTGAAGCATTTCATCTCTTTCTTTCCCTTCCTGGACCTAGACCGCCCCCTGGACTTGCTTCTGTCTCTGCCTCTACCTGTCATCTCCCCTACTGCCAAACCCTCCTGGGGAGCCCGATCTCTAGTAAACTTTTTCCTTTGCTCATTAGACCTTAGCACCGAGACCATGTCCTCATATTCTAGAGTCTCCTTATCGTAGAGCAGTGCAGTCACCAAAGAGTCATATGATCTTGGTAGTGAACACAAAAGCAACAGGGACTTGTCCTCCTCATCCAGCTTCACCCCGATATTCATCAACTCCGTGCACAACTAGTCAAACCTCTGAATGTGGTCAATCACATCAGATCTCTCCTACATCCGAAGACTGTACAACTTCTTCTTCAGCATCAGCTTGTTGCACATATTCTTTCCCATATACATGGTGTGCAACTTCGACCAAAGGCCCTTCGGGGTCTTTACTTCCAGCACCGAATACAACGCCGCATCCGCCAAACATCCTCTGATCACCGAGCATGCTTTCTTCTCCAACGATGCCCATTGTCTATCTGTCATTCCCTCAGGCTTCTCATCCAAAGCCTGATCCAGATCTGCTTGCACCAGAAGATCCTCCACCCAGATTTTCCACATGGAAAAATTTTCCTAGCCATCAAATTTCTCAAACTCGACCTTCATATTGCTGCCCATGACTGGATCCAAGCCAAACAAGCAATATAAAATCAAGAAGTATAGAATATACCTTGATGGTACCTTACTGAAAATTTTCAGCACTTGGGATCTTCAACTTCTCGTGCTTGGAACCGCTTCCTCACCAATCTGGCTCTGATACCAACTATTGGAGCATGATTCTGGCTCCTCCCATGGATCTTGGGTGTAGCAGAACCAGTAACGAACAGATCTGGAGACTTCTGGACACGATCTAAGGCTCTTGATAAAAATAGCCTGGTTGCTGTCTTCTTCGTCAGCCTTTTGTTCCAGATGAGGAACGCCTCTGAAAATACCTATAAAAAATCTAAGATATGGTACCCAACTAGATCAGGCCTAGATCTCAAATCAGAGTATTCTAGATAGGGAAGAAGGTAGATGGAGACAGACCTCACAGATCTGTCCTGCTGCAGCCTTTCTTGTAGATTTATTGATGGAGATCTCACCCGTGCCTCAAATGACCTCAGATCAACTCCAGATCTGAAAGAAACTTGTATCAACCTCTTCTCAAGGGATTTCAGATCCTGGACCTGATGTTTGGGTGGCTGCAAGAGAGGGAGAGAAGAAAATGGCTGGCAGCTGTAAGAGAGGAGGGGCTAGCACCCCCTTTGCTTTTCTTTCCTTTTTGGGCCTGGCGGCAAGAAACCCTAGGGTTTCTTGCTCCTGGGGTATGGAGAAGAGCTGGAGAGAGAAGGAGAAGAGAGAGAGAGACTTGGAAGAAATGGTTCTTGTATTCCTTTTGGCTTGATCAAACCTATACAAGTACATGAATATATAAACACAGGGTCAAGTGACCCAAACCCAAAACTCCCTTGACCAATTCTATGGGAGATTAGGTTAACCCAAGTCCATGTACACCCATGACTTGACCTAATCTCACCTATCCTAGGCCCAGACCTGGCCCATAAAGAGTTGGTCCCTTTAGGCCCACATAACCTAGACCTCAAGAACCCGAAAGGCCCACAGCTTTTCAACCTAGGGCCCAACTAGCCCTAGAGCCTCCATGAAGCCCTCATGAATGATGGACCTCGGCCTTAGTCTTGGTCTCCTGGGCCTTGGGTACACCACCTGGATCATAACAAGATCAGATTCAGAGCATCGATGTGATCGATGTAGTTTTTTTATTTTATATCAGATTTTATATATAATTTTTTTATATCATAGACCTTTAATCGATAATTTAGATCTAATCTAAGATATGTTAAGAAGATTAAAATATTTAGTCTTTTATTTTTTATTATAAAATTTTAAAAATCCATGCTTTGAACTACCTATTTTTCCTTCAGATGGTATCAGAGTCAGATTTCTTATGACATGATTTTTTTTGCATATAACTTGATATTACAAGCATTTAGATCTATAATTTAATTTAAATTATATTTTGATATATGATATTTAGATCTAAAATTAATTATAGATTTGATCGCATAAACTGATATAAGGTTGTTCTGCTGTAAAGTTTACCCCTTACAGTGCAAAGGTTATCCTAGTTTGTGCTGATTTTTATAAAATCTAATTTTTATTATTTAGATTAGATGTAAATAATTAATTTAGAATCTGAGTAGTATAGTAGTCTGATTAGATAGATCATCATAGCCATCCGGTCATAAGAGAAATCAGGGTTTCGCAAGTCTATTTATCCATTCGATAGGTGAAAGAATAGTGCCCTACAAGCCAATCGCATGGGAATGCGATGGGACTTTTCTTTATTATCTTTTTGTTCATTTGCATGACATTAGTTATTTTATTTATATGAGGTATTATATTTTATCATTTGTTGTATCATTTTTTTATGATTATGATAAATTTCATAGATTAGGATAATGATTTTAGGGCCATGATGAGATCATATCAGTGAGACCTAAAATCTTGATAGCCTCAATCTAAAATATTTTTAGTTGTTGGATCATCGAGTCAGAGATCGATGATTTCGGTAAGACTAGTACATCCTATGTATGCTCGATGGAGAGGGTGGTTGATCTCACAACCACTTGTATGGTGACACTAATACAAAGATATAGGTGCTTATTAGAGAATATATTCACTGAATTGACCCATAAAAGAATATCTAATGGAGCCTTACAGCATATCAGTAGATGGTTTTTCAGTGGGAGTGGTGCATGTGATCTTTTGACTGGAGAGCACCATGGTACCTTATATGCATGGACCCTTACTTTGGTTTATTTTCTAGCACACCACTTTGAGATGTGTGTAGGATATTCTAGGTACGACAAAGTGTGCATGGAGATTGTGAGTGGTCAATAAAAAATCGATCACTTTTTATAGGAGGAGAGAACATCCTATGTGATCTCATAGGATGGTGACTCTGAGAGTCTCTGACCAGAGCAGGGATGAATAGTAGAAATGATTTCTACTGGTTCATCAGTCAAGTCATCATCATCAGATTGAGATACATATAGTTAGGTATTTGAGTTTCACATATTTTTGTATCCATGGTCTTTTCGAGATGTTATGTGATCAAAGGATTGAATTGCATGGTAACTCACCACGGAAGGATAATTTTGATATTTTCATCAAATTTTAAATCTTTTGGATAGTCATGACATATTGCTAGACATCAATCTTAACTTGTAGATTCTTTAAAATTAAAAGAATTTAATTTCAAAATTAATTAAGAAGAGTCTTAGTTGATTGAGACTCTTGAGCTGACCTAATCCAATCGGATTAGGGTTACATCGAGAATTTTGATCCACTGTTGGTTAGATTTGAAATCCAATGGATCATACATAATAGAGATTTAATCTTAATCTAATTAATTTAAATTTATTATAAATTTAATGGGTTAATTAAATTACTAGCACATGAATTGGCCCAAGTTCCCAATTGGGTTCAGTGCAAAGGTGTTTGTGCTAACCTAGTCTTGTTGCCTTGACCTAATGTGATTAGGTTTGAACCATCTAATTTATTAGTTAGTTTTATCTAATTTTGTAGAAGTGTTCCACATGGAATCAACCTCCTCCATGTCAAACCACATGCATAAATATTTGTGGCATCACAATTATTTTTGGTATTAAGAAGGAGAGTCCTTCTTTCTTACTCTTAAAATCATTACATGTTCCACATATCCCATTAATTTTGTGCACCATCAGATGGTGCCTTGGGATGTGGGATGTGGAAGAGGAGATGGAGTCCTTCTGTTGGAAGGAACTCCATGCCAAAAATGAGTTGGGACACCCCATTTATGGCATTGAGAAATGTAGAGTCCATTTCTCATGGGACTCTTCATTCCTCTTTTATTCCATGTATTTTTTCTTCCCTCCACATGCCATATGATGGTTCTGGATAATTATTGGTATAGAAGTGGAGGAGTCCTTCTACTTGAAGGCTTTTCCACACCTAGAATTTCTATATAAAGAATTTATTCTTTATGAAAACAAAGGGACGACACATGGGATGTGTTTGCACCAATTTATTTCTTCTTTTATTCCATGTGCCATTTTATGGTGTTCAATTTTTTTTTGGTAGAGGAAGAGTCCTTTTGTAGATAAAACACCTCTTATTCCATGCATAACACTGGGGTTTCCATGCTGAAAAAATTATTTTTATCATGTTAGGGAGTTGGGATGCCAAGAGTTGGCACCCCTTGATGTCTTGTGTGGCACCCCTTCATCCCTTATTTAAGGGGTTCCCCATATGGCATAAAATCCATCCAAAAATGGTTTTGGATGTGGGATTAGATGAGGATGAGGTGGTAAAAATTTAAGTGAAAATAGAAAGGAAAAGGGAGAGAAAAATAGAAACGAAGAGAGGAAGAAAAAAAGAAAGTGTGAGATACTTGTCCTAAGATCAGATTGTTCATATGTTGAACATAAAATCTGATTAGAGTGTGGTTTGATACTTTGGAAAAGTATTTCTAAAGTTGTCCTGATAGAGGTCGTGAGGGCATACAAGTAATGGTGCATCGTGTTCTTACGAAGGATATCGACAGCGCACTTAGGAAGAAGACTGCAGCACCATGATGAGTTGGGAAGGGCCCTGATCAATCCTGTGTGGATCACCATTGGAGGGCTTCTGCTTTGGAGTCTCATGGTGAAAGAAAAGTATCCTATAAGCCAATCACAAGCGTATTGCGATGGAACTTTCTTTACAATTTTTCAACTCATGAAATGATATTTATTATTATTTGAGGTATTGATTCATCATATTAGCTGCATCTTATTATGTCTAAGATTATGATGAACCCCAAAGATTAGGATAATGATTTTAGGAGACATGAATTGGTCATGCTAGTGAGACCTAAAATTTTAAAATACTAATATTAAATATTCTTGATCGTAGGAGCATTGAGTCGGGGATCAATGTTCTGAATAGACTGGTACATCCTATGTATGCTCAATGAAGAGGTTGGCAGATCTCACTAACCACTTGTGTGAGACACTAATACAAAGATGTGGGTGCTTATTTGAAAAATGAGTCCACTGAATTAACTCGATGAAAGAGAACATCTTATGGAAGCTTTATTTGCATGTCAAAGATAGTTCTCTAAGTGGGAGTTATGCAAGTGATCCTTAGATCTGAGACCACCATAGAATCTTATGCACATGAATTCATATTTTGATTCATACCCATGCATGGCATTAAGACATATACGGAGTATTCTGGATATGGTGGAGTGTGTATGGAGGTTGTGAGTAGGTCAACATGAAATCAATCACTCCTAATAAGAGGAGATCGCATCTTGTGTATTCTCAATCCTAGATGACTCGAGAAAAGTCTTTTGGCCAAAAGTAGGAAGGAGATTAGAAAGAGTTTCTAAGCTTCTTCATTAGAGTCATCATTGGTTAATTAAGAATCGATATAAATATATGTTTGAGTTTGACATGATTTCATACTCATGAACATATTCAGGATGTAAGGATGATTGAAGGATTGAATTGCATGATAATTACCACTGAAGGGTAGATTTAGTATTTTTATCAAATTTCATATCTTCTGGGTAGTCATGATACATTGCTAGATGTCAATCTTGATTTGTAGATTTTTGATCGAATTAAAGAGTTTAATTCGATCGTCAATTACAAAGGATTCTAATTATTGAACTCGGATTAGCTCGATTGGACCTAAATGGATTAGATTGAAATCTAATCAAATTTAATCAACTTATATCCGGACCTACTACCAACTAGATGTGGAATCCAATGGGCCATACACATATAGAAATTAGCCAAGGATCTTTTTGAAAAAGGTTGATTGAAATTTTGGATTCAATCAGAGTTTCGGTAAGCATGCTAGCACATATGAAAACCCTTGCTCCTTTGGACACCAATTTGGTCCCATCCCTTGCTACTTAGCTAGCCCAATTTGGTAGATATTTGGGTCAGGTCATATCACCTAGAAGCAGCCCAAATTGGGGAACCACATCTCATGTTAAAACCAATTATGAAGAGTCCAAGTTGTGGTGGACTCTTGGTGTAAAATAGGTTCTGCCTACAAGTATTGGCATGGGCAGAAGAAAAAATTTTTTTTTTTTATGGGATTAAATTATGTGTGGTAGCTCACATTATCCTCCATCCTTTTATTCATATCTTAAAGTATGAGATATATTTTTTCTAAAATTTATGGGGTAAAGAAAAAATTATAAAAAGAAGGATGTCTCGCATGCGCGCTCAGAAGTGTCGCATCTCTCCGTGATTTGGAGAGTCCTTATCCCAATCAAATACTTTCAGATTAGAATGATTTTTGGTGATAAAATTTTCACTTGATATGATATTTTTGATAATTTTTTTGGAATTTTTTCAGACTTATCTGGATATCAAATGGATGCCATAAGTCGGTCCTGATGCTTGCACGAGCAGTGATCAGCACTCACATGAAGAGGTGTGAGGATAGCATCCTTCTATAAGAATTTTATCACTATTTTTTATTTTCTAGAATCTATATTGAATGCCCAATCTACATGGATTTTTGGGGATTTTTCTGATTTGAGAAGGGATGTGAAAACATCCCTTCTTTGGTTGCACACGTGCAGACCAGGGTGCTGATCGACGTATCATGGATAAGAGTCCTTCTGCTTGAAGAAACTCTTATCTCTGATAATCAGATCAGATATGCCTTTTAGATAAGGCATGTTCCTCTCTTTTGGCATCCCTCTGGTGGCTATAAATAGATCGAGGTGTTGGGTATCCGATGAATCAAAGAGGGATTTCCAATTTCTCTCCTGTTGCTCTCCTTTCTTTCTTACAACCTATCTTAGTTTTAGGACAAGGCTTTGGGATTTAAAACAAAGCCTTATCTGGTCCTAACAAGGATTGTAAGGATCCTAAAGAAGAAGAATCAAAAGTTCAAAGGAGGTTCCATGAGGATAAGGTCAGGTTCTTGAAGAAACTTGATCGGTAAAACTTGACCGGTACAAGGCTAGTCGGGTTCTAGGGGCTAGAACTCTTGAAGCAAGGTGAAGAAGGAGCGCTGTCTTTGGTTCCAATTTCGTGTGGATCACCATTAGAGGGCGGATACTTGGATGTCTTATAAAAATTGGGATTAGCGCTACACATATTCTTATTATCTTACTTTATATTTATTATACTTTGATTATTATAGTCAAGAGTTTCTGGGTATTAGGGCTTCCAGTGCATTGGGTGTTTTGAATGAAAATTTTAAACACCTAACCCTTCCGCTATGCCATCGAAACCCAACAGTGATATCAGAGCCTATCTTGATTTATGTAATCAAAGATTAAATTATTATCTTGATTGTGATCAAGCATGAGTTTTTGGTTTGGTTCAAGTTGGGTCAAGGGTTGAACCCGATTGAACATCCAAACCCTATCATATCTTTGAGATATGTTTTAAATATAAAATGCATGATGTATGTGTAAAATTTATTTAGTAGCTTAGTATTCTAATTAGAGTTCATCACCAGGCCATCCGATCATAAGAGCAAGTAGGGTTCAGAGACCCTCTCTTCCTATTAAATAGGGTACTCTTATGGCGTGTAAGGGTGCCATTATGATGTTCCAAGAAGAAGAATCATGAAAAGAGTATTTCATATTCATGCATGTTATTAGAACTTCATGCATATATGATATGCTTGAGATGTTTAGTTATAATCATATTATATGATTCTGCTTCCATATCTTAGAGATATGATAAGATGCTATAATTAGTTGTTATGATTATTAAGATACAACTATTATAGTGCATTCTTGTGATAGATTGAATTAGGATGTGTTTGAGACCATTAAAGCCCTCATAAAAATCATATTAAGTCATAGTGTTGTGAACCAGAAGCTGACCTATTTTCTTGAATCGATTAATTAATTGGTGTCTAAGGAGTGTTTCAAGTGCGGTGGTTATTTAATTGGTTCTATTGCTGGTCTGGCCAATTTTATTGGTGTCTAAGAAAAGCAATGAGGAGATTCCCACCAATCTTAACACTTTTTTGACCAATTAGATTAGTTCGAATCTTGAATGAAGGTAGCTTAGTATTTTAAATACTACTAAGGGCCTTCCTTCATGCTAGATTAATATTACATCATGAACTATGGCTAGTTTGTTATGTTACCATAAGGCTTGTCATAAAGATTGATATAATATAATCCTGGTGCATAAAAAATGCTTATGGTAATTTTGAATATACTGCTTTGTTGTGCTAACACAAGGGCAATTATATTCGATTTTGACTGTATTGAAATGAAGGGTCTTACTTAACAAAAATATTAAAACTTGTTGTGTTAATACAAGGCTAATAATATTTTAGAGGTCAAGATAAAATATTGAGAATTGCATGAGATGTAATTGGAAAGAGTTTCCTACCTATGAACTCATAAGGGTTTGTTGTGTTAATACAAGATCGTTATGAGGAATTAGGGTCTCAATCCCACTAAGATAAATATAAAATATATCTCGTTTACCATAGGAGAGAGCTATGGTATCTGATAAAATAGTGGAAGACATAACTAGTTTTAAAAGTCCTCATCTAGTTATGCATGTCAAACATGAGTGGTCTGTTTATACTATTATTTTATGTAGATTTAAGTCTACATTATGGCTTCTTTATTTTCACCTCATGATACCATAAATAAAACTATGTTGATAGATACAACTATGTGGATTGGTTGAAGAACTTGTAAATTAGGTTTATATCGGAAAAGAACTCTGATATTTTGGATATTTCTGACCCTAGATTGGTCAGTAATAATGAGAAGGTAATGATGTCCGTATGGATATTATTTATGAAAAATTTAGACATTGAGAGTATAATTGCAAGAATTATCTTGAAAAATTAAAGCAGGGTGTAAGTGTAATACCAAAAGATATGTATAAGATACAGATCTATTTTTTATTGAGTGATTCAGACTCTGATATTTGGATATTGGATACCATCTGTGGATCGCACATTTATAATTCATTATAGTGACTATAGAATATCAAAGGTCTGAAAAGAGGTGACCTCGAGCTTTATAGCACAAGTGGAGAGTCTGTTAGCGCAAAGACTATGAGAACCTATATGCTTGATTTGCCTTTAGACAAAACTTTAGAATTAAAAGACTGTTATTACATGCCAAAGGTCATTAGAAATATTATTTTTATACCTTTATTGTTAAAATAAGGTTATGAAATAAGGCTAATGAAAAATGGATGCTCCATTTTTTTTAATAAATTTTATGGTAGTGGTTATATTGATAACAATCTTTTAATTTTTGCACTCAATGAAAATATTTTTTATATTAAAAGAAATATAAAAAAAAAGAAAGAAAGAAAATATGAATGTCACATATCTCTGGCATTGTCGCCTTGGTGATATTAGTGAGTCAAGGATAAATAAGTTATACAAAGAAGAATTCTTTTATTCAAATGATTATGAATCATTGGGGACCTATAAATCTTGTCTCATGGGTAAGATGATCAAGACTCCATTTTCTTAATATGGAGAGAGGACAAGTGAGTTATTAGCTCTAGTACATATAGATGTATATGGACTGATAACAACTCAGGTCAGAAGAAGATACTCCTATTTTGTTACCTTTATAGATGATTTATTAAGGTTCGGATATGTGTATCTTATGAAACATAAATTCGAAGCTTTTGATAAGTTCAAGGAGTATCAAGGTATGATCGAGAAACAAACTGAAAAAAATATCAAAGTTCTTCGATCTGATCGAAGAGGAGAGTACTTATCTAGTGAATTTTTTAATCATCTTAAAAGTAAAGGTATTCTCTCTGAATAGACTCCTCCTTATACACCTCAGTTAAATGGTGTAGCAGAAAGGAGGAATTGCACTTTAATGGATATGGTGCGGTCTATGATATGCTTCACCGATCTTTCAATATCTTTCTAGGGATAATGCCTTAGAGACTGCCACATATATATTAAATAGAATGCCTTCAAAGTCTGTTGCAAGCACTCCATATGAGATATAGAATGGTAGGAAGCCTAATCTTAAACATCTTAAGACTTTGGGCTGTCCTACTTATGTCAAAAATATTTTTTGACATAAGCTTAATGCTAGATTAGACAAGTGTAGATTTGTAGAGTATCTTAATAAAATTAATGGATATTATTTCAACCACCCTACTGAACAAAAGGTGTTTGTTAGTAGGCATGCCATTTTTTTGAAACATGAATTTATCCAAGAAGGAGGCAGTGGGAGGAATATTGAATTTCTGAAAGTTCATGATCTACAAACTGATCTAGAAATAGCAGTAGTTGGAGCACAAGAAGATCCTCAATCAAAAGTATCCAAGGATGAGGTACATCCACTATACACACCTCCTCTCCGAAGGTCAGATAGAGTGCGTCAAGCATCTCTGAGATATAATTTTGTCATTGAGCATAACAATTCTATCAATATCATTCAGGATGTTGATCCACTGATCTATTCGGAAGCTGTCATGAGTAGGGACTTAGACAGATAGATGGAAGCTATGAAATCTGAGATGGACTTGATGAATACCAACCAAGTGTAGACCTTGGTTGATGCACCTGAGGGTGTGACCCCAATATAGGGTGCAAGTGGGTCTTCAAAAGGAAGATTAGAGTAGATGGCCAAGTAGAAACCTACAAAGCTAGGTTAGTGGTGAAGGATTTCCGTCAAAGGCAATGAATTGACTATGATGAAACCTTCTCACCAGTGGCTATGCTCAAGTCTGTCCAGATTTTGCTTCTAATAGCGACATACTATGATTATGAAATCTGGCAGATGGATGTTAAGATCATTTTTCTTAATAGTAATCTAGAGAAAGAGGTTTATATGACTCAGCTAGAGGGATTTGTCTCAAGTAGGAGAGCAAATCAAGTATGCAAGATAATGAGATCCATCTATGGATCGAAGCAGATTTCGAGGAGCTGGAACATCTGATTTGATATGACAGTCAAAGAGTTTGACTTTATCAAAAATATGGATGAACCATGTGTATACAAGAAGACAAGTGGGAGTGTTATTATCTTCTTGGTTCTGTATGTTGGTGACATACTGCTCATTGGGAATGATATCCCAATGATGCAATCGGTCAAGACTTAGCTATCGAATAAGTTTTTCATGAAAGACTTGGGTGAAGCATCCTATATACTGGATATAAAGATCTATAGAGATAAATCTAAAAGGATGTTAAGCTTATCCCAATCACGGTATATAGATCTCATATTAAAGAGATTTAATATGGAAGCAAGTAAGAAAGTTTACTTGTCTGTAAGTTATGGTATATGTTTCTCTAAGAAAATGTGTCTTAAGACACCAGAAGAGAGAAAAAAGATAAATGAAATCTCTTATGCTTCAGCTGTAGGATCAATTATGTATGTCATGCTATGTACCAAGCCTGATGTAGCTTATGCCTTGGGCATTGCTAGTAGATTTCAGGCTGATCTAAGGAAGGATCATTGGAAAGCAGATGATAGCAAGTCAATATCAAGGTATGTATTTATCCTAATTAATGGGGCAGTGAGTTGGAAAAGTTCCAAACAGCAGATAGTAGCTGACTTAACTACTGAGCCAAAGTATGTTGCTACTAGTGAAGCCATTAAGAAAGCTGTCTGGATGAAGAAACTCATCCTGGATTTAAGAGTCGTTCCTAAGATTGAAGGACCGGTGTCACTCTATTTTGATAACATTGGGACCGTTATTCAAGATAAGGAACCTAGGTCTCATTATAAATCCAAGCACATCCTTAGACGTTTCCATCTCGTTAAAGATAAGATGTTATTTTTGAACGAGTAGACAGAAAGAACAATATAGCAGACTCATTCATTAAGGCCATACCATAGCAGCTATATGATCGCCATCTTGATTGTATGAGATACAAAGACGATTAGCTTTAGTGCAAGTGGGAGATTGAAAGAAAAGTGCCCTATAAGCCAATCGCAAGTGTGTTGCGAAGATACTTTTTTTATAATTTTTTAACTCATAAAATGATATTTATTATTATTTGAAGTATTGATTCATCATATTAGCTGCATCTTATTATGTCTAAGATTATAATGAATGCCAAAGATCAGGATAATGATTTTAGGAGACATGAATTGATCATGCTAGTGAGACCTAAAATCTTAAAATTTTAATATTAAATATTTTTGATCGTAAGAGCATTGAGTCAGAGATCAATGTTCTGGATAGATTGGTACATCCTACGTATGCTCAATGGAGAGGATGAAAAATCTCACTAGCCACTTGTGTGAAATACTAATACAAGGATGTGGGTGCTCATTTGAGAAATGAGTCTACTGAATTGACTCAATGAAAAAGAATATCTTATGGAAGCCTTATTTGTATGTCAAAGATGGTTCTCTAAGTAGGAGTTGTGCAAGTGATCCTTAGACTTGAGACCACCATGAAATCTTGTGCATATGAATCCATATTTTGGTTCATACCCAGACATGGCATTAAGACATGTATGGAGTGTTCTGGATATGATAGAGTGTGTATGGAGGTTGTGAGTAAGTCAACATGGAATCAATCACTCATAATAAGAAAAGATCGCATCCTGTGTATTCTCAATCCTAGATGACTTGAGAAAAGTCTTTTGGCCAAAAGCAAGAAGAAGATTAGAAAGAGTTTCTAAGCTTCTTCATTGGAGTCATCATTGGTTAATTGAGAATCGATATGAATATGTATTTGAGTTTGACATGATTCCATACTCATGAACATATTCTGAGTGCAAGGATGATCGAAGGATTGAATTGCACGGTAATTTACCACTGAAGGGTAGATTTGATATTTTCATCAAATTTTATATCTTCTGGGTAGTCATGATACATTGCTAGATGTCATTCTTGATTTGTAGATTTTTGATCAAATTAAAGAGTTTATTTTGATCGCCAATTAGAAAGGATTCTAATTGTTGAACTCGAATTAGCTCGATTGGACCTAAATCAATTGGATTGAAATCTAATCAAATTTGGTCAACTTATATCCAAACCTATTGCCAACTAGATATGGAATCCAATAGGTCACACACATATAAAAATTGGCCAAGGACCCTTTTGAGAAAGGTTGATTGAAATTTTGGATTCAATCAGGGTTCCGGTCGGCATGCTAGCACGTGTGGAAATCCTTGCTCCTTTGGAGACCAATTTGGTCCCATCCCTTGCTAATTAGCTAGCCCAATTTGGTAGATATTTGGGTCAGGTCATATCACCTGGAAGCAACCCAAATTGGAGCATCACATCCCATGTTAACACCAAGTATGAAGAGTCCAAGTTGTGGTGGACTCTTGGTGTAAAATAGGTTCTGCCTACAAGTGTTGGCATGGGTAGAAGAAAAAATTTATTTTTTTGATGGGATTAAATTATGTGTGATAGCTCATATCACCCTCCATTCTTTGGTTCATATCTTAAAGTATGAGATATATTTTTTCTAAAATTTATGGGGTAGAGAAAAAATTAAAAAAAGAAGGATGTCTCACACGCACGTGCAAAAGCATCGCATCTCTCTGTGATTTGGAGAGTCCTTATCCCAATCAAATCATTTTAGATTAAAATTATTTTTGGTGATGACATTTTGTACTTGATGAGATATCTTTGATAATTTTTTTGAAATTTTTTCAGACTTATATGGATGCCAAATGGATGCCATAAGTGGTCCTGATGCCTGCACATGTGGTGATCAGCACTCGCATGAAGAGGTGCGAGATTAGCATCCTTCCATAAAAATTTTATAACTATTTTTAATTTTTGGAGTTTATATTGAATCCCCAATCCATGTGGATTTTTGATGATTTTTTTGATTTGGTAAGAGATGTGAAAACATCCCTTCTTTGGTTGCACGCATGCAGACCAGGGTGCTGATCGACGTATCATGGATAAGAGTCCTTCTGTTTGAAGGAACTCTTATCTCTGATAATCAGATCAGATATGCCTTTTGGATAAGGCATGTCCCTCTCTTTTGGCATCCCTCTGATGGCTATAAATAGGCCGGGGTGCTGGGTATCTGATGAATCAAAGAGGGGTAAGGCATGTCCCTCTCTTTTGGCATCCCTCTGATGGCTATAAATAGGCCGGGGTGCTGGGTATCTGATGAATCAAAGAGGGGTTTCTAATTTTTCTCTTGTTACTCTCCTTTCTTTCTTACAACCTATCTTAGTTTTAGGACAAGGCTTTGAGATTTAAGACAAAGCCTTATCTGGTCCTAACAAGGGTTGTAAGGGTCCTAAAGAAGAAGAATCAGAAGTTCAGAGGAGATTCTAAGATGGTGAGGTCAAGTTCTTGAAGAAACTTGATCGGTATGAGGCTAGTCGAGTTCTAGGAGCTAGAACTCTTGAAGCAAGGTGCAGAAGGAGAGCTGTCTTTGGTTTAAATTCCATGTGGATCACCATTGGAGGGTAGACACTTGGATGCCTTGTAGAAATTAAGATTAGCGCTATAGGTATTCTTCTTATCCTAATTTATATTTATTATATTTTGATTATTATAGTCAAGAGTTTCTGGGCATTAGGGCTTCCGATGCATTGAGTGTTTTGAATGAAAATTTTAAACAGCTAACCCTTCCTCTATGCCACTGAAACCCAACACATGGAGATCTCAAAATCACCAGTTCATAGTCTTCATGGTGGTATATGACTTCTGGTCTTCTCCTCATATGCTTGATTTTGTGGTTTGATTGTAATCATCAAGGGATTTCTAAGATTTTGAGTTTTGGTGGTTGAGTTTAATTGTTAAATTTTATTTTTATTTACTGAATGCATGTTAAAATTTTTTTGAAATCTATATTCTATTGTGTCATCAGAACCCAACAATGGTATTAGAGCAACCCTTGATAGATTCAATCAAATTTTATGTTATTTTTGTGATATGGATTTGATCTAGTTCAAACTATGTCAAAATCAATTTTTCTGATTGATGTTTAGTTAATGATTTTGATGTATTTTTGTAAATGATAAAGTATTATTGATCCATGATCAAATCTTAGACATAAAATTTCATAGTTTATAGACTTGTGTGACAAGCTTAATTTAGATCCTATGGTCTATTTATCCATGGAATTGAAATCCCAGTGCATGTGATGTGCAGGGGTCTTGAAATGCTACATATGGATATACATTGCCAAGACTTAAGGTTCTTGCATTTGATGCATTTACCTAAGTTCCAAGGGCTGACCACCATGTTGTCGGACACTCACCATTGTGGGTTGATCATTTTGGTTGTTGCCCGAGGTGTGTCTGGGGTCGAAAAATTTTTGGTCATGGATAGGATGCATCAGTCAATGGATTAGAATTTTTATGCCAATAAATTGGTTTAACTATAATTCATTATTCTAATATGATTAGAGCATAATGATTATGGATTAAATCAATATCATAGTTCTAATTTGATTAGAAGCTATGTTTAATTTTGGTTAATCAAATTTATCATTTGCCTAATTGGATTAGGGTTTGAGTTATGGGTGATCGAATCTAAGTTGACCTATTTGAATTAGGTCTAACCTAAGAATTGATCAACTCAACTTAAATAAATAAAAATTGATAAACTTAAAAGTTAAAATTTGGATCATATGCCCGTAATTTTGAACATCTTAATTGACATGTGTTTGAATGATATCACAATAGAAATAATATGAGTTGTATGTCATAATATTTTATAATTGTTACAAAATACTATGTCGATTTGTTATAGACTATGGAACATTCATGTGATGGATATTTGCATGAATGCTTACCTGTTAGTTGATTTTATAATGCATTTGCAAGAGTTGCAATAAGGGCTGGACGTCCTTGATGCATTATATTATCAGCTGTCCCTCTCTTTTTTATATTCTTAACTGTTGATTGAGATTTTTACATAATGATGTAAAATTATGGAAAAAAAAATTATGTGAGAATAGATTGAAATTATTTCATTCTATTTTCAAATAAAGATCAAGCATTTATGGTAGACTTCATGGTGATGAAGACTAGACTACCAGAGTTTTGGAGAGCAGAGGTGCATTAAGATTGATCATGAGATAGTTCAGTCTATGATGCACTTAGAGTTAGACCCAAAGATCATCCTGTGGCTCGAATGATTTTTAAAGTCCATAACTATTTGTTTTAATTGTTATGCTCTTACATGCTGGTAGTTTGGATTTTGATTTTACATAGCATATGATGCATGTATATGTTAAGGATGTGTTGAGACCTAAGTCCCTCATGTAAATTATATTAAGTCATAATGGCGAAGTGTTAAGAATACTACCCATGCCTTCCTTCATGCTAAATCACTATTATGTCAAGAACCATAGTAAGCTTGTTATGCTATCCATAAGACTTGCTATGGGGATTGACTTAATACTGTCTTAATGCATAATGAAGCTAATGATACTTAGCTCATACTAGGTCAATAGAGTATGTCAAGAACTGTAGTGAGTTTGTTGTGCTATCCATAAGGCTTGCTATAGTGATTGGTATGATGTTGACTTAGTGATGCTTATGGCATATTCTGGTAGTGCTGCTTTGTAGTGCTATCCATAAGGATAGTATTATTCAGGTATGACCATATAAGATTGAAGGGTATAACTTAACTAAAATACTATAGTTTGTTGTGTTATCCACAAGGCTATAAGTATTTTAGAGATAAAAGTTATGTTGAGAGTTGTATGAGATGCAATTAGTAAAGAGTTACTTACCTTTGAACTCATAGAAGCTTGTTGTGCTATCCACAAGGCTTTTTATGAAGACTTGAGATCTCAACCCCACTAAAGAACTTCATGATAAGATTCTTCGATTTCATACTTGAGGGCTATGAAATTTGTTAAAATAGTGGAAGACACAATTAGATAAAATCCTCGTCTAACTTGTACATGTCATCATGAGTAGTCTTTTTTATGTTCTTATATTCATATTTGCATCTTTAGATTCACTACTTAGGATATTTTTTAAATTGATCGAATATTATGGAATGGTTGAGCAATAGAAGGTGAAGAATATTTTCACTATAGATATCTAATATCCTTACAGCATCGATGAGCAATAAATTGTAAGAATTATCTTGCAAGCATGAAATAATAGTAGGATGCAAAAGTTATATATGCTAATAGTTTATATGTGATACAAATTAATAATTATCATTGAGTGTTTCAACTTTAAAATTTTAGGTATATGATACCTTATGTAGGTTCCACTTATGCAAAGTGTTTGCTGGATCTATAAAGCTGAAGTGAGGTGACTACTTACCTTTTGGCACTGATAGATGTCCATTCATGCTAAGGCTGTAGGAACCTATTTATTAAGAAACTAGTAGATCATTGTTTATCAGAAATATTATTTCAATCTCCATGTTATTATAACATAGATTTGAAATTAATGTTAAGAGTAATAGTTACCCTCCTTCTGATAAATTTTATAGCTATGGTTTTATATTTCTGTCACTCAATGATGTTCTTTATGTTGATGAGAATAAGAAATAAATATATAATGATCACATATCTCACGACAAGCAAGGTATTAGGTCTTGAACATATGGATGTTCGAAGATTAATAATATTTCGACCCAGAGATGGACACTTCATATGTGATATGATGTGTTCTCTAAAATGCTTCAAAAATATTATTATCTCTTTCTGTGGATATATCCTAGAAATTGATGTATATGTTAGATATTATAAAAATCTATTATGAGCACTCTATATGAGATATGAAAAAGGCAAAAGGTAGGTTGCCCAACTTATGTGAAAAGGGTTGATGTACATAAGTTTGTGCTAGAATAGATTTTTATAAGTATATAGGTTATCCTAAAAGAATAGTATGTGATACTATTTCTACCACCCTACTTGACAAAAGATGTTTTGTCAGTAAGTATGCCACCTTTTAGGAAAAGAAATTTTTCTAAAAGGGGATAGTGGGAGGATAATTGAACTTGAGAAGTTCAAGACCTATAAACTATCCTATCTTAACCTGTGGAGTGTCCACAAGTTAATACTCAACTAGATGTGCCCAGTGATGAGGCACGACCATGATACACACTTCCTTATCGAAGGGTCAATTCGAGTGTGTAATGTACCACTCAAAATATGGATTTGTTATTGTGAATGGTAGTACACCATACATCATTGTGAATGATGTTTTACTTGACCCATTCAGAGATTGTTATGAGTAGAGACTCTAACAGCTAATCTGAAATCTTATCATCCGAAATCGACTCCCTGTACATCAATCAAGTGTGGATTATGGTTGAAGCACCTATGGGTATGACCCAACGGGTTGCTATCAAGGATGCCTATTCAGATTTTTGCTATTGCCATACAGAATTTAGAGAAGTAGTCTCTAGTGGGAGGGCAAATGTATTTGTGAATTCAGACAGATTTATGAGGAGTAGGTACTTCTATTATTGATGGAACAGTCAAAATATTTGACTTTAACAAATATAGATGAACAATACGTATATGCAAGAAGATAAGTAGGAGTTCTACAAACTTCTTGGTTATGTATGTAGGTGACATACAACATATTAGGAAGGTAGTCCCGATATTACATTTAGTTAATGGTTTGCTTATCACAGATATTTTCATAGAATAGACTTGGATAAAGCATCCAATATACTTGACATCTATAGGGATAGGTGTAAGTAGATGCAAGGCTTGTCCCAGTCTAGGCACATAGAATTTAATGTTGAAAGGGTTCAACATGAATGGGTGTAAAAAAATTTACTTACCCATATATTCAATGTACCAAGCCTGATGGGAGTTATGTTATATACATAATCATTAATTTCAGGCTGATCCATGATAGGATCTTTTGAAAATTATGAAAAGCGTTCTCAAAGTACTTGAGAAGTACTAGAGGAGCAGTGAATTGGCAGAGTTCCAAACAGTAAACTATATTTAACTCAGTTAACTGTTGTTAGTAAAGATTACTTAGGAAAGTTTCTTAATAAAAGGTTCATCATTAAGTTGGGTGTCATCTCACCGAGTACCCACGCACATCCTAGGCACTTTCACCTCATTTATGATTTGATCATAAATGAGTTAATATTAAGAACATCATAATGGACCAGTTCACTTAGCCATACACGATAGCAGTGTAATCGCCATCTTGATTGCATGGGCTTCAGATAAAGGGGCAATTGACTTTAGTACAAGTGGAAGATTGAAAGAATAGTGCACTACAAGCCAATCGCATGGGGATGCGATGAGATTTTTCTTTATTATCTTCCTGCTTATTTGCATGATATTAGTTATTTTATTTATATAAATTATTATATTTTAGCATTTACTGTATCATTTTTATATGATTATGATAAATCCCATAGATTAGAAAAATAATTTTAAAGCCATGATGATATCATGCCAGTGAGACCAAAAATCTTGATAGCCTCAATCTAAAATATTTTCAGTCGTTGGATCATTGAGTCAGGGATCGATGACTCCAGTAAGATAGGTACATCCTATGTATGCTCGATGGAGAGGGTGGTTGATCTTATAATTACTTGTGTGATGATATTAATACAAAGATGTAGGTACTCATTAGAGAATGAGTTCACTAAACTGACCCACAAAAGAACATCTGATGGAGCCTTACAGCATGTCAGTAGATGGTTCTTCAGTGAGAGTGGTACATGTGATCCTTTGACCTGAGATCACCATACCTTGTGTGCATGGACCCTTACTTTAGTTTATTTTCTAGCACACCACTTTGAGATGTGTGTGGGATATTCTGGGTATGGCAAAGTATGCATGGAGGTTGTGAGTGGTCAACAAGGAATCGATCACTCCTTGTAGGAGGAGAGAACATCCTATGTGATCTCATAGGATGGTGACTCTAAGAGTCTCTCGTCAGAGCAAGGATGAATAGTAGAAATGATTTCTACTAGTTCATCAATTGAGTCACATCATCAGATCGAGATACATATAGTTAGATATTTGGGTTTGATATATTTTTATACCCATGGCTTTTTCAGGATGTTGTATGATCGAAGGATTGAATTGTATGGTAACTCATCAAAGAAGGATAATTTTGATATTTTTATCAAATTTTAAATCTTTCGGGTAGTCATGATATATTGCTAGATATTAATCTTGACTTGAAAACTCTTCAGAATTAAAAGAATTTAATTCAAGAATCAATTAGAAAGAGTCCTAGTTGATTGGGACTCTCGAGCTGACCTAATCCAATCAGATTATGATTACGTCGAGAATTTTGGTCTACTGTTGGCTAGATTTGGAACCCAATGGGTCACACACAATAAAAATTTAGTCTTGATCTAATTAATTTGAATTTATTATAAATTTAATGGGATGATTAAATTTCTAGCACATGAATTGACCCAAGTTCCCAATTGGGTTCGGTGCAAAGGTTTTTGTGCTAACCTAGTCTTGTTGCCTTGACCTAATGTGATTAGGTTTGAACCATATAATTTATTAGTTAGTTTTATCTGATTTTGTGAAAGTGTTCCACAGAGAATCAACCTCCTCCATGTCAAACCACTCGCATAAATATTGGTGGAGTCATAATTATTTTTGGTATTAAGAAGAAGAGTCCTTCTTTCTTACTTCTCTTAAAATCATTACATGTTCCACATGTCCCATTAATTTTGTTCACCATCAGATGGTGCCTTGGGATGTGGGATGTGGAAGAGAATAGGGAGTCCATTTATGGCGTTGGGAAATATAGGGTCCATTTCTCATGGGACTCTTCATTCCTCTTTTATTCCACATATTTTTTCTTCCCTCCATGCACCATATGATGGTTCTGGATAATTGTTGGCATAGAAGTGGAGGAGTCCTTCTGCTTGAAGGCTCTTCCACACCTAGAGTTTCTATATAAAGAATTTATTCTTTATGGAAACAAAGGGATGACACATGGGATGTGTTTGCGCCAATTTATTTCTCCTTTTATTCCATGCACCATTTTATGGTGTTCAAATTTTTTTTGATAGAGGAGTCCTTGTGTAGATGAAACACCTCTTATTCCATGCCTAACACTTGGATTTCCATGTTGAAAAAATTATTTTTACCGTGTTAGGGAGTTAGGATGCCAAGAGTTGGCACCCCTTGATGTCTTGTGTGGTGCCCCTTCATCCCTTATTTAAGGGGTGCCCCATATGGCATAAAATCCATCCAATAATGTTTTTGGATGTGGGATTAGATGAGGATGAGGTGGTAAAAATTTGAAGTGAAAATAGAAAGGGAAAGGGAGAGAAAAATATAAAGGAAGAGTGGAAGAAAAAAGGAAAGTATGAGATACTTGTCCTACAATCAGATTGTTCATATGTTGAATGTAAATTTTAATTAGAGTGTGGTTTGATACTTTGGGAAAGGGTTCCTAAAGTGGTCATAGTAGAGGTCATGAAGGCATACAAGCAATGATGCATCATGTTCTTGCGATGGATAATCGGTAGCGCACTTAGGAAGAAGGCTGCAGCACCATGATGAGTTGGGAAGGGTTTAGATCAATCCTGTGTGGATCACCGTTAGAGGACTTTTGCTTTGAAGTCTTATGAAGATCTCAAAATTACTAGTTCATGATCTTCATGGTGGTATATGACTTCTGGTCTTCTCCTCATATGCTTGATTTTGTGGTTTGATTGTAATCATCAAGGAGTTCCTAGGGTTTTGAGTTTTGATGATTGAGTTTTATTGTTAAACTTTGTTTTCATTTACTGAATGCATGTTAAAATTTTTTTGAAATCTATATTTTGCTGCATCACCAAAACCCAATAATGGGATGTCCTATAGCATGTAGGGGTGCTGCATGGCCTTTTCCATGACGATGAATAATGAAAAAAATTTTAAAACTTTATTTTAGATCTGAAATAAGATATATTAGATTTAAAATTAGTATTTTGATCATTAAATGATTGATTGTAAAAATATTTTATAAAATTAAAAACTATTTTCAAACATCGAATCTGAATCTATGTCAGCCCAAAACTTAATTGAAAATTAAGCGATCTAGATTTGAGAATCAAAGATCTAAGGTATTAATTTCATAATTCATGGGTTAATGGGTTAGCTCAAGTCAAGTCCATTTAACTAGGTTAGATCTAGGGTTAGAAATTATTTATAATGGATCATATTAGTAATTGATCATATCTAATTAAAAATTAATTCTGATTGAGTCAATTTCTTCTCTTGATCAATTTTAATAGTTATAGTTGGTCAAGTCCATGTTGATTAGACCAATATGGACTTTGATCGTAGCTCTGTAGTCGAATCCAAGTTTATAAGTTGATCAAATTAAAAATGACTAACCAGTTGGTGTCTAAGGTAAGTATGGCAGCTTTGATCGATGGTCATTAATTGAGAGCTATTCACATAGATTGAATCTATATCGAGTTCATGGAATATTCCTTCCATCGATCTCACTTATCTGACCAACATGGTGAATCATATTTTGATTAGATCACTTAATGATTGGGGTTGACCCATGCTAACTAAGAAATCAGTATGACTGATTAGGTGCTCCTAGTTCAACTTGTCTTGAGTCCTCTTCATGACTTGGTGAAGTCAGTAGGAAGATCTATGACTGGTTGGCTAGACCAGCTTATACCTAATCTTCTTTAATCTGACTTGGTGAAGTCAGTGAGAGGATTAAGATTAATTGGTCAAGTCATTCCTCATCTCTCAATTCAACTAATTAAATTTTTTAAAATTCTTAGGTCCCTAAAAATGAAATAGTTATGGTGATAACTAGATCATAGCCTTCCATTAAGTTGGATGATAATGAGTCTAACAGTTTAGATGATCATTGGAGATGCCACATGCTTGGTGTTTATCTGGCTATCAAAATTATCATTTATAATATATTGATTTAGTTGTATCTTTTTGATGATGGTCAGGTTGGCCAAGCCACACTCGAGCTTGGTCACTCATTTGTTAGATGCACTAAATTCTGTCATGTTAATGGTTGGACCTAACTAGAACCTTCAGTGGAGGCACCACACACCTACTAAAGAGGTGTCTAGGGCAAAATTGAATGCTAAAAATTATTTAGTGAAATAATTAGTTAAGAACCTACCCATAGATGCATAGGGATTGGTCGAGCTACACTCAGGCCCATGTGCAGTCTATGTGGATTCTAGTACCCACTAAAAAATTAGTGTAATTCCTCAAATTGGAGGTAGAGGCTACTAATTCGAATAAAATAGTGAGAGAATCTTTAGACTAAAATTCATATCTTTAGGCTTAATCAATTCATATACTAATTAGGTTTTGATTTTTTTTTTGCAGTTATGGCCGCCACCTTGTCACTCCTATCACTTTTAGATAGTGATAAATTGATGGGATCAAATTTTGATAGCCGGTATTGAAAGCTCAAAATAGTTCTGGAGCATAAACAAATCTTGTATGTATTGACAGATCTAGCACCTGAAGAGCTAGCTCTGAATGCACGTAGTACGGCCTGAGATACTTATCAGAAGTGGCTCAATGATCAAACTACAATTCATTGTATTATGCTGGTGGTAATGAATGATGAGTTTAACCATCGTTTCGAGAATGCTCAGCCATAGGACATGTTACAAATATTGAACGAGTCCTTTGGCACATCCGACGATATTGAGAGGCACAAAACTAGTTATGCCATCTTCAACGCTCGAACGAGGGAAGGAGCGTCAATTACTGATAATGTATTATACTTGATCGAGATGATTGAGCGCTTAAACAAGCCCGACTTTTTCTTACATGAGCAGCTGGAGAAAGATGTAGAACTCTCTGTCCAAGTCCTACTTCTCTTTTCTTACTCATTTTTGAATGGCAAAGCTCGCAGTCAACTACCATGATTTGCTGAGGTTGCTGTAGAGCTTTGAGAAGGATCACCAACTCCATAAGGAGTCAGTGAATGTTGTGGGAGGATCTTCTTCTGGATGTTGACTCTTTAAGAAAGAGAACAAGAGCAAGAAGAACAAGAAAATGATGAAAAGTGCTGGGGCACCCAAGCCTAGTCAGACCAAAAAATCCAAGTTCGATCAGAGTTAGGCGGAATGCTTCTACTGCAAGAAGCAAGGGCACTAGAAGAGGAATTGTCCTCACTACATTATCTTTTTGGATTCGAACAGACCAAGAAAGAAGTAAATTATTACTGGACAAGGTAATTATATGATAACACCTTGTAATTTCTCAATTTATGATTTTACTATCTCGATATTAGATACCGAAAGTTCTTTTAATATTTGCAATTTGTTGCAGGGTCTGCAGGTCAGTAGGAGATTTGAAAAAGATGAAAGATTCTTTAATGTTGGAGATGGAAGATTAGTTCCAGTTCTAGCGTTAGAGACTATTAAGCTTGTATTCGAGTCCAATATAATTATTCTTAGTGAATGTCACTTTTTGTCCTTCTTTTTTATTGAATATTATTTCTATAGGCCTCTTGACTATGTATGGTTATGAAATTTTAATAAAAAAAATAATTTTAATACCATTATGAGTGGTGTTAATGTGATGAATGGATAGCTGGATAATGGTATTTACATATTATCACAACCTGTTAGTATAATGTACACATCCAGCAAACACTCTAGAATTAGTGATGTCTTTGATATCTATCTTTGGCACTGTAGGTTAGGTTATGTTAACAAGAACAAAATAAATAGGTTGACACAAGAAGAAATCTTCGAAGTTAGTGATTGTGTATTACTTCCAACTTGTGAGTCCTGTCTTCTTAGAAAAATGACCAAGCCACCTTTTACTACAAAAGGTGAGTGAGCTAGTAAAGTTCTAGGTCTGATACATACTGATGTATGTGGACCGATGAACATGAATGTTAGAGATAGATATTATTATTTTATTATATTTATAAATGATCTATCGAGGTATGGGCACGTCTACTTAATGACACATAAGTCAGAGATGTTTGAAATATTCAAATGATTTTATAATGAAGTAGAAAAATAAATTGAGAAGAGTATTAAAACTTTTCTATTCGATCAAGGAGGAGAATATCTCTCCAGTAAGTTTCTGACATACTTAGAAGAGAATGGGATTCTCTCGCAATAGACCCCTCCTGGAACACCACAGCATAATGGTGTATCGAAAAAGAGGAATCGAACTCTGTTAGACATGATTTGGTCCATGATGGATTTTGGAAGTCTGCCGATCTCTTTTTGAGGATATGCACTCGAGTCGGCTTATTATATTTTAAATAAAATTTCGAGTAAGTCCATAAATAAAACACCACATGAGATATAGACAGGGCATAAGCTAGCACTCTCTCACCTTAAAATTTAGAGATGTCTAGCTTATGTCAAATATTTGAAAACTGACAAGCTTGAATCTAGGTCTGACAAGTATCTATTGTTAGATGTGTGCCCTAGATGTTAGATTGGCTAACACATTTCTGTACAAATCTAAGGACAAATTTATAATTTTGACTATAAATAAATAAAAAAATTATTCTACTATCACATTGTGTACATTATGTCTGTGATACATCCTTTGAGTTAGTAGGAATATTAATTCATATTTTCAAGAGTTAAAAATTTAAGGCATGAATTTACATAACTAACTCATAAACAGCTCCTAACCATAGGATCATCACGAGGATGGTGATCGATCCGGAAGATTGGTGTACGATCGCTTTCTTAGGATAGATATGTCTTGAGTCTACTGATAGCCTATTTTGCAAGTGCACGAAATCGCTCAAGTAATATAATGATAAATAAGAGATCGTTCCCACGAGGATTGAGTTTAATTACCAAAAATGAACACTAATTTTACTAATATCTAAATGATCGAAACTGAATGACAATGGAAAATAAAATTAACTCTAAAGAACTCAATGAAAGCTGAATCAAAATTCGATTGATAAAGCACTAGGATATATCTGATTTCACTTGGACCAATTATCAATTCCAGCTATTTCGATAAATAATCCAAATTTAATTATTAATGCAAGGATAAATAATCCTAAATTATTTAATAATCTCTCTCGAATCTTATTAAATATACTAATTAAAACCTATAATCTATCTTCCAATAGTAAAATAGATTTCAATTAGTTCAATAAGCACAGTGATTATTTCCAAAATCCCACAGGTCAAATCTTCTGCTCCCGCTCTAATTATTATTCCTATGATGTTTGTTATTAACTCAATCAAGTACCAATTTATAATCTTCTTTTTCAGTACCAATTATAAATCAAAATCAATCAAGTACCAAAGATAATAATACTTAAAAGCAGTAAGTGTAAATAACAAACAATTGCATTAACAAAGAAAATTAATACAAGATTCTGGAATTGAAATTAAATCCAAGCTACATCAGGTACCCTAGCTAGAAATTTAGCTTTTCATCATATCAAAATCAAACTCAAGTATACTTGAATAAAACTCCAAAATTATCCTAACAATGAGTTCTAGAAAATAAATTCAAAGTAAATAAGAGAAAAAATTAAAAACTCGGAAGGAATTGCAGAGCCGAATGAATCCTCTCTTCAAATCTTCCAGATACTCCAAACTCTCCTTGCTTGATTTCTAGCTTTCAAAGATGATTCTCCTCCTCCCTCTTGCTGGTGTTTTAGGATCCTTAAATAGGGCTAGGGCTAGGGTTAAGGTGGTATTTTGCCCATGATTTTATTCTATATATCATTCTTCTTATTTGGTATAGAATCTCTCCTCCTTTGGATAGGCTTTAAGCAACCACCAGCCATCTACTCCTTATGCTGCCCAAATTTTTTGATTTTATTATGATTTCCATAGTAAAAGAAGGAAAGGAGGCATGGTTAATTAGAGGAGAAAAATTTCTTCCTTCCTGGGTCCATAAAATCTGCAAAACAAAGTAAGGTTTCGGCTGCCCAAATCAAGTTTTCCAAGAATTGGTTCCAATTCTTTCTCAGTTTGTTCCTCATGCAAAATTAGTTTGGACTCTAATTTTCTTTCATTTAATTCTTTCCAAGATAGCTCTTTGCCACCAAAAATTGGTTGCCATATCAGATCTTTGTGCCAAGAAACACTAAGAAGAATCTAGGTGTATCGGGTGTTTCTTGTTGTGTCCAACATTGTTACCAACTTCAACCTACTGTAGACACCTCATCTAGAATCTAAATTCAATTCTGTAAATTATGTTCCTTTCTTGCTTCTCTCAAAATTTTGTAGGATCTAATCTTGCTCAATTTGGAGTCTTGTAGCTTGCCTTTTAGGGGTCCTCACACCAAAATATCTAGAATTTAGATTGGTTGACTAGATGGGAGAGATTAACTGCTTGATTTATTTCCTGTACCTCTAGTTTCTTTTTTGGCTGATGATGCCAAAAAGGATAAGGTGTGGGGTCCATTGATATCTTGATTTGGTTATTCTGCTTTGAGATGGACTCTGATTTTGATGCAAGACCTGATGACTCCGGATGACAAACCCTGCTGAATCGGACTCAACCAATTTCACTTAATTTGACCTTTAAAACATGGTTAAGCCCAATTAGGTGTGACCTGGCTCAATTACCTACAATTGACATAAAACATATTAGGTTCTTATATTTATTTAATTAATTATTATTCCAATTTCATCAAAATCATTAAAAACTATTAATAATAATTACTATAAAAATGTAATACATCAAATACCCCCAAACTTAAGTTTTTGGTTGTCCCCAAGCAAAAGAAAAGTCCAAATCAAAAATGGAGAATCTCAAAAATTAATGCTAAAAACTTTATTTAACATTAATATACTCAAAATCCATCTAGACACAAAGGAGTAATACCCAAATGCCATGGCTTAACCACCTCAACCCAAAACCGAAAGGCAAACCCACAAGCTAACTATTCCAAACTCATTCATACTCAAACGAAATTACGCACAATCAATAGCTACCCTGCTTCCTTTAGGTTTTAATAAAATAGTTCGATTCAAACATCAAATCCTAAATGCAAAATCCTATCAGCCCATCTCCAATAGTGCAAACAACGCACTCAAGAGATTAATAGGACTTTTTTGGGTTAAAAAAAATGGAAAGCAAGCAACAAGAATGATGGTTATGGTCACATAAGTGAAAATAAATCAACCACAATAAATTAGAGCATACTCAATTAATTATACTTTACATCTCTTCCTTTATTTGTTTTATTTTATATTTTTAGAACAGTCTATACACTTTGGCACTCTTCCTTAAGTCATCATTTGCCTTTTTATGCGAATACCGACATTGGCAATGAAGGCACCCGATTACTCAGCAAGTCATATACTCAAAGTGCTTTGCATACTCATAATTCAAGTCATTGTTTGACGTAAAAGCAAACATGGGGCTCATGAATGCTCCTAGTTACTAGGCAACTTGAAACAGCGGAGTAGATTGTGGTTTTTTTTTTTTTGAATAGAAGAAAAACTAAAAATTTAGTATGCTCTAACCATTATAATCAATTTATTCTCAAAAAATATGAACAATAGATATGAGATAGGATGAAAAGAAAATACAAGGGGTCAAAAAGGATATGCCAAAGGAATGCCTATATCATTTCTCCTAAGTAAATTGTCTACATTTTACTGCAACAAAGCTCACAAATAGGATTGGCGAAGCAAAGTAACTATCTCCTATACGAGATTTTATTTAAGTATTTACAAGTTTAAAACTGTCAATCCCTGAATTTGACTTCCAAATTTAAAGCTAAGATAGCCAAACAATAACACAAAAGTAAAATTGTCCCCCTCTATATCCTTACAAGTGATCAATGAATCAACATTCCAAATTTTTTTTTTTAAATTAAATTTTATTAAAAAATAAAGATAAAGATGCAAACATAATGGCAATCCTATATTATTAACACGAAATGCTCATGCAAATGCAACCCCAAATCTGAATTGGATATTGTGCTCAATGATAAGATCATCATCATAATACATATTATAGCAAGGCATTCTTAAAGGTTAGGGGTACTCCCCTTTATAGCGTGCCTATGCGCTTGTGCGAGTTTGCAACTCGTCCTCAGTCATTTCATCTCTCTTGTCTTCTTCAATGTGCCTACAAAAAGTGAACAACGTCCATTCAAACCTTGAAAATATAGTGAGAATTAAAATTGACTCAAAAAATAAAGAAAATAAAAAGAATTTTGCTTGGATTACCTCCCAAGAAGTGCTAGTTTATAGTCGTTAGCTTGACTATCCCAATGCATTATGTCAGTGATATGGAGGTTTTTGGTTGCTCAAATCCTCCATCTATGTATTCCTTCAACCTTTGCCCATTGACCTTGAAGGTCCTATCACCACTCTTCAGCTCAACAGCTCCATGTGGAAAAACTTGTATAATCTCAAATGGACCTGACCACCTAGACCGGAGCTTGCCTGGAAATAGCTTTAGGCGAGAGTTATACAGCAATACCTTTTGTCCTGCTTGGAATTCATGACTCACAATATGTTTGTCATGCCATCTTTTCGTTCTCTCCTTATAAATTCTTGCATTTTCATATGCATGGAGGCGAAACTCATCAAGTTCATTAAGCTGTAATAACCTTTTCTCCCCAGCAGCTTCCATATTGAAATTTAGCAACCTAGTTGCCCAGTAAGCTCGATGCTCTAGCTCCACAGGTAAATGGCATGCATTTCCATAAACTAGATGATACGGGGACATCCCAATTGGCATTTTGAATGCTGTTCTATATTCCCATAACGCATCATCTAATTTTAGGGACCAGTCCTTTCTTGATGAGTTGACAGTAGTCTCCAATATTCTTTTAATTTCACGGTTGGAGATCTCTACTTGTCCACTTGTTTGAGGATGATATGGTGTTCCTACATGATGAGTAACACCGTATTTTGTCAATAGAGAATCCAAATAATGATTACAAAAATGCTTACCTCCATCCGTGATGATAGGTCTTGGAATACCAAAGTGTGTGAATATGTATTTCTTTAAGAACTTGAGCACACTCTTGGCATCATTAGAGGGAAGTGCTATTGCCTCAATCCATTTGGATACATAATCCACCGCCACCAGGATGTATTGATTTGAATGAAAAGGTGGAAAAGGCCCCATAAAATCTAATCCCCACACATCGAACAGTTTTACTTCAAGGATATTGGTTAGTGGCATTTCCTGTCTAAAAGAAATATTTCCAATTTTTTGACATTGGTCACAAGAAGAAACAAAAGCAATAGCATCTTTAAACAGGTTAGGCCAATAAAAACCACACTGTAATACTTTAGCAGCTATTTTGTTGGGTCCAAAATGGCCTCCACACTCTAATGAATGACAGTATTTTAAAATATTTTTAATTTCATCATCAGACACACATTTCCTAATAAGCTGATCTGGACAATACTTATATAAATATGGATCCTCCCAAAAATAATATTTTGCATCATGTAAAAAAATTTTTTTTGCTGGTAATTAAATTCTGGAGGAATAATATCACATGCCTTAAAATTAACAATATCAGCATACCAGGGTGTACTAGATATGAGTAATGCGAATAATTGCTCATCGGAGAATGACTCATTAATGGGTACCTCAATGTTCTCAATTTCTTTACTTAACTCTAATCGAGACAAGTGATCTGCTATAAGATTTTCTGCTCCTTTCTTATCTCTAATCTCTAAGTCAAATTCTTGCAATAAGAGCACCCAACGAATTAGTCTCAATTTTGCATCCTTCTTTTCAAGTAAATATTTAATTACTGAGTGATCAGTATAAACTATTATTTTTGCTCCTATAAGATATGGCCTAAATTTATCAAAAGCAAAAATAATGGCGAGCAACTCTTTCTCTGTGGTGGCATAGTTCAACTGTGCATTATTCAGTGTTCGACTCGTATAGTACACCACATGAAGTCTATTCTCCTTTCTTTATCCCAAGACTGCTCCTATAGCATAGTCGCTTGCATCACATATGAGTTCAAATGGTAGATTCCAGTCAGGTGCAGTGATGATAGGAGCTGAGATTAATTCTCTCTTTAACCTGTTAAAAGCAATCAAACACTCATCAGTAATTTTAAAATGTGCATCCTTGATCAATAAATTACAAAGAGGTTTGGTAATTTTAGAGAAGTCTTTTATAAATCTTCTATAGAAGCCAGCATGCCCTAAGAAACTCCTCACTCCTTTAATAGATGTTGGTGGTGGTAATTTCTTAATGACCTCCACCTTTGCTTTGTCTACTTCTATCCCTCTAGATGAAATCTTATGGCCTAAAACTACTCCTTCCTGCACCATAAAATGATATTTCTCCCAGTTCAATACAAGATTAGTTTCTTCACAACACTGTAGAACTTGGGAGAGGTTAGTCAAACACATATCAAAAGAAGGATCAAAAATTAAAAAATGATCCATAAAGATTTCAATGAATTTTTCAACCATATCAGAGAATATAGACATCATACATCTTTGAAAAGTTGCAGGTGCATTACATAACCCAAATGGCATTCTCCTATATGCAAATGTTCCATATGGACAAGTAAATGTAGTTTTTTCTTGATCCTCAGGTATAATAGAAATTTGAAAATATCTTGAATAACCATCTAAAAAATAGTAGAAGGGATATCCAGACAATCTCTCAAGCATCTGGTCAATAAAAGGCAAAGAAAAATGGTCCTTTCGTGTGGCTTTGTTTAACTTCCTATAATCAATACACACACGCCAACCAATGACTGTTCTAGTGGGTATTAGCCCATTTTTATTATTTGTAATAACAGTCATCCCCCCTTTCTTAGGAACTACTGGAACAGGACTCACCCAACTACTATCAGAAATAGGATAAATAATTCCTGCATCAAGTAATTTCATTACTTCAGCTCTAACTACTTCCTTCATATTAGGATTTAACCTACGTTGATGCTCAATTGAAGGTTTGTAGTTTTCTTCCATTAAAATTTTATGCATGCATATACTGGGACTAATTCCCTTAATATCATCAATAGACCAGCCTAATGCTTTCTTATGCTTTTTCAACACATGCAACAATTTTTTTCTCTTGTTCAGCAGATAAATGAGCAGATATAATGACAGGAAAAATAGATGAGTCTCCCAAGAATGCATATCTTAAGTGAGAAGGGAGCTGCTTAAGCTCAAGCTTGGGATTTGGCTTAGCCTCTACTGAATCCTATATTTTCTCAACATCATTTAATACATCAACATGCTGTTTATTTGTAACACCATCAATCAAGTCATATTCAGAATTATCAATTATTTCACTAACAAATTTATTAATCACATCTAATCTAAAACATTCATCATTCTCAAGAGGATATTTAGAAGAATTAAGCACGTTAAAAATTACCTCTTCTTGTCCCACTCTTAAAGTAAGCTTACCCTCATGGACATCTATAAGTGCCTTGCCAGTTGCAAGGAATGGACGCCCCAATATCAAAGGAACCTCTCTATCTTCCTCCATATCCAAGATAATGAAATCCACTGGGAAGATAAATTTGTCCACCTTGACTAATACATCCTCCACTATGCCTTTAGGATATGTCACCGATCGATCAGCTAGTTGTAATGAGACACTGGTCGGTTTCACATCCCCTAGTCCAAGCTTCCTAAAAATAGATAAAGGTATTAAGTTAATGCTAGCATCTAAATCGCACAATGCTTTAGTGAATTCGATATTGCCAATATTGCATGGAATTGTAAAACTCCCTGGATCTTTTAATTTTGATGGAAACTTGTTCTGAATGATTGCACTGCACTCTTCGGTGAGCATGACTATCTCATGGTCCTCTAGCCTTCTCTTTTTGGAAAGGATGTCCTTCAAGAATTTGTCATAGCTAGGCATCTGAGCTAATGCCTCTGCAAATGAAATATTTATATGTAGTTTCTTGAAGACCTCCAAAAACTTCAGAAAGTTCTTGTCATCCTTACTTTGCTTGAGCCTTTGAGAAAAAGGAACTGATGGATTGTAGGGCTTTACTGGCTCTTCCTTTTTCTCTTTTAGCTTCGCTTTGACCATAGTCTCTTCTTGAGTTTGTTCCTTTACTTGTTCTTTAACAGGCTCTTTCCCTTGTTGTTTCCCTAGTTGTTTTCTACTCCTCAAGGTAATTGTCTTCACATGCTCCTTCGGGTTCGTTTCAGTATTGCTAGGCAATGACCCTTGAGTTCTGTTAGCTACCATGTTGGCCAACTATCCCATTTGTATTTCCAAATTTTTAATGGCAGCTTGCTGGTTTTGAAAGTTTGCCTTAGTTTCACCCATGAAATCAGTAGTGGCCTTGGTGAGAGTTGCAACCAATTCTTCCAGGTTAGACTTCTTTTCTTGCTGTGGAAAACCAGGTGGTCCTCTATTCTGATAATTCTATTGTTGCTGTTGATTTCCCCAGGAAAAATTTGGATGGTTCTTCTAAGCAGGCGTGTTGGTGTTTGAGTATGGATTGTTCTGTTGCCTTCCTTGGTTTGCCACATATTGCACTTGTTCTTGTACTGGAGGCATGAATGAGCTGTCAATCGGGCAATCTCAAGTAGCATGTTGCCCAGTACACATCTCACAGGTCTGCACATAAGTATTGACAGCATTAATAGACAAATGATCTAATTTTTTGAAAAGAGTATCTACCTTTGCATTGAGTGTAGTAATAGCGTCTAGCTCATGAACCCCAGAAGGTCTCCTCGCCATGTTTCTCTTATTGGGCCATTGGTAATTGTTGTTGGCCATTTCCTCCAAAAGATCATAGGCCTCATCAAGCGACTTCCCCATCAATGAACCTCCAGCAGCAGCATCAATATTAATTCTGGTATGGTTGTTCAGCCCATTGTAGAAGGTTTGCACAACCAACCATTTAGGCAGCCCGTGGTGTGGACACCTCCTAAGCAGATCCTTCAACCTTTCCCAGGCTTCATATAAGGTCTCCATGTCGAATTGCACGAAGGTTTGGATGTCAGTCCTCAACTTGGCAGTCTTAGCAGGTGGAAAGAATTTTGCCAAAAATTTTTGTGCTAAGTCATTCCAAGTGGTGATCAAGCCAGCAGGAAGAGACTGTAACCATGCTTTAGCCTTGTCTCTAAGTGAAAACGGGAACAATCTTAACCAAATTGCATCATCTGACACTCCATTACGCTTAAGGGTATCACATATCTCTAAGAAGTTTGCAATGTGCGCATTAGGGTCATCATTGGGAAATCCTTCAAACTGAACTGCTGTCTGGATCATTTGGATCAAAGTAGGCTTGATCTCAAAGTTGTTTGCTTGCACAGGTGGTCTTGTGATGCTAGATGAAGCTCCATTCACGGTAGGCATGGCATAATCCCGCAGTGCCCTGGGGTTTGCCTCTCTAGCAACCTCATTATTTTCTACTAGGATTACTTCTCTCCTTGGATCTTCAGCCATTTCTGGATCTACTTTTGCCTCAGATTTCTTCCCTTCTCTGACTGCTTTAATATTTTGTTTACAAGTGCGTTCAATTTCTTGACTTGAAATGGGTTTTGATTCAATTCTCACAAGTCAACCCGATTCTCTTTTCCAAGTTGTAATTTTGAAAGATTATTATCCCTTTTTTTTTTTTAAGAGAAGAGAGAAGAGGAAAGAGAGAGAAAAGAGTTCTAGAGATGAGTCCTAAGGAGTCCTAAATCTAGAGATGAAAGAGAAGAGTGTTTTAATTAGGTTTAAATTTTAATGACAAACAAGTTAGCACAAAATGGACTTTCTATCCTAGGGTTAACCTAGATCTAGATAGCTCCTAACTGTTCCAAGATCGCCTTCAAGCACTCCAAGCCCAAAACTGACTAACTATCTCGGCCAGGTAAGTGTAAGATGTGGGAGGTCCCCTGTTTGTTGCTTTCCTTAGACACCAACTAAGTTGGCCAGGTCAGACAACGGAACCAATTGAAAACCACCTTCTTCAACCACTTGCCTTAGACAACGAGCAATTAATCAATTCGAACCCAGTCTAACTTTAGGGCTTTCTTGTCCTATTGAGCTTGAATATCCTAGGGCCAACGTTTAATTAATTTTAGATTAAGGTCTAGGTTATGCAGGATGAAGGATGTGATTTTTTTGGGCTAAGAAAGGGTGATCAAATCTCCACCTTATCTGATTAATGGGTTAAGTGCCCTTAAAGTTAATTATGGAGATGCAATGCAAAGAAACAAGATGTCCAATCAAGTTTGATTTTTTTTTTATATTTTTGGTTATACTATATTAGTTAAGCATTATGAAATGTCAGTGATTTTTTTTTAAATATCTAAGAAATAAAATATCTAGATTACTAGTAAAATCAACTATTCTTGATATTAAAGCACCAGTCTCCGGCAACAGTGCCAAAAACTTGATAGCCTATTTCGCAAGTGTACGAAATCGCTTAAGTAATATAATGATAAATAAGAGATCGTTCCCACGAGGACTGAGTTTAATTATCAAAAATGAATGCTAATTTTACTAATATCTAAATGATCGAAACTGAATGACAATGGAAAATAAAATTAACTCTAAAGAACTCAATAAAAGCTGAATCAAAATTCGATTGATAAAGCACTAGGGTATATCTGATTTCACTTGGACCAATTATCAATTCCAGCTATTTCGATTAATAATCCAAATTTAATTATTAATACAAGGATAAATAATCTTAAATTATTTAATAATCTCTCCAGAGTCTTATTAAATATACTAATTAAAATCTATAATCTATCTTCCAATAGTAAAATAGATTTCAATTAGTTCAATAAGCACAGTGATTATTTCTAAAATCTCACAGGTCAAATCTTTTGCTCCCACTCCAATTATTATTCCTATGATGTTTGTTATTAACTCCAATTTATAATCTTCTTTTCCAGTACCAATTATAAATTGAAATCAATCAAGTACCAAAGATAATAATACTTAAAAGTATTAAGTGCAAATAACAAACAATTGCATTAACAAAGAAAATTAATACAAGATTCTGGAATTGAAATTAAATCCAAGCTACATCAGCTACCCTAGCTAGAAATTTAGCTTTTCATCATATCAAAATCAAACTCAAGTATACTTGAATAAAACTCCAAAATCATCCTAACAATGAGTTCTAGAAAATAAATTCAAAGTAAACAAGAGAAAGAATTAAAAACTCGGAAGGAATTGCAGAGCCGAATGAATCCTCTCTTCAAATCTTCTAGATACTCCAAACTCTCCTTGCTTGATTTCTAGCTTTCAAAGATGATTCTCCTCCTCTCTCCTGTTGGTGTTTTAGGATCCTTAAATAGGGCTACGGCTAGGGTTAAGGTGGTATTTTTCCCATGATTTTATTTTATATATCATTCTTTTTATTTGGTATAGAATCTCTCCTCCTTTGGATAGGCTTTAAGAAACCACCAGCCATCTACTCCTTATGCTACCCAAATTTTCTGATTTTATTATGATTTCCATAGTAAAAGAAGGAAAGGAGGCATGGTTAATTAGAGGAGAAGAATTTCTTCCTTCCTGGGTCCACAAAATCTACAAAATAAAGTAAGATTTCGGCTGCCCAAATCAAGTTTTCCAAGAATTGGTTCCAATTCTTTCTCAGTTTGCTCCTCATACAGAATTAGTTTGGACTCTGATTTTCTTTCATTTAATTCTTTCCAAGATAGCTCTTTGCCATCCAAAATTGGTTGCCATATCAGATCTTTGTGCCAAGAAACACTAAGAAGAATCTGGGTGTATCGGGTGTTTCTTGTTGTGTCCAACATTGTTACCAACTTCAACCTACTGTAGCCACCTCATCTGGAATCCAAATTTAATTCTATAAATTATGTTCCTTTTTTGCTTCTCTCAAAATTTTATAGGATCTAATCTTGCTCAATTTGGAGTCCTGTAGCTTGCTTTTTAGGGGTCCTCACACTAAAATATCCAGAATTTAGATTGGTTGACTAGATGGGAGAGATTAACTACTTGATTTATTTTCTGTACCTCTAGTTTCTTTTCTGGCTGATGATGCCAAAAAGGATAAGGTGTGGGGTCCATTGATATCTTGATTTGGTTATTCTGCTTTGAGATGGATTCTGATTTTAATGCAAGACCTGATGACTCTGGATGACAAACCCTACTGAATCGGACTCAACCAATTTCAATTAATTTGACCTTTAAAATATGGTTAAGCCCAATTAGGTGTGACCTGGCTCAATTATCTGCAATTGACATAAAACATATCAGGTTCTTATATTTATTTATTTAATTATTATACCAATTTCATCAAAATCATTAAAAACTAATAATAATAATTACTATAAAAATGCAATACATCATCTACGGTGTGGAGACACTGGAGTGAGAGTATAGGTATTCATTGAGAATGAGAGTACTGAGCGTGACCACCTTGAGCAGTCATAAGGAAGTCTACCTTCTCGTCGATGACTAGCTCGATGCTGCAGCTGTGTGTCTAGTTCTTTGACCTGAGGTGTCTCGATAGTTCACCTTGAGTGTGTTATAGTTTGACTACATCATAACTTGATCTCCTAGCCATTCGAAACCCTGAGGTGTATGTTGACGTAGCATATTCATTATAGGAACCAGATTACACCAAGATGGGATCTATCAACCTCGGTAGATAAGAGGAGTAGTCCTATGATGATCGAAAGATTGAGTCCTTAAGCCCATGACCATGACAGAGTGAAATAATAGAAAAGAGTTTTCCATTAAGATTTCACATCGGAATTGCATCAATCAATTGATTCATATGACTGATGTTGGGTTTGACGAGTTCACCTTAACCCTAATTCAGTCCGGACTCATGATAGACGAACTCAATCACACAGGTAGCTGCATTGAGAGATTCATCTTCATTTTTGATGGGTTGCCATCATATACTGCTAGGTGTCACTGATGGATTTTAGAAATAATTAGAATGATATTGATGATCGATCATTCTAAATTGTCTGAATCAGAAGAGTTCTGGTCCATCGAAAGGAGTTTCAATGATGTCGATGATGAGATCATAACATGTCTCATTACCATATGGAAATAAATCTAACTGGATCACACAAACAAGAGTTAGGGTCTGGATGTCATCAATTGAGCTAGTCTAGTTTGATTGATTTGGATTAGATCCAATTAGGTTCAAAGAAATCGCACTAGCACACGATTGAGCCTAACTTTCTCCTCGTGTAATCTTTTCTATCTCAACTGAGCCAAATATGATTTGACTCACCCAGAAAACCTTGAGAAGATTTCTCTCAATCTGATAGAGCTAGTCCAGCTCAAAAAAGTCTTATCTTAATTCATGAGATAAATTTAAAACAACACCTGCTAATTCTGTCACCTACCATTTTCATTTTAGGACATCGGTCAAACATTGACCCATGGACCTTGGACTGAAGGCCACTTGGCAAGAGGTCATTGGAGAGTTTTTTATGGAGTGTCCACCTACTAATTTTACCCTCAAAGTGGGTTCCATAATCAGCTATGGCATGTGCCCCAAGTGGATAAGGATAGAGTCCCATGAGATGAGGCCTCTATGCCTTGATCGACTCAAACTGTTGGGCGCCAATCTCACTGTGCTTATCCAGTGTTGGCGCCAATAGTAGGAGGGTTTGGTGGGGTTCTTATCTATATGATCAGATAATATCACTCCATCAATCAAAATTTTTTTAGAATTAATTAGAATTTTTTGATTGATCGAATGATGTGGCACTGCATGGTGCAGTAGGATCTATTTAAACCCTGTCTGCACCTAGGGTTTAGAGACTCTACACAATACCCAGAAAAAAAGTGAAATCCCTCCACTTCTCCAAGCCCCTCTACTCCTCTATATCCTCTCTTCACGTCCAAGAGGTTGGGCATCCATCTGGTGCTTGTCCAAGGTGTGGTGGCTCCCTGATCAGAAGGCTGCAGGGATTTGTCGAGAAGCTGTTGCTCCAGCTTCAGAAGATCTTTTGAAGATCTTGTAGATCAAATCTAGATCTAATTTTTAGAGAAAAGATTTGTGAGGAGAAGACAATCCAAATCCTACTTGAGTGGATACCGATAGAGGCCAGACGACTGTGTGGCTATTTTAGAACCTCGGGCATTGCTGCGATCATCTCTAGGATAATCTATTACCCTAGAGATATTTCTCTAATCCTCAAGTTTTAGATTTAATTTTAGATTAAATATTAGATAATAAGAATCAAATCTAATAGACCTTAGATCTAAAATAAATAAGATAATTTTTTTTAAAAAAAAATATTCTGTCTCAGATCTCATTAGATCTGGAAGATCCTACAAAGAAAAACCGATTTTTCCTTCAACTGGTATCAGAGCCAGTTGATGGCTCTATTTTAGATTAATTTAGATCTAATTTTTATTTTTATTTATTTGATATTAATAGATTTCAGATGTCACATCTGATATGATATGATCTAAAATAAAAAAAATTAAAATTAAATCTAAGTAGATCTAACATGTATGACATGCATTACTAGACTAGGAATAGTTTAAACTATTAATAGTCTTGAAGTTTTATATTTTAATGTGATTAAAATATAAATTAGATCTAATTTATTTTTTAATTTTTTGATATTATAAATATTATATTCTGATCAAAAAATAAAAAATAAAATTTAATTAATTCATAAGATTGATCTGTGTATGCCTAGACTAGTTGTAGAATTATTCTAGTAACTGTCTAGAATAGATTTTATATTGAATAGTTCAATTCAAATCTTATTTTTTAGATATTACATAGATGTATCAGATCTGAAAGCATGCTAATTAGATTAGATTTTAATACATGAGATTATGCAAAGCATGTATAAGTTAGATCTGAAATTATATATGTGATATGTAACTTAGATCTAACTAGTTTTGTAGTTAAATCAATATTTCTGATTAAGGTGTTCTTTATGGCCGTCCAGTCATAAGAATAAAGTAGAGTTTAAGATCCTCTCCTCCCATTCAATGGGGTATTCTTATGGCATGTAGGGGTGCTACGCGTTCATCCTTAATCAGAAATCAAACTTACTTTTCTGCAAAATCCTAGTTCCTGAAATCCTAGATTTATTTTACATGTTTTGTATATGAACCCAAGACTTAATTAATGAATTAAGCTTATAAAATTAAATTAAATCTAAAATTAAGAATTTCAGATCCAAGCCATTTTCATAAAATTGGTTCGGACTTGGGTAGCTCAATTAGGTCTAGCGATTGATCAAATCGAATTAAACACCCTTTATCCAACCGCCATCAGTCTTAGAGAAACCCATGCGATGTAGTGTGTGGCGGTTAATGGTGTCGGAATGAGATAGTCTAGCAACTGCCTCCCCCTTAAAACTAATTTCGAACCTTTTAAAAATTAAGGTGAGTGCCATACCAAAAGGCAAGTGAGCCTTGGACCTGTTCAGAGTTTTTCTCATGGCCTCAAACATCAATGCTAGAAGGTTCAGGAGGGTTTGGGTGATCACATGGTACCTAATGCAAATGTCCTACCAGATAGAAGGTCATGTCTACCACTCCTAGGGACAAACAGTTTGGTTACCAAGTGATGTAACAGCCTCATCTCAACAGAAAAAATTTTTGCTTCCAATTTATTTAGACTTCTAGTATAAGTTCTCCCAAGATAACATTAATTCCTTCTTCTTTAATAGGGAGCTCCATATTGGTATAGCCTTCACAAGGTAAATGTAGTATCTGTCCCAAATGTACTGGATCAAGAATAATATCAATACTTTTTACTATAGATTTTATATTCTATTGCTATAGCTCAAATTTAAGTAAAAATTCTTTGATTAGATCAACATAAGTATTTTTCTTTAAAGAGTAGTAAAATTTTTATCCTTGATACTTAATCTTCGATCCAATAGTGAACCCTTCTTTTTCAAAAAATTTAAATCAATATTTTTTTCGGATTTCACTTTTGATCAGAGAGAGGTACCTTGCTTGGGCTGATTGGGGACTGAGTGGAAGCTGAAGCAGGACTGGAGCAGGGATTGAAGCAGGAGAGGGCTCGACTGCTAATCTCTTTCTGCAGACACTCTCTTCCAACCCGCGAATAGATTTTCTCCTCTGTGGAAGCTTCATTTTGGGAGCCATTTGCACAAGAAGGACTTGCACAGAGCTTTGGAGACTAAATGTGAGGGAGAGAGGAAAAGATTCTAGTGGAAAGGCAAAGATTTTGGAGAGATGATGTGCTGATTTGGAGAAGACGGGTAGAGTCTAGGGCAAGCTCGAACCACCCCAAATGAAAAAGGAAGAGGAGAAGAACTTGGTTCCTAAACGGGCGATTTGAAGAATGAAAATAGTGGGAGGAGATATTTGAGAGAAATCTTTGGTTTGAGGGAGAAGAGATGGAGAGCTTTTGGTTCGGTGGGAGGAAGAAGACGAAGGGCTGAGTCGGCTCAAGAAAAAATTCTAATAAGAAGAGAGTGCCCGAAGGGTTTTGACAAAATTGTAAGTTTACCATAGGGTCGACCTGGGGGTCAACTCATGGCATAGAAAAATTCAAAAGAATGATGGGACAATTTCAAAAAAATTTGAAACTTTGAGAGAAGGATGTTTACCTAAATATTGATCATGTGAATGATAGTTTTGAGCTTTTAAGCTCTTAAGAAAAATAAGAATTGAACTCAATAGATTTGGTTCAATAAATTTTTGGCATTAAGAATTTGGAATCAGAGAGATACTTAAGCTGATGAATCAAGAATTCTAGTTCTCTCTTAATTTCACAAAATCTATCTTCACTTAAGGCCATGGTAAAGATGTCAGCCAATTATTTTTCAGTACAAACATAATCAAAAATTATATCTTTATTTTGGACATGTTCTCTTATGAAATGATGCCTATTTTTAATATGTTTTGATTTAGAATGCTGAATTAGATTTTTAGTTAGATTTATAGCACTGGTGTTATCTCATCTTATGGGAGTTTCATTGAGTTTGATGCAAAGTCTTCAAGTTATTGCTTAATTCATAAGATTTGAGCACAACAACTTCTGGCTGTAATATATTCGGCCTCACCGTAGACAGTGCTATCGAGTTTTGCTTCTTGCTAAACCAAGAGATTAAGTTAACTCCAAAAAATTAGCAAGTTCCACTAGTATTTTTTCTATCTAATCTATATTTAGCAAAATCGGCATCTGAATATCCTATCAAGTCAATTGATGAGTCCTTAGAATACCATAGTCCTAGAGTTTGTGTACCATTTAAATATCTAAAGATTCTTTTAACTACATTCAAGTGAGATTCTTTTAGATTTGATTAAAATGAGCATAAAGACAAACACTAAACATAATATCTGATCTACTAATAGTTAAATACAATAGAAAACCAATCATATCTTTATAAAATTTTAAGTCTACATTTTTACCTCCTTCATCCTTGTCAAGCTTACATGATGGGCTCATGGGTGTACCAATTGCTTTGGAGTTCTCCATTTCAAATCTTTTGAGTAGTTCTCTTGTGTATTTGCTTTAGGTGATGGAGATTCCTTCCTTTATTTGTTTGATTTGAAGTCCGAGAAAGAATATAAGTTCTCCCATCATGCTCATCTCGAACTCTCCTGATGAGCTTAGCAAAATCTTGACAAAGAGTTTTATTAATAGATCCAAAAATAATGTCATCAACATATATTTATATAACTAATATATCATTTTATTTTTTTTAATGAAAAGGTTGTGTCTATATTTTCTCTTGAAAAACTATTATTAAGTAGAAATTTGCTTAGCCTTTCATACCAAGCCCTAGGTGCTTATTTCAAACCATATAATACTTTGTTTAATTTAAAAATATGATTAGGAAAAGCATGATTTTCAAAACTTGAAGGTTGTTCTACATAAACTTCTTCAGTAATATATCCATTTAGAAAAGCACTTTTGACATCTATTTAGAATAACTTAAAATTATAAAGCAAGCATATGCAAGTAGAAGTCTAATTGCTTCTAATCTAGCAACAGGTGCAAAGGTCTCATCAAAATCAATTCTTTCTTCTTGATTATAACCTTTTGCAACTAATCTCGCTTTATTTCTTATCACATTTTCTTGTTCATCTAATTTATCCTATATATCCATTTTGTACCAATTATTGAATAATTTTTAGGTCTTGAAACTAAAGTCCATACATTATTTCTTTCAAATTAATTAAGTTCTTCTTGCATTGTATTTATCCAATTATAATCTTTTTTAGCTTCATCTATGATTTTAGGTTCAAGATGAGAGACAAAAGCAAAATGATTGAATGCATCTCTAAGTGAAGAGCGAGTTCTTACACCATGTGTAGGATCACCAATGATTAGTTTCTTGGGATGATTGTGATCATACCTCCATTCTTTAGGTAGATCATTTGTACTTAGAGGTTGTTCTTGTTGTTCTTCACCTTTCTCATCTTGTTTGTCTTCATGTTCTTCATCATCTTGAATGGTTGAGTCTTTTAGAATGATCTCCTTCATCCCTTCTATAAGAGGATCTGCATCATCAATACCTTCATTCTTCCTTGAAAGAAGATCATTAGTTTCATCAAAAATAATATGTATTGACTCCTCTACTATTAAAATTCTTTTGTTGAAAACTCTAAAAGCTTTGCTAGAAGAGGAGTAACCAAGAAAAATTGCTTCATCGGATTTAGCATCAAATTTTTCTAGTCTTTCTTTACCATTGTTCAAAACAAAACATCGATAACCAAAAATATGAAAATATGCAATGTTTGATTTTCTTTCTTTCCAAAGCTCATAAGAGATTTTCTTTAAAATTAATCTAATTAAAGTATGATTTAATATGTAACATGCCATGTTAATTGCTTCTGCCCAAAAATATCTTGGAAGGTTACTTTTACATAGCATGGTACGGGCCATTTCTTCAAGAGTTCTATTTTTTCTTTCTACTATCCCATTTTGGTAGGGTATCCTAGGTGGTGAAAAGTTGTGGTCAATATCTTTTTCATCACAAAACTTTTCAAAATCTTGATTTTCAAATTTGGTTCCATGATCACTTGGAATATTTTGAATTGAAAAATCTTTTTCATTTGTAACTTTTGATAAAATTTTGAGAAAACATGAAAAGTTTCATCCTTATGTGCCAAAAAGAAGACCCATGTAAAATAAAAAAAATCATCAATAATTATAAAATCATATCATTTTCGACCTAGACTAATAGTTCTAGTGGGTCCAAATAAATCCATGTGCAATAGTTTTAATGGCCTAGAAGTTGAAACAATATTTTTAGATTTGAATGAGACTCATGTTTGTTTACCCATTTGGCATGCATCACAAATTCTATCTTTTTCAAAATTCAATTTGGGTAAGCTGATAACCAATTCCTTTTTAATAAGTTTTGAAAGTGAATGCATGCTAATATGTGCAAGCCTTCGATGCCAAAGCTAACTAGTCTTATTAATCTTCACATTCAAGGCTACTAGGCATTGTATGTTTATTTTGGAAAGATCATTCAAATCTACCATATAAATATTACCATTTCTATGCCCAACAAATTTAATGCCTTCATTAATAGGACTAGTTACTATACAAACTAAAGATTCAAAAATGACTTTGTATCCTTTATCATAAAATTGACTGATACTTAATAAATTATGTTTTAAACCATCTACTAATAAAATATTTTTAATATACTTGGAGGGAGTGATACCAATGTTACCTATACTGATGATTTTTTCTTTGCCATGTCTCCAAAGGTGACCATCCCTCCATTTTTAGCATCAAGTGTGATGAATTGGATTTATCACCAGTCATGTGTGTGAGCACCCGCTATCAAGATACCATCTCTGATTTGCTCCTTGAGATGCAAGACACACCTATACACAAGAATCAAGTTTTGACTTTAGGTATCCAAGTTTTCTTCGATCCTTTTAGGTTAATCATAATGGTTCCTTTTGGAACCCATATTTTCTTTACATTAAAATTTTTAGATTTATTAAAAAATATGAATAAGATTTGTGTCCTACTTTACCACATTTAAACAAGTTATATTTGAAAACTTGTTGTACGATGAGTTTACAAAGATATTTTTCAGAAGTTTTTATTTCTTTAAAGGATTATATCCAAGATCGGCTTTATCATAAATAGCCTTTTGATTTTCAAGTATCATGTAAAGTTTATTTGAACTTAAAGTGAATTTTTCAACTATTGATTTTAACTTGGCAATCTCATTTTTTAAGTTCAAATTTTTTTGAGACAGGATTGATTTTTCATTTGAAATACTCTCATTTTCTTTTAGTAAAGATTGATTCTTTGATTTTAATTCTTTGTTCTTTACCCCTAGCTTCTTTAGTTCATCAATTAGGTCATAAAATGCTTATGAAGTTCTTCAAAGATAAAGTCAATAAGAGTTTCAATATTTATCTCATTTTCATGTGCCATAAGGTACAAGTTGGCTTGTTCATTTGAGTCTTCTTCTTCAGAACTTGACTCATCACTTCTGCTCCATGTAGCCATCATGCCTTCTTCTTTACTTTTGAGATCCTTTTCAGTTGTGGGCATTCAGACTTAAAGTATCTAATTTTTTGTATTCATAAAAATAAGAGATTGCTCCTTATCCTTCTCTTTGCTATGTTCCCCTTTTGTAGGTGGCCTCTTCCTCATTTCTTATCTTCTTTTCTTCAAGAACTTCTTAAACCTTCTAGTAATGAGGGTCATTTCTTCATCCTGCTCTTCATTTCTTGTATCATCAGATTCTTCATCAGATTGAGCAATGGATTTGAGGGTGATTATCCTCTTTTTTTTGATATCTTCTTCTTGGTGTTGTTTCATGCTTAGCTCGTGAGTCATCAGTGATCCTAGAAGCTCCTCTAAGGATAAGATATTCAAATCTTTGGCTTCTTGAATTTGGTCACTTTGGCCTCCCAAGTTCTTGGTAAAGATCTAAGAATCTTTCTTATGAGATTACTGTTAGAATAAGACTTACTAAGACTTTTTAGACCATTAATAATATCAGTAAAATGAGTAAACATCTCAGTTATTGATTCATCATGCTCCATTTTAAAAAGTTCATATTTATGCACAAGCATGTTGATTTTTGATTCTTTCACTTGATTAGTTCCTTCATGAGTTACTTCTAATCTATCTTATATTTTCTTTGCTGATATGCATGTTAAAATATAATTAAATTCATTAGCATCTAAGCATAATATAAAATATTTATGGCTTTAGTATTTAGTTGAGCCATTTTTTATCAATCTCATCCCATTCTTTTTCGAGTTTGGTTGATTTCATACTGTTAATTATTTTAGTGGGTGTGTGTGGTCCATTTATTATGATACTCCACATATCATAGTCAAGTTCTTGAATAAAAATTTTCATCTAGCTTTTCAATAGGTATAATTTGATCCATTGAAAAGTGGAGGTCGATTTATGGACTGCCTCTCGGCTAGTGAAGTGCCAACTTGAGTTGTCATAGATCTTTAACTCTTTGATGGTTAAATCAAAGTAGGGCTAGAGCACCATGCTCTGATACCACTTGTTGCCAGCTATGCAACCCAAGAGGGAAGGTGAATTGGTTTTTTAAAATTTAAAAATTAACTTACAACTATGAGGATTATTTAACAATGAGCAGGATAAATGTGGAGAGTGAAATTTATGCAAGGTGTAGAAGTTGGATGCAAGAATGTAAGAAGATAAAAAAAATTAAAATGAGAGCAAGTAAGCACAACACAAACAAAAAGATTTATAGTGGTTCGGTGCCAACCTTGCACCTACATCCACTCCCCAAGCTCCTACTTGGGAATTTAAATCCACTAAATTGTATTCAACCCGAATACAACATCAAATCTCTGACTCTAGCTATTTCAAGCTAGAAACTTATTTCTCGAGTACAAGCCAACCCAATACAATCCAATTCAAGGTTGGATCAATCTTTCATATTTTGGAACCCTTCCGAAATAAAAATTCAACTCAAAAATAGAGTATAACAGTTAATCACATGAAATATAGATGTAGCTCTTTTAATGAGTGAATAAAGCTTTAAATAACTTTACACAAAGAGAAGCAAGCTTTTTGATTTCCTCAATGTGGTTGAAGACTTGAATGAGCTCTTGAGGGGTTGGTGAACTTGAAATAAAAGCTTCTTTAACTTCAAGAGGGCTCTTGCTTGGGGTTGAAAATGAATGCTTGAAGAATCTTTTTAAAAACTTTGTTGATTTCCTCCTTTAAGTGCCTTTTATAACTTCAAATGATGGTGAAGAGTAATCTGGGCTGAAATAGAGCTGTTAGAGCACATTAAATGGGCATTAAATACAACCAAAATGAGCTAAAACTAGCCGTTGCGGAATTTTTCATCACAGGGTCGACTCATAGGGTCGACTCATGCTCATGAGTCGACTCATGGGGTCGACTTCTGTGGCACAGAATAGAAAATGACTATTCTGTAATTTTGGCTATACACAGCAGAGGTTGACTCATAGGGTCAACTCATGCTCAGGGGTCGACTCACAGAGTGTGCCAGCCAAAGAATTCAGCATGTCGTTCAGCCTCTTTACCACGAGTCGACTCATGGGGTCAACTCAAATATATAAACATGATTTTCTTTCAAAATACATATTCAAAAATATTAAAATTGCCTCCAATAGATTATAAATCTTGTGTTCTTACTCTTGAGGCTTTTGAATCAAAACTTGGTAAAATTATGATTTTACCCCTGAAATATAATAAATTTTTTTTCAAGTCAAAATTATTAGTAACCCCTCAAATGCTTTGTAATCATCAAAATCAATTCAAGAAGCAACAGTGTGGTTGTCAGAACTTGCATGAAGAGGTGTGAGGATAACATCCTTCTATGAGATTTTTATTACCTTATCAAGTTTTCAGAATTAAAATGAGTCTCCTATCCACATAGATTTTTGTGGATTTTTTTGATTTGAGAAGGGATACAAAAACATCCCTTCTCTAGTCACGCATGCAGGTGAGGGTGCTGATCAACGAATCATTGATAAGAGTCCTTCTGCTTAAAAGAACTCTTATCTCTGATAATCAGATTAGATAGATCTCTTGGATGAGGCATGTCCTTCCCTTTTGGTGCCTCTCTGGTGGCTATAAAAGGGTTTGGGCACTGGGTATCCGAGGCATTCAGATCGAGTTTCCATTTTCTCTCGTTGCTCTCTCTTCTTTCTTACAACCTATCTTCATTTTAGGGCATGACTTTGGGATTTAAGACAAAGTCTTATCTAGTCCAAACAAGGGTTATGAGGGTCCTAATGAAGGAAAATCAAAAGTCTAGAGGAGGTTCTGAGAGGGTGGAGTTAGGTTCTTGAAGAAACCCAACCGGTACAAAGCTAGTCGAGTTCTAGGGGCTAGAACTCTTGAAGCAAGATGAAGGAGGAGCGCTATCTTTGGTTCAATTTTCATGTGGATCATCATTGGAGGATGAACACTTAGACACCTCATAGAAATTAGATTAGCACTATAGATATTCTTCTTATCCTAGTTTACATTATTGTACTTTGATTGATATAGTCAAGGATTTCTGGGTATTTGGGTTTTTGGTGTGTCAGGTGTTTCGAATGAAAATTTTAAACACCTAATCCTTTTGCTGTACCACTAAAATTCAATAGTGATATCGAGCCTATCTTGATCTATATAATCAAAGGTTAAATTATTGTCTTGATTATGATCAAGTATGGATTTTTGGTTTGATTCAAGTTGGGTCAAGGGTTGAACCCAATTGAACATCCAAACCCTAGCATATCTTAGAGATATATTTTAAATATAAAATACATGATGTATGTATAGAATTTTAGTAACTTAGTACTCTAATTGGGGTTCATCACCAAGCCATCTGATTATAAGAGCAAGTAGAGTTCATAGACCCTCTCTTCCCATTCCATGGGTACTCTTATGGCATGTAGGGATGCCACTATAATGTCCCAAGAAGAAGAATAGTGAAAAGAGTCTTTTATATTCATGCATGTTATTAAGTACTTCATATGTATAAGATTCTATGTTATAATCATGTTGTATGATTATGATTTCATATCTTAGAGATATGATTAGATGCTATGATTAGTTGTGATAATTGTTAATATACAACTATAATAGAGCACCATTATGATTGATTGAATTAGGATGTGCATGAGACCATTAAAGCCCTCATAAAATCATACTAAGTCGTAGTGTTGTGAACTAGTAGCTGATCTATTTTTTGATTCGATTAATCAATTTGTGTCCAAGGAGTGTTTCATGTATGGTGGTTATTTAATTAGTTTCGTTTGCTGGCCTGATCAATTTTTATTGGTGTCTAAGAAAAGCAACAGAGGGACCCCCACTAATCTTAATACTTTCTTGATCAATTGGATTAGTTCGAATCTTGAATGAAGATTGCTCAGTGTTTTGAACACTACATATGTCTTCCTTCATGCCTAGTCAATACTCTATCAAAAATCATAGTAGATTTGTTGTGATATCCACAAGGCTTGCTATGAAGATTTATGTGGGTTTGTCTTGGTGTATATTATATGCTTTACAGCATATTTTGAATATGTTGCCTTGTTGTGATATCCATAAGAGCAATATTTTTCAAATATAGCTGTATAGAAATAAAGGGTCTGACTTAACTACAAAATATAATAATTTATTATGATATCCACAAGGCTATAAGTATTTTTACAGGCAAGTTTTATGTTGAGAATTGCATGAGATACGATTGGATAGATTTTTCTATTTTTGAACTCATTGAGGTTTGTTATGATATCCAAAATTTTATTAAGGGATTAGGGTCCCAACCCCATTAAGAAATCAGATTAGGATTTTTCGTTTACCATAAGAAAGGGCTATGATATCTGATAAAATGTAGGAGACATAACTAGTTTAAAAAATCTCATCTAGTTATGCATGTCAAATATGAGTAGTCTACTTATACTATTATTCTTATTTACATAGATTTAAATCTGCATTATGGCTTCTTTATTTTCATTGCATGAAATCATAGATAAAAATATGTTGATCGATCCCAACTATATTGATTGGTTGAAGAACTTGCAAATTAGGTTCGTATTGGAGAAAACTCCAATATTCTGGATATTTTTGACCCTAGACTGGTCAGTAATAATGAGAAGAAAAAGATATCTCTTTGGATATTATCTATTTATTTTGTGATAAATTTGGATATTGGAGAATAATTATAAGAATTATCTTGCAAGATTGAAGTACGGTGCTAGTATAGCATCAAAAGGTGTGTATATGATATAGACCTATTTTTCATTGAGTGGCTCAGACTCTGATACTTAGATATTAGATACCATCTATAGATCACATATTTATAATTCATTACAGTGACTACAAAATATCAAAGGTCTAAAAAGAGGTGACCTTGAGCTTTATGGCGCAAGTGGAGAGTCCATTAGCGTAGAGGCTGTGGGAATCTGTATGCTTGATTTGCTTTTGGGCAAAATTTTAAAATTGAAAGACTATTATTACATGCCAAAGGTCATTAGAAACATTATTTCTATACCTTTGTTGTTAAAACAAGGTTATGAAATAAGGCTGATGGGAAATGGATGCTCCATTTTCTTTTCTAATGAATTTTGTAGCAATAGTTATATTGATAACAATCTTTTAATTCTTATACTCAACAAAATTATTTTTCATATTGAAAAAATATAAAAGAAAGAAGAAGATATGAATATCACATATCTCTGGCATTGTCACCTTGGTAATATTAGTGAGTCAAGGATAAATAAGTTATACAAAGAAAATTCTTTAAACCATATGATTATGAATCATTGAAAACTTGTGAATCTTGTCTCATGGATAAGATGACCAAGACTTTATTTTTGGATATGGAGATAGGGCAAATAAGTTGTTAGTCTTAGTACATACAGATATATATGGACTGATGACAACTGAGGTCAGAGGAGGAAACTCCTATTTTATCACCTTTACAGATGATCTATCAATGTTCAGATATGTGTAACTTATGAAACATAAATCTAAAGCCTTTGATAAGTTCAAAGAGTATCAATGTATGGTCGAAAAAAAACTGAAAAAAGTATCAAAGTTCTTCGATCGATCAAGGAGGAGAATACTTATTTAGTGAATTTGTTGATCATCTTAAAAGTAAAGGTATTTTCTCTGAATGGACCCCTCTTATACACCCCAGTTAAATGGTGTAGCAGAAAGGAGGAATCGCACTTTGATGGATATGGTGTGGTCCATGATGTGCTTCATAAATCTCTTAATATCTTTCTGGGATATATCCTAGAGACTACCACATATATATTTAACAGAGCACCTTCAAAGTCTATTACAAGACACCATATGAGATTTGGAAGGGAAAAAGCCTAATCTTAAACATCTTATGATTTGGGGTTGTCCTGCTTATGTCAAAAATATTTTTGGATATAAGCTTAGTGCTAGATCAGATAAGTTAGGTTTGTAAGATATTCTAAGAAAATTAATGGATATTACTTCTACCATCCTACTAAATAAAAGGTATTTGTTAGTAGGCATGTCATTTTCTTGAAAAATGAATTCATCCAAGGAGGCAGTAGAAAGAATATTGAACTTATAGAAGTTCAGGATCTACAAACCAATCTAGAAATACCTATGGTTGAACCATAAGAAGATCCTCAATTAGAAGTATCCAGGATGAGGTACATCCATAATTCATACCTCCTCTCTGAAGGTCAGATAAAGTACGTCAAGCACCTCTGAGATATAATTTTATCATTTAGAATGATAATTCGATTAACATCATTCAGGATGATGATCCACTAACCTATTTAAAAATTGTTATGAGTAGAGACTCAGACTGATGGCTAGAAGCATGAAATCTGAGATGGACTAAATGTACACCAATCAAGTATGGATCTTGATTGATGCACCTGAGGGTGTAACCCCAATAGGGTGCAAGTTGGTCTTCAAGAAGAAGATCGGAGCAGATGGCCAAGTAGAAACCTACAAAGCTAGGTTGGTGGCGAAAGATTTCAGACAAAGCAAGGAATTGACTATGATGAAACCTTCTCATCAGTGGCTATGCTCAAGTCCATCAGAATTTTGCTTGCTATAGCAGCATACTATGACTATGAGATCTGGCAGATGGATGTCAAGATCATTTTTCTAATGGTAATCTAGAGAAAAAGGTCTACATGACTCAGTCAGAGGGATTTATCTCATATGGGAGGCAAATCAAGTATGCAAGCTAAAAAAATTATTTATGGATTGAAGTAGATTCAAGGAGCTGGAACATCCGATTTGATATGATAGTCAAAGAGTTTGGCTTCATCAAAAATAAAGATGAACTATGTTGTATAAGAAGATAAGTGAGAGTGCTATTATCTTCTTAGTTCTGTATGTCGATGATATACTGCTCGTTGAAAATGATATTCCAGTAATACAATCGATCAAGACTTGGCTATCGAATAAATTTTTCATGAAAGACTTTGGTGAAGCATCCTATATACTGGGTATAAAGATCTATAGAGATAGATCTACAAAGATGTTATGCTTATCTTAGTCACAGTACATAGATCTCATATTAAAGAGATTTAATATAAAGGCAAGTAAGAGAGATTACCTACTTGCAAGTCATGGCATACGACTTCTAAGAAAATATGTCCTAAGACAGTAGAGGAGAGGAAGAGGATAAATGAAATCCCTTATGCTTCGGCTGTAGATCAATAATATATACTATGCTATGTACCAGGCCTGATATAACTTATGCTTTAGGTGTAGCTAGCAGATTTCAGGCTGATCCAGAAGAACATCATTGGAAAGCTATGAAAAATATTCTGAAGTACGTAAGAAGGACTAAAGATATTTTTTCATATATGGAGGAGGATCAGAGTTTAAACTAGAGAAAAAAAATAGATTCTAGTTTTCAATCTGATCCAGATGATAGCAAGTCAATATCAGGATACATGTTTATCCTAAATGGTGAGACTGTGAGTTGAAAAAGTTTTAAATAGCAAACAGTATCTTACTCAGCCACTGAGGTAGAGTACATCGCTGCTAGTGAAGCCATTAAGGAAGCTGTCTGGATGAAAAAATTCATCATGGAATTAGGTATCATTCCTAAGATTGAAAGACTAGTGCCACTCTATTGTGATGACACTAAGGCTATTATTCAAACTAAAGAATCTAGGTCTCATCATAGATCAAGTACATCCTCAGATGCTTCCATCATGTTCGAAAAATTATAGAGAGACAAGATATTATCCTTGAATGAGTAGATACAAAGAACAATATAGCAGACCCATTCACTAAGGCCATACCATAGCAACTATTTGATCACCATCTTAATTGTATAAAATACAAAGGTGATTAGCTTAGTGCAAGTGAGAGATTAAAAAAAGAGTGTCCTATAAGCCAATCATAAGTATATTGCGATAAGACTTTTCTTTGCAATTTTCTAACTTATGTAATGATATTTATTATTTGAGGTATTGATTCATCATTTTAGCTACATCTTATTACGTCTAAGATTATGATGAACCCTAAAGATTAGGGTAATGATTTTAGGAGATATGAATGGATCATGCTAGTGAGACTAAAACCCTAAAACTCTAATCTTAAATATTTCTAACCGTAGAAACATTGAGTCAGAGATCAATATTTTGGATAGACTGGCATTCCTATGTATGCTCGATGGAGAAGGTAGCATATCTCATTAGCCACTTGTGTATGAGATACTAATGCAAGGATGTGAGTACTCATTTGGAAATGAGTTCACTGAATTGACTTGATAAAAGAGAACATCTTATGGAAGCCTTATGTGCATGTCAAAGATGATTCTCTAAGTGAGAGTTGTACAAGTAATCCTTAGACCTAAGATCAACATGAAACCTTGTGCACATAAACCCATATTTTGGTTCATATTCAAGCATGGCATTAAGATATGTACAGGGTGTTCTGCATATCACGGAGTGTGTATGAAGATTGTGAGTAGGTCAACATGAAATCGATCACTCCTAGTAAGAGAGATCGCATCCTGTTTATTCTCAATCCTAGATGGCTCGAAAAAGGTCTTTTGATCAAAGCAGAAAAGAGATTAGAAAGAGTTTCTAATGCTTCATCATTGGAGTCATCATTAGTTAATTAAGAATCAATATGAATATGTATTTGAGTTTGACATAATTTCATACTCATGAACATATTTAGGGTGCAGGGATGATTGAAGGATTGAATTGCACGGTAACTTATCACTGAAGGGTATATTTGATATAATCATAAAATTTTATATTTTTTGGATAGTCATGATATATTGCTAGATGTTAATCTTGATTTATAGATTTAATCAAATTAAAGAGTTTAATTCGATCATCAATTAGAAAAGATTCTAATTGTTGAACTCGAGTTAGCTCGATTGGACCTAAATCGGTTAGATTAAAATCTAATTAAATTTGATCAACTTACATCCATACCTACTACTGACTAGATATGAAACCCAATGGGTCATACATATATAAAAATTGGTCAAAGATCTTTTTAATAAGGTTGATTAGAATTTTGGATTCAATCAGAATTTTCGGTAAGCATGCTTGCACGTGTGGAAATTCAAGCTCCTTGGGAAATCAATTTGATTTCATCCCTTCCTAATTAGCTAGCCCAATTTGGTGGACATTTGGGTCAGGTTGTGTCACCTAGAAGCTGCCCAAATAGAGGTGCCACATCTCAAGTTAACACCAATTATGAAGAGTCAAGTTGTGGTGGACTCTTGGCACAAATCAAAATTTGCGTGCATGTGTTGGCATGAGCAAAAGAAAGAATCCTTTTGGCATGGGATTAAGATGTGTGTGTAGCCACATCACCCTCCATCCTCTGATGCACATCTCAAAGTATGAGATGGGTTTTTCTAGATTATTTGGGGTAGAGAAAAATTGGAAATGAGAAGGGTCTCTCGCGCGTGCGCGTTGAAGCGTCATATTTCCACATGTTTTGGAGAGTCTTTCTCCTGATCAAACTCATTCAAATTGGATCAATTTTTTTTGATAATATTTCAATTTGATCAAGTATTTTTGATGATTTATCTGGAATTTTTTCAGATCTATCAGAGGGCCAAACGGATGCAAGAAACCTCCTCGGTACGCGCACATGTGGTGCTCAGAACTCACGTGAAGCGGTGTGAGGATAACATCTTTTCATGAGATTTTTATCACCTTATCAAGTTATCTGGAATTAAAAATAAGTCTCCTATCTACATGGATTTTATTGATTTTTTTGATTTGAGAAGGGATGCAAAAACATCCCTTCTCTGGTTGCGCACGCAGGTGAGGGTGCTGATCGACGTATCATTGATAAGAGTCCTTCTACTTGAAGGAACTCTTATCTCTGATAATCAAATCAGATAAGCCTCTTGGATAAGGCATGTCCTTCCCTTTTGGTGCCTCTCTGATGGCTATAAAAGGGTCTGGGCACTGGGTGTCTGAGGCATTCAGATCGAGTTTCCATTTTCTCTCCGTTGCTCTCCTTTCTTTCTTACAACCTATCTTAGTTTTAGGACAAGACTTTGAGATTTAAGACAAAGCCTTATCTGATCCTAACAAGGGTTGTAAGGGTCCTAAAGAAGAAAAATCAAAAATTCAGAGGAGGTTTGAGAGGGTGGAGTCAGATTCTTGAAGAAACCTGATCGATACAAGGCTAATGGAGTTCTAGGGGCTAGATCTCTTAAAGCAAAATGAAGGAGGAGCACTGTCTTTGGTTAAAATTTTATGTGGATCACCGTTGGAGGGTGAACACTTGGATGCCTCATGGAAATTAGATTAGCGCTATAGGTATTCTTCTTATCCTAATTTATATTATTATACTTTGATTGATATAGTCAAGTGTTTTTGAGCATTTGGATTTCTGGTGTGTCAGGTGTTTCGAATGAAACTTTTAAACACCTAGTCCTTCTATTGCACCATCAGAATCCAACTATAGGAATATTGAGTAGGAGATCAATGTTTCAGATAGACTAGCACTTCCTATGTATGCTCGATGAAGAGGATGGTTGATCTCATAAGTCATTTGTGTGAGACACTAATACAAGGATGTGGGTGCTCATTAGAGAATGAGTTAACTGAATTGATCCGACTTAAAAATATCTAATAGAATCTACTTATCCATCAAAAAATATTTTTTTTATAGTTGGAATTGTGCATATAATCTTTTGACCTGAGACTACCATAGAACTTTGTATACATAAATCTATATTTTAGTTCATACTCATTCATTACTTAATCATGTATGGGGTGATCTGGATATGGTGGAATGTATATGGAGGTTATGAGTAGGTCAACATGAAATCGATCACCCTGGTAAAAGGAGATCGCATCTTACTTTCTCTGATCGATTGATGATTCAGGAAGCCTTTGATCAAAGCAAGATGAAAATTAGAAAGAGTTTCTAATATTTCATTAATTGAATCATCATTAAAGATTATGAGAAATATGAATTTGATATTAGATTTGACATCATTCCATATCCAGAGTCATATTCGGGATGCAGGATGATCATAGGATCAAATTGCATGGTAGCTTTTCACTGAAGGATATTTTTGATATTTTTATCAAAATTTTATATCTTTCAGATAGATATAATACATTGCTAGACATCAATTTTATCTTGTAGATTTGATCGAATTAAAGAATTTAATTTGATCACCAATTAGAAAAATTCTAATTGCTAAAATCAGATTAGCTTGATTGGACCTAGATCGGTTAGATTAAATTCTAATCAAATCAGATCAACTTATACTCAGATCTATTGCTGGCTAGATGCGGAACCTAATGGGTCACACATAAAGAAAATTGATCAGGATCTAATTGGATTAGATCATATTTGCAAAATAGACATGCTAGCACATGTTGTTGGAATTTGAGATTTGGTGCATGCATACGCATTTCAAAATTTTATTTTCTAAACACTATAGCAGAGAATAAGATTAAAATACTTTTAATCTGAATTATGCATACATGAAAATATAAAACCACATGGATCTATTTTATATGCTTGTTGAAAAATATTTCTAAAGCCAACATCTAGGTTGTAGATGATTGTGTTCCATACAAATATATAAATTATAAAATGATAAATGTTATCTGACAAATTTATCATAAGAAATACATCTTCCTAAATAGAACTCATATGTTATGATGAAGTCCTTATAGCTACTTTCAAAGTGATAAAAGAGGATTTATCATGTAGTTCTTAAATTCAGCTTGCGATTAAATGATATAATTATTATAAGAATATAATTGTATCAAGTGTAGGTCATTTTATGCTATATTGGTTGGCTGTCCTCTTAACCAAGGCATGTGGTGACACAAGTATGGCATATAGGTGATCTGTAGGAGAACATTTCACTGAGCGTGATCACTTTCGAAGCACTTTGCTGTCAAAGATTGCTCTGATGGAATATAAGTATATGTGTCCCTCTGACTTGAGACTATCTTGATGACTTGCAAGCAATTCACTGTGCTTTGATATCGGACTACTTGAATTCCTAATTCGGTGATGGATGGTTTTTGGGTACAGTCAAGTACTTATGAAATTGAGTACGAGTCAAGATGGGATTGACCACTCCAAGTAAAATTAGAGCTTAATGAAGCTTGATAGGTAGAGGAATTGACTCTGACACAAACCAACAGAACTGGAGTTGATTAGATCAAATCTGAAGCCCAATGTACAGGCATCTCTGAGTAGATACGATAGAGTACCATGTTAACCAAACAGATACTTGGATTTTCAAATTCAAAAAGAGAATTTGATCTCGCATATGGATGCTGTACAGGGATCTAACTTTGAAAAATGGCTTGGAATCATTCAATCTGAAATGAAGTCCATCAAGATCGATGATGTATGGACATTTGTTGATTCATCTAAAAGGATAAGACCCATAGGGTGTGAGTGGATTTCAGATGGATACAAGGCACAGATGGAAAGATAGAAACCTATTAATTCTATCAGTTGTCAAAGGATTTCATCAAAGTTATAGTGTTGACTATGACGAGATATTTTTCTTGCGGCAATCCTCAAGTCCATTTGGATTAAATTAAATTTCTCAAATTGAAATATATATTTTTAACGTATGGCTTCATTGAGAATGAAGAAGAATCCTATATGTACAAATGGGCTAATAGTTTGTAGAAGTATTCTTTGTATTGTTTAGATGAAATTCTCTTAATTGAGAATGACATCCCTACATTACAGAGAATAAAAGCTTGGTTGTCATCTCTATTTTCTATAAAGGTATGGAAGGTTATGAGAACCATCCTTAAGATTTTATGAAATACTAAGGACCAATGGCTCGTTTATGAGAATCTAACTTAAAATCTATGGAATATTGATTTCAATTTCTAATCAGATGGAATGACAAAGTTGTGTCAGGTTATATTTTTATCCTAAAAGGAGAGTGATATGCTGGAAAGGTTACATGCAATATTCAGTAGCCAATTTTATCTACGATATGGAGTTCTTTACGACATTTGATGCTGATAAAGAAGTTATTTGATTATGAAAGTTCATTAGGTAGCTTGAAGAGGCACCATCCATTGATGGTCCAGTCCTTCTGTATTGACAGTAGTGCTAGAGCCATAGCTTAAACTAAAGAATCAATGTTCCATCTGAGAACCAAATACTTTCTGCATTGCAATCACCTTATTTGATAAGATCGAAACACAATCGACCTTAGGAAGATTGACTGAAAGAAGAACTTGACTGACTCATTGACTAGAATAATTGGATCTAAAGAGTTCAATGATCATAAATGGAAGAGAGTATTTGATACCAATCTGATTGATTTTAGTTCAAGTGAGAGTTGTTGGAAAATATGTCCTAAAACAATCATATAGGTTGTAGATGATTGTGCTCCATATAAGTATATAATTATAAAATAATAAATATTATTTAGTAAGATTCATCATAAAAATACATCTTCCTAAATAGAACTCATATATTATGATGAAGTCCTTAGAGCTACTTTCAAAATGATAAAAGAGGATTTATCATGTAGTTCTTAAATCCAGCTCGTGACCAAATGAACAATTGTTACAAGGACAATAATTGTATCAAGTGTAGGTTGTTGTAGGTCATATTGGTTGGTTGTTCTCTTAATCAAGGTATGTGGTGACATGAGTATGGCATATGGGTGATTTATAGGAGTACATTTTACTGAGTGTGATCACTTTCAGAGTACTCTACTATCAAGGGTTACTCTGATGGGATATGGGTATATGTGTCTCTCTGATCTGAGTCTATCTTAGTGACTTGCAAGTAACTCACTGTGCTTTGATGCCGGACTATCTGAATTTTTAATTCGATGATGGAAGATTTTTAGGCACAGTCAAGTACTTATGAAGTCTGAGTATGAGTCAAGATGAAATTAACTACTCCAAGTAAAATTGAAGATGATGCATCACTATGTTTTAATTTAGTAAAACTTTGGCCAAGGTAGTCTTAGTGAAGAGTCATAAGATTTTTGAGATTGAAACACAATATGGACTACTGTTTCTAGGTTGACAGTTTAACCCAAAGTCATCCTTGAGCATTGAGTGTCAAAGGGATGAATTATATGGTAACTATATCCACATGGGTTCTAGAGTGTTGCTGGGTATACATTCAGCCTATTCAAATGTCAAAAATCATTGCTAGATGGTAATATCGATTAGTACAAGAATTATTTTTGTACTATCGATTTAGGTTCGAACCTATGGAGTCACACATATAGAAGTACTATCTGATTAAATGGCTGATCAACGATTATGAATCGTTGAAGGGTTTAGTTATTAATGTGATTAATGATTAATCTTTTACAAAGATTATGATAAAATATTTACTAATGATTGATAAATTAAAAGAATAATTATTAATAATTTGATTATTAATTAGCTCAATTTGATTGAGCAATGAGGATTGAATTAGATCTAATTGAATTGGATTCAATTAGATTGACTTTGGATTGATTGGATGCAGCCCTATTGAATGACAGAGCTTGTTCCAATTGATTTCAGGGATGCAAATCAAATTTTAAATTGAATATGATTTAATTAGTTTTATATAAGCTTGGATTGGATCTTACCCTATTGGATAATAGGCTTGATTGGATCAAGCCTTAATATCAAATCTCCATTTAGAAATAATATCTAGATCAATAGGATTTTAATCTAACTAATTCTCAATTGGATTGGGGCCTAATTAGATTCATAATTGGGCTAGGACCTAATTAGTTAGTTTGTTATAACTAAGTCTTAAATTGATTAAGATTGGATCTAAGAATTAGTTAGAGTTTGATTAAGATCTTGAATCCTATTTGGAATAGGGCTTAACCAACTTAAAACCTAAACCCATGTGATATAAATCTCACACGCCCCACACCTCTTCACATTGAGAAATTCCTCATGCCCAAAAGAAGTAGTATCCCTCTCTTCTCTCACGTGAAAAGATGTTCCCTTTCTCTTCATGTGGCCAAGAAAATAGGAGGGGGGCATCCAACGCCAAGAAAATAGGAGGGGGCATCCAAGAGTTGGACCCCCTAAACTCCACACGCCCACCCTTCATCTTCTTCCCATCTTGAAGTGATTTTATAAAAGTTTTTTTGTTGGTTTTTGGGCGTCAAAGAGAGACTCCTCTGCTAGTTATACAGTAGAAAATTAGAGAAAAAAGTTTCTTCCCAATGAGAGAAAGAGAAGGAAGAAGAAGGGTCTTCTTTCTTGTGCGCAGTCATGAAGAAGGAGTTCTTCTTTCAGATTTTTTCTTTATTTTTTTTTAGAATTAAAGTTAGATTAGATCTAAATTTTAATATAAAAATTTAGAAAAAAATATTAAAAATTTGATTGGGTGTTTGGGGTTTTCTGGAGTTCTAGATCAAAAAGAAAAAGGGAGAAGAAGAGAGAAGAATGATTCTTCTCTTGGGTCTTTCTTTTGGGTTCTTTAGAGCTCAAAATTTTATATAATTTTTAGCACAAAAAATTAGATTAGATCTAATTTTTATCATAAAAAATTAAAGAAGAAAAGTTTTTCTTAAAGGTATGAAAGGAAGAGAGAAAAGTTCTCTCTTATGCGTAGGAGAATTGAGAAAAAAAGGTTCTTCTCTTGATCTCTATTGTAGAGAGTTGATGTGTAGATTCAGGAAGAAAAAGAAAGGGTCTCTTTATTTTTCATTCTCTTCATATTCTTCTTAGATCAGTCATAACATAGTTCTTCGTGAGCTAGCACTCCCGAGGTCATCGATCAGTACATGGGCATCATATGGATACCTGTAGAGGCCAGACACGTGTGTGGCTATCGAGCATCATGAAGAACCAACTACCACGGACCTCGTATGCGGTGATCTACTATCCATACTCAGGTATAAAGTTTAGTTTTGATTTATATTTAGATATGATCTAATTGCATATAGATATGATTTATACTTGTTGAATTTTAGATTTCAGATTTATATACACGCATATTAGTTCATGTCATGGATCCTGTATGGTAGTTTTAGATTTGATCTATGCATGTATTATAATTTAAATTATTTAATTATATATATTTTATAATAAAATTTTAAAAATACATGCATAAAACCACCACGCTTTTCTTCAATGCTGAAATTGATATATGCTGAAATTCAGATTGTGATCAAATCACATACATGTTTCACAATCTTTTTTTTCAGATTTACATCTGAATGAGAAGAGGTTCTCTCTTAGCCACATAAGTGTCTGATCTCTATGAGTATCTATTCTGGATCAGTCTGGAATAGCCCTCTTTAATCTAAATTTTGTTCTCCAAAAATTCAGCCTGCTGAATCTGAGTGAAGCCTGGATCGCGATCAATGCTTGATCTTTTTTCTTGATCTTCTTTTTCTCCTCTTCTCTAGAGTTTCTCCTCTTGCTATATGTTGCTACTAGATGCTAAAAACCAGTAAGGGGCACCCAACAGCCTTTGGACATGGGACTCCTTGGGATGCGCATCCCAAGAGAAAGGGGGTGTGGGAGCCCAAGGGAAGAGAAAGGGAGAGGAAGAGAGGGCGTGGGACTTCTCTTTGGATGTGTGGGGTTGCTGGTTTGGATACTCTAGGGACCTTAGGGGAGGTCTTTTTGAATAGGTACAAGGATTGAATCCTATTCAATCTCATAATACAAGACCTACTTGCATTAGGTTTCTTATTAACTTAAGTTATCCAACTTACTTTAGGAGACTCTTTAGGCACCAACAATTGAATCCCTTGCACCCATAATTAGACATTCCAAAATACACCTAAGAGACACCCCATAGGAGAACTAAAAGCTCTCTAATCAATGGACATGCCCAACCTGATCAAATCAAGGTGGCATCTAAGAATAACTATCAAGAAAATTAATTAGAGCCTTGCATCCCTAATTTATATGATCTATAGTCTTAGACACCCAACAATTGGAGTCTCATGAATCTTATTCATATAGATTATTAACAGATAATTAAATTAAATTATAGATTATTAACAGATAATTATTAACAGATTATCCAACCATGTGCTAGCAAGGTTATCATGAACCCAATGGGTTTCTCTAAATCTAATTGATACTTCATAAACTCAATTGCTTATGCCGGCCTAATCTCTTTGTTGTATGACTTCATAGGTTCAATTCTATCTGATAGTGAGATATACAATAATCTCTATTATCATATCATTAAAACTTTTTCAATGGGTCGGAATAATTCCACTCTAACTCAGCAAGGATTGTCGATCCAGAACAATCTTAGTGAGCTCTCATAATCCACCAGTGATACCTAGCAGTATGTAGTGACAACCTAGTAGAACTAAAATAAACCTCTAGGCATAGTTAACATAGATTCAATCTCTTTATGATGAGTTACGACTAAATGGCAGGTCATAGATAAATCGTCAAACCTCAACATCAATCATATGATAGATTCGATTAGCTCAAGTCCAGTTGTGACTTTTATGCAAACTCTTTTCTATCAATCACACTGCTGTACTCAAGAACTCTTAGGCTTAGGCTCTCAAATCTCAAAGGATTACTCTTTTCTATCAAGATCGATAGATCCTATCTTGATGCGCACCCCACTCCTACAGTGGTCTAACTGTCGTCAATATGCACTACAAGGGCTCATTGAGATCCATGTTTATGTATCAGTCAAACTTCAGTAGCCTCACTATGAGTAGCAGTATCATCTCAAGTCAAAGGATCAGTCACACAACTACAGCATCGAGATAATCACTGATGATCGAATAGAAATCTAAGTGATCTCTCGTATGATCATGCTCAGTATTAGTTATTCTCAAACAACTATCCACACTCATCGTCCTGTGTCTCTACACAGTAGATCAGAGACCCATCTATCCTAAAGGAAGTAATTTGTGCACTAGTCTATCCGGATCTGTCGCCGTCCTGATGATGATCCTATGACTGGGAGCATTTAGGAATTAAATATATGTCTCTGATTCTCAATACTTTGAGAATATGTATCGAAACTAATTCTATAGATGATTCATAGACACATCACACTTGAATGAAAAAGAACTTGCCCTTTTATTGATCATATCAATATATTAAGTATAAAATTATGTCCTAGATTTATTATAATGTGTCAGCCATATTGACTTCTTAGACATACATCTAACAATCTTCCATTTGGACTAAAGTCAATTGGCCACAAATCTAAATTCCATCTTCTCAAGGTGGACTTTCATTTTCGATTGGCTCAACTGCTTAGTCAGCAAGTCTGCCATGTTGTCTACGGAGTCTACTCTTCGTACCTTGACATATTTCTTTTCGATGTAGTCACGTATGATATGAAATCGTCGCTCGATGTGCTTAAATTTTTGATGAGACATCGGCTCTTTAGTAAGTTCTATGGCTTCATCATTGTTACAGTAGAGTGGTATGGCATCCGATGTCATAACCTCAAGTTCCATAATGAACTTCTTGAACTAGAAGCCTTCTTTTGCAGCATCCGAAGTAGCGACATACTCAGCCTCCATGGCCGAATCTGCTGTGATGGGTTGCTTGGAACTCTTCTAGCTGACCGGCAAATGAACGCATATCTTGACGTAGACTTTCTATCATCAGGATCAGACATGAAGTCTAAGTCAGTGTATCCCTCAACTTGCAACTCAAAATCACCTCCAAAGATCAAGAATAAATCCTTAGTCCTTCTTAAGTATTTAAGGATATTCTTCATAGCTATCCAGTGCTCCTCGTCTGGATTCGATTAATACCTGCTCGTGACACTCACAGTAAGGATAATATCAGGTCGAGTACATAGCATGGCATACATGAGGCTCCCTATCATCGAGATATAAGAAATTCTACTCATGTACTGTTCTCTTCGATGTGGTCAAACATATCATCTTGGAGAGACTAATACCATGCCTAAGAGGTAAGAGACTCTCTTGGAGTTTTTCATGCTGAACCTCTTCAGCACCTTCTCTATGTATAGCTTTTGTGACAGGCCAAGCATCCATTTAGGTCTATCCCTATAAATCTTTATTCTGAGAATATAGGATGCTTCCCGTAGATCTTTCATGGAGAATTCTTTCGACAACCATCTTTTAACCATGGTCAGCAGAAAATCTCATTTTCAATGAGGAGAATATCATCTACATACAATACGAGAAAAGTGATCGCACTCCCACTGACCCTCTTGTACACACAAGATTTCTCTTCATTTTTTATGAAATCAAATGATTTGATTGCCTCATCAAAATGATAGTTCCAACTCTAAGAAGCTTGCTTTAATTTGTATATAAATCTTTGCAGCTTGCAGACTCTGTGATCACCATCACTAGACGTAAAACCCATAAGCTACTCCATATAGATATCTTCCTCAAGATATCCATTTAGAAAAGCAGTTTTTACATCCATCTACCAAATTTCATAATCATAGTAAGCCACAAAGCAAGCAAAGTGTGGATGGATTTCAACATGGCTACGGGTGAGAAGATACCTTGATAGTCAATGCCCTCACATTGACTATAACATTTAGCCACAAGCCTAGTTTTATAGGTCTCTACCTTACCATCGACACCTATCTTTCTTTTGTAGATTCATTTACACCCAATGGGTATAATACCCTCAGGTAGATCCACTAAAGTCTAGATTTGGTTCGAGTGCATCGAGTCAATTTCTGACTTTATAGCATCTAACCATTTCTCAGAATTGATATCAGACATCACCTCATCAAAGGTATTAGGATCAACAGTATGACCCCTATCTCCCATAAAGAACATTTTCTTTACTTCCTCCGTAAGCATACTTATGTACTTTTCAGGAAGTCGGAAGACCCTGCTAGATCTATAAGGTGGTAGAGGAATATCAACTACTGGCTCATGGACTACGGATTTCTGAAAATCTATAGCTTTTGGCTCTTTAGAGACTTTCTCTTCGAGCTCTACTTGAAAAAAAAGTATCCTATAAGCCAATTGCAAGTGTGTTGCGATGGGACTTTCTTTACAATTTTTCAACTCATGAAATAATATTTATTATTATTTGAGGTATTGATTCATCATATTCTGCATCTTATTATATCTAAGATTATGATGAACCTTAAAGATTAGGATAATAATTTTAGGAGACATGAATTGGTCATGCTAGTGAGACCTAAAATCTTAAAATTCTAATATTAAATATTTTTGGTCGTAGGAGCATTGAGAAAGGGATCAATATTTTGGATAGACTGATACATCCTATGTATGCTCAATGGAGAGGGTGGCAGATTTCACTAGCCACTTGTGTGAGATACTAATACAAGGATGTGGGTGCTCATTTGAGAAATGAGTCCACTGAATTGACTTGATGAAAGAGAACATCTTATGAAAGTCTTATTTGCATGTCAAAAATAATTTTCTAAGTGGGAGTTGTGCAAGTGATCCTTAGACTTGAGACCACTATGAAATCTTGTGCACATGAATCCATATTTTGGTTCATACCCAGGCATGGCATTAAGACATGTACGGGGTGTTCTGGATATGGTGGAGTGTGTATGGAGGTTGTGAGTAGGTCAATATGGAATCAATCACTCCTAATAAGAGGAGATCGCATCCTATGTATTCTTAATCCTAGATGACTCGAGAAAAAATTTTTAGCCAAAAATAAGAAGCAGATTAGAAAGAGTTTCTAAGCTTCTTCATTGGAGTAGCCATTGGTTAATTGAGAATCGATGTGAATATATGTTTGAGTTTGACATGATTCTATACTCATGTACATATTCAGGGTGCAAGGATGATCGAAGGATTGAATTGCACGGTAATATGCCACTGAAGGGTAGATTTGATATTTTCATCAAATTTTACATCTTTTGAGTAGTCATGATATATTGCTAGATGTCAATCTTGACTTGTAAATTTTTGACCGAATTAAAGAGTTTAATTCGATTGCCAATTAAAAATGATTATAATTATTGAGCTCGAGTTAGCTCGATTGGACCTAAATCAATTAGATTGAAATATAATCAAATTTGGACAACTTATACCTAGACCTACTATCAGATAAATGTGGAACCCAATGGGTCACACACATATAAAAATTGACCAAAGACCCTTTTGAAAAAGGATGATTGGAATTTTAGATTCAATCAGGATTCCGCTAAGGATGCTAGCATGTGTGGAAACCCTTGCTCCTTTGGAGATCAATTTGATCCCATCCCTTGCTAATTAGCTAGCCCAATTTGGTAGACATTTGGATTAGGTCATGTCACCAAGAAAAAGCCCAAATTGGGGCATCACATCCCATGTTAATGCCAATTATGAAGAATCCAAGTTGTGGTGGACTCTTGGTGCAAAATAGGTTCTGCATACAAGTATTGGCGTGGGCAGAGGAAAAAAATAATTTTTTCATAGGATTAAAATATGTGTGGATAGCCCAGATCACCCTACATCCTCTGATGCACATCTCAAAATATGAGATATGTTTTTTCCAAAATTTTTGGAGAAGAGAAAAAATTAGAAAAAGAAGGATGTCTCGCACACGCACGCAAAAGCGTCGCATCTCTCCATGATTTGGAGAGTCCTTATCCTAATCAAATACTTCCAGATTAGAATAATTTTTGGTGATGACATTGCCTACTTGATAATATAATTTTGATAATTTTTATGGAATTTGTCCAAACATATCTGGATGCCAAATGGATGCCATAAGTCAGTCCTAATGCCTGCGCATGTGGTGATCAGCACTCGCATGAAGAGGTGTGAGGATAGCATCCTTCCATGAGAATTTTATTACCATTTTTAATTTTCTACAGTTTAGATTAAATCCCCAATCCACATGGATTTTTGAGGATTTTTTTGATTTGAGAAGGGATGTGAAAATATCCCTTCTTTGGTTGCACGTGCGCAGATCAGGGTGCTGATCGACGTATCATGGATAAGAGTCCTTCTGCTTGAAGGAACTCTTATCTCTGACAATCAGATCAGATATGCCTTTTGGATAAGGCATGTCTCTCTCTTTTAGCATCCCTCTGGTGGTTATAAATAGATCGAGGTGCTGGGTATCTGATGAATCTAAGAGGGGTTTCCAATTTCTCTCCTGTTGCTTTTCTTTCTTTCTTATAACCTATCTTAGTTTTAGGACAAAGCTTTGGGAATTAAGACAAAGCCTTATCTAGTTCTAACAAGGGTCGTAAGAGTTATAAAGAAGGAGAATCAAAAGTTCAAAGGAGGTTCTAAGAGGGTGAGGTCAGGTTCTTGAAGAAACTTGACCGGTACGAGGCTAGTCGAGTTCTAGGGGCTAGAACTTTTGAAGCAAGGTGAAGAAGGAGTACTGTCTTTGGTTCAATTTTTGTATGGATCATCATTGGAGGGTGGACACTTCGATGCCTTATAAAAATTGGGATTAGCGCTATAGGTATTCTTCTTATCCTAATTTATATTTTTATGCTTTGATTATTATAGTCAAGAGTTTCTGGGCATTAGGGCTTCCGGTGCATTGGGTATTTTGAATAAAAATTTTAAATACCTAACCCTTCCGTTGTGCCACCAAAATCCACTAGTAGTTTCAGAGCCTATCTTAATTTATGTAATCAAAAATTAAATTATTATCTTGATTGTGATCAAGCATGAGTTTTTGATTTTATTCAAGTCAGGTCAAGGGTTGAACCCGATTGAACATCCAAACTCTATCATGTCTTAGAGATATGTTTTAAATATAAAATATATGATGTATGTGTAAAATTTTTTAGTAGCTTAGTACTCTAATTGGAGTTCATCACTAGACTGTCTGATCATAAGAGCAAGTAGGGTTCAGAGACCCTCTCTTCCTATTCAATAAGGTACTCTTATGGCATGTAGGGGTGCCACTGTGATGTTTCAAGAAGAAGAACCATGAAAAGAGAGTTTTATATTCATGCATGTTATTAGAACTTCATGCATATATGATATGCTTGAGATATTTAGTTATAATCATATTGTATGATTCTGCTTCCATATCTTAGAGATATGATAAGATGCCATAATTAGTTGTTATGATTATTAAGATACAACTATTATAGTGTATTCTTGTGATAGATTGAATTAGGATGTGTTTGAGACCATTAAAGCCCTCATAAAAATCATATTAAGTCATAGTATTGTGAATCAGAAGCTGACCTATTTTCTTGAATCGATTAATTAATTGGTATCTAAGTAGTATTTCAAGTACGGTGGTTATTTAATTGGTTCTATTGTTGGCTTGGCTAATTTTTTTGGTGTCTAAGAAAAGCAATGGGAGGACCCCCACCAATCTTAATACTTTTCTGACCAATTAGATTAGTTCAAATCTTGAATGAAGGTAGCTTAGTGTTTTAAACACCACTAAGGGCCTTCCTTCATGTTAGGTTAATGTTACATCATGAACTATGGCTAGTTTATTGTGTTACCATAAGGTTTGTCATAAGGATTGATATAACATAATTCTGGTGCATAAAAGATGCATACGGTAATTTTGGATATACTGCTTTGTTGTGCTAACACAAAGATAATTATATTCGATTTTGACTGTATTGAAATGAACGATCTTACTTAATTAAAATATTATAGCTTGTTGTATTAACACAAGGCTAATAATATTTTAGAGGCCAAGATAAAATATTGAGAATTGCATGAGATGTAATTGGAAAGAGTTTCCTATCTATGAACTCATAAGGATTTGTTGTGTTAACACAAAATCATTATGAGGAATTAAGGTCTCAATCCCACTAAGATAAATATAAAATATATCTCATTTATCATAGGAGAGGGCTATGGTATCTCATAAAATAGTGGGAGACATAACTAGTTTTAAAAGTCCTCATCTAGTTATGCATGTCAAACATGAGTGGTCTGCTTATACTATTATTTTATGTAGATTTAAGTCTATATTATAGTTTCTTTATTTTCACCTCATGAAACCATAAATAAAACTATGTTGACCGATACAACTATGTGGATTAGTTGAGAACTTGTAAATTAGGTTTATATCGAAAAAAACTTTGATGTTCTGGATATTTCTGACCCTAGATTGGTCAGTAATAATGAGAAGGTAATGATGTCCGTATGGATATTATTTATGAAAAATTTAGATATTGAAAGTATAATTGCAAGAATTATCTTGCAAGATTGAAGCAGGGTACAAGTGTAACACCAAAAGATATGTATATGATACAGACCTATTTTTTATTGAGTGATTTAGACTCTGATATTTGGATATTGGATACCATTTGTGGATCGTACATTTGTTATTCATTACAGCGACTATAGAATATCAAAGGTCTGAAAAGAGGTGACCTCGAGCTTTATAGCGCAAGTGGAGAGTCTATTAGCACAAAAACTATAGGAACCTATATGCTTGATTTGCCTTCGGACAAAATTTTAGAATTAAAAGACTGTTATTACATGTCAAAGGTCATTAGAAATATTATTTCTATACCTTTGTTGTTAAAATAAGGTTATGAAATAAGGCAAATCTATTCCATTTTTTTTTTAATAAATTTTATGACAGTGGTTATATTGATAATAATCTTTTAATTCTTGCACTTAATTAAAATATTTTTTATATTAAAAAAATATGAAAAAAAAGAGAGAAAATGTGAATGTCACATATCTCTGGCATTGTCGCCTTGGTCATATTAGTGAGTCAAGGATAAATAAGTTATACAAAGAAGAATTCTTTGATCCAAATTATTATGAATCATTGGAGACTTATAAATCTTGTCCATGGGTAAGATGATCAAGATTCTATTTTCTTAATATGGAGAGAGGACAAGTGAGTTGTTAGCTCTAATACATATAGATATATATGGACTGATAACAACTCAGGCCAGAAGAAGATACTCCTATTTTATTACTTTTACAGATGATTTATTAATGTTCGGATATGTGTATCTTATGAAACATAAATTCAAACTTTTGATAAGTTCAAGGAGTATCAAGGTATGGTCGAGAAACAAACTGAAAAAAATATCAAAATTCTTCGATCTGATCGAAGAGGAGAGTACTTATCTAGTGAATTTTTTGATCATCTTAAAAGTAAAGGTATTTTCTCTGAATGGACCCCTCCTTATACACCTCAGTTAAATGGTGTAGCAAAAAGGAAGAATCGCACTTTAATGGATATGGTGCGGTCTATGATATACTTCACCGATCTCCTAATATCTTTCTAGGGATAATACCTTAGAGACTGCCACATATATATTAAACAGAATGCCTTCAATGTTTGTTGCAAGCACTCCATATGAGATATGGAATGGAAGGAAGCCTAATCTTAAACATCTTAAGACTTTAGGCTGTTCTACTTATGTTAAAAATATTTTTGGATATAAGCTTAATACTAGATCAGACAAGTGTAGGTTTGTACAGTATCTTAATGAAATTAATGGATATTATTTCAACCATCCTACTGAACAAAAGGTGCTTTTTAGTAGGCACGCCACTTTTTTGAAATATGAATTTATCCAAGAAGGAGGCAGTGGGAGGAATATTGAATTTATGAAAGTTCATGATCTACAAACCGATTTAGAAATACCAGTGGTTGGACCACAAGAAGATCCTCAATCAAAAGTACCCAAGGATGAGATACATCCACTATACACACCTCTTCTCTAAAGGTCAGATAGAGTGCGTCAAGCATCTCTGAGATATAATTTTATTATTGAGAATAATAATTCTATCAACATCATTCAGGACATTGATCCACTAACCTATTCGGAAGCCGTCATGAGTAGGGACTCAGACAGATAGCTGGAAGCTATGAAATATGAGATGGACTTGATGAATACCAACCAAGTGTAGACCTTGGTTGATGCACCTGAGGGTGTGACCCCAATATAGGGTGCAAGTGGGTCTTCAAAAGGAAGATCAGAGTAGATGGCCAAGTAGAAACCTACAAAGCTAAGGGTTTCAGTCAAAGGCAAGGAATTGACTATGATGAAATCTTCTCACCAGTGGTTATGCTTAAGTCCGTCTGGATTTTGCTTGTAATAGTGGCATACTATGATTATGAAATCTGACAGATGGATGTCAAGACCATTTTTTTCTAAATAGTAATCTAGAGGAAGAGGTCTATATGACTTAGCCAGAGAGATTTGTCTCAAGTGGAAGAGCAAATCAAGTATGCAAGCTAATGAGATCCATCTATGGATCAAAGCAGGTTTCAAGAAGTTGGAACATCCAATTTGATATGATAGTCAAAGAGTTTGGCTTTATCAAAAATATGAATGAACCATGTGTATACAAGAAGACAAGTGGGAGTGTTATTATCTTCTTGGTTTTGTATGTTGGTGACATACTGCTTATTGGGAATGATATCCCAATGATGCAATTGGTCAAAACTTAGCTATCAAATAATTTTTTTATGAAAGACTTGGGTGAAGCATCCTATATACTGGATATAAAGATCTATAGAGATAAATCTAAAAGGATGTTAGGCTTATCCCAATCACGGTACATAGATCTCATATTAAAGAGATTTAATATGGAGGCAAGTAAGAGGTTACCTACCTGCAAGTCATGGTATACGTCTCTCTAAGAGAATGTGTCCTAAGACACCAAAAGAGAGGAAAAAGATGAATGAAATCTCTTATGCTTCGGCTGTGGGATCAATTATGTATACCATGCTATGTACCAAGCCTGATGTAGCTTATGCTTTGGACATAGCTAGTAGATTTCAGGCTGATCTAAGGAAGGATCATTGGAAAGCAGATGATAGCAAGTCAATATCAGGATATGTGTTTATCTTAATTGATGGGCAGTGAGTTGGAAGAGTTCCAAATAGCAGATAGTAGCTGACTCAACTACTGAGCCAAAGTATGTTGCTGCTAGTGAAGATATTAAGGAAGCTGTCTGGATGAAGAAACTCATCATGGATTTAAGAGTCATTTCTAAGATTGAAAGACTGGTGTCACTCTAGAGTAATAACACTGGGGCTGTTATTCAAGATAAGGAACCTAGGTCTCATTATAGATCCAAGCACATCCTCAGACGTTTCCATCTCGTTAGAGACAAGATGTTATCCTTAAATGAGTAGACAGAAAGAATAATACAGGAGACCCATTCACTAAGGCCATACCACAGCTGCTATATGATTATCATCATGATTGTATGAGATACAAAGGTGATTGGCTTTAGTGCAAGTGGGAGATTGAAAGAAAAGTGCCCTATAAGCCAATCGCAAGTGTGTTGTGATGGGACTTTCTTTACAATTTTTCAACTCATAAAATGACATTTATTATTATTTAAGGTATTGATTCATCATATTAGCTGCATCTTATTATGTCTAAGATTATGATGAATCTCAAAGATTAGGATAATGATTTTAGGAGACATGAATTGGTCATGCTTGTGAGACCTAAAATCTTAAAATCCTAATATTAAATATTCCTGATCGTAGGAGCATTGAGTCGGAGATCAATATTCCGGATAGACTGGTACATCCTATGTATGCTCAATAGAGAAGGTGGCAGATCTCACTAGCCACTTGTGTGAGATACTAATACAAGGATGTGGGTGCTCATTTGAGAAATAAGTCCACTGAATTGACTCAGTGAAAGAGAACATCTTATGGAAGCCTTATTTGCATGTCAAAGATGATTCTCTAAGTGAAAGTTGTGCAAGTGATCCTTAGACCGAGACCACTATGGAATCTTGTACACATGAATCCATATTTTGGTTCATACCCAAGCATGGCATTAAGATATGTATGGGGTGTTTTGGATATGGTGGAGTGTGTATGGAGGTTGTGAGTAGGTCAACATAGAATCAATCACTCCTAATAAGAGGAGATCGCATCCTGTGTATTCTTAATCCTAGATGACTCGAGAAAAGTATTTTGGCTAAAAGCAGGAAGGAGATTAGAAATAGTTTCTAAGCTTCTTTATTGGAGTCATCATTGGTTAATTGAGAATCGATATGAATATGTGTTTGAGTTTGACATGATTCTATACTCATGAACATATTCAGGATGCAAGGATAATCGAATGATTGAATTGCATGATAATTTACTACTGAAGGGTGGATTTGATATTTTCATCAAATTTATATCTTTTGGGTAGTCATGATACATTGCTGGACGTCAATCTTGACTTGTAGGTTTTTGACCAAATTAAAGAGTTTAATATTATTGCCAATTTGAAATGATTCTAATTATTGAGCTTGGGTTAGCTCGATTGGACCTAAATCAATTAGATTGAAATCTAATCAAATTTAGTCAACTTATATCCGAACTTACTGTCGGCTAGATATGAAACCCAATGAGTCACACACATATAAAAATTAGTAAAGGATCTTTTGAAAAAGGTTGATTGGAATTTTGGATTCAATCAGGGTTCCGGTAAGCATACTAGCACGTGTGGAAACCCTTGCTCCTTTGGAGTCTAATTTGGTCCCATCCCTTGCTAATTAGCTAGCCCAATTTAGTAGACATTTGGATCAGGTCATGTCACCAAGAAGCAGCCCAAATTGGGGCACCACATCCCATGTTAACACCAATTATGAAGAGTCCAAGTTGTGGTGAACTCTTGGTGCAAAATAGGTTCTGCATACAAGTATTGGCGTGGGTAGAAGAAAAAAATTATTTTTTCATGGGATTAAAATATATATGGTAGCCCACATCACCTTCCATCCTTTGGTTCATATCTTAAAGTATGAGATGTATTTTTTCTAGAATTTTTGGGGAAGAGAAAAAATTGGAAAAGAATGATGTCTCGCTCATGCGCGTAGAAGCGTCGTGTCTCTCTATGATTTGGATAGTCTTTATCCAAATCTAGTGCTTTTAGATTGGAGTGATTTTTGGTGATAACATTTTGAACTTGATAATATATTTTTGATAATTTTTTTGAAATTTTTTCAGACTTATCTAAATGCCAAACGGATGCCCTAAGTTGGTCCTAATGCCTGCACGTGCAGTGATCAGCACTCACATGAAGAGGTGCGAGGATAGCATCCTTCTATGAGAAGTTTATTACTATTTTTAATTTTTATGATTTAGATTGAATCCCCAATCCACATAGATTTTTGAGGATTTTTTTGATTTGAAAGAGATGTGAAAACATCCCTTCTTTGATTGCACTCACGCAGACCAGGGTGCTGATCGACGTATCATGGATAAGAATCCTTCTGCTTGAAGGAACTCTTATCTCTGATAATCAGATCAGATATGCTTTTGGATATGGCATGTCCCTCTCTTTTGGCATCTTTTGGTGGCTATAAATAGGCTGGGGCACTGGGTGTCCGATGAATCTAAGAGGAGTTTTCAATTTCTCTCCTGTTGCTCTCCTTTCTTTCTTACAACCTATCTTAGTTTTAGGACAAAGCTTTGGAATTTAAGACAAAGCCTTATCTGGTCTGAACAAGGGTTGTAAGGGTCCTAAAGAAGGAGAATCAGAAGTTCAGAGGAGGTTCTAAGAGAGTGAGTTTAGGTTCTTGAAGAAACTTGACCGGTACGAAGCTAGTCGAGTTCCAGGGGCTAGAACTCTTGAAGCAAGGTGAAGAAGGAGCACTGCCTTTGGTTTAATTTTATGTAGATCACCATTGGAGGCAGACACTTGGATGCCTAATGAAAATTGAGATTAACACTATAGGTATTCTTCTTATCCTAATTTACATTTATTATGCTTTGATTATTATAGTTAAGAGTTTCTGGCATTAGGCTTTCGGTGCATTGGATGTTTTGAATGAAAATTTGAAACACCTAACCCTTCTACTGTGCCACCAGAATCCAACACTACTAACCTCCTACTGCCACCATTCTAGATAAATTATTTTTTTAATAATACAGTGTTTTGACTCATAATCACATTGTGATCTTGTGGAAAGTAGTAGTATCCCATGGATTCTTTTGGATATCCTATAAAGCGGGCTATAATAGATCTATCCTCTAACTTACCACCATCTGTCATTTAACGTAGACCAGACATCCCCAAGTCTTAAGATAATTAAGACTCGACTTCTTACTGAACCATATCTTATATGGTGTGGTAGGAACGGACTTTGATGAAATTCTATTCAATAAGTGAATGGCAGTTAACAAGATATGTCTCCAAAGAAATAAGGATAGATCAGTGAAGCTCATCATAGACCTAACCATATCCAATAGAGTCTTGTTCCTCCTTTTGAATATCTCGTTGAGCTGAGATATTTCAGGAGGAGTTCACTGAGAGACTACATCGTTGTTCTTAAGATATCTCAAAAATTTTCAATTAAGGTATTCACCTCCTCGATTAGGTCGAAGAACCTTAACGAATTTGTCTGTCTGCTTTTCTACTTCATGTTTAAATTTTTTGAACTTTTTAAAGGTCTCAGACTTGTGTTTCATGAGATACATATATTCGTACCTAGACAGATCATCAGTAAGGGTAATGAAGTATGTATAACCACCCCTAGCCTGCATATCAAATAGCCCACACACATCGGTGTGTACCAGGGTTAGTAACTCAGTGGCCCTTTCCCATGTCCTACAAAGGGTAACTTGGCCATTTTTCTTTGAAGGCAGAATTCATAAGCTGGATACAACTCTGGGTTAAGAGAGCCAAGGATCCCATCTTTTTTTAGTCTGTTTATCCTATCCTCTCCAATATGGCCTAGTCTACGTGCCACAAGTACTTCTGATTAATTTCATTTTTGGATCTCTTTTGACCTACGGCACTCACTATTTACTCATTTAGGTTTACATTCGCATCAACATGCAAGTGATAAAGACTGCCAATTAAAAATCTCATGCAACTAATTTATTTTATAAATAAATGGAATAAAAGTTTTTATTGAAATAAATTTAAAACTTTCCTGTGCTAGTACAGACATGAAAATTAAATTCTAACTAGCTACAGAAACATAATAATAGTCTTTCAAATCTAATCTAACAATAGATGGTAATTGGAGAAGATAACTGCCAACGACCTCTGCAGCAACCTTTGCTCCATTGTCGATCCGAAGGATCATATCACCTTTCCTCAATCTCCTACTTTCTATCAGACCCTGCATTGAGGTACATATATGAGCACTCGAGCTAGAGTCGAATATCCAACTAGAAGTAGAAGAAATCATAAGGTTAGATTCAATTACGAGCATACCTTCAGAAGGCTTATCACCCTTTTTGATCTTTAGGCTCTCTAGATATTTAGGACAGTTCCTCCTCCAGTGGCCTTCAGCATGATAGTGAAAATACTTTCCTTTGCCTTAGCCGTCTTTGGACCATCCTTCTTCAGCTTGCTCTCTTTCTTCTGCTTCTTCATGAATTTAACCTTCTTCTTTCTAGTAGACTTTTTCTTAGAAGAAGAAGTCTGCTTCACAGTAAGAACAGTACCCCTTGAACTCTTCAAGGTACCCTCTATGGTGACCAACATGTTGACGAATTCAGGAATAGTGCAGTCAAGTTTGTTCATATCAAAATTTACAATGAATTGACTATATGAAATGGTAAGGGATTGAAGGATCAGATCCATCTATAATTTTTTTTGCATATCTAGCTCGAGCTTTCCAAGCTCCTCAATATCCTTGATCACTGTCATATAGTACTCATGGATAGCAGCCCCTCACATATATTTAGATTGAAGAGTCTTTTGGATACTTCGAAGCATGCAGTATGGCTCTACTCACCATACAACTCTTGTAGGTGAGTGATCATGGTCCAGGCAGTGGTCATATGCTCGTGCTGGCTTTACAACTCGTTTGACATGAATGCCAGCACATAACACTTGATCTGACTATCTTCATCCATCCACTTCTCAAAAGCAACTCTTTACTCAGCAGTAGGATGGTTTGATAGTACTATGAGATCTTGATCGAGAACATGTCTTAACTTTTTTGAGGTCAAAAAATCTTGAGGTTTCTAAGCTAGTCTTTGTAATTGGTACCAGTCAAACTATTGGTTTCAAAGATGCGAGCTAGAGGCTTTGAGGCTGACATTGTTTAACTATGAGAGTAGAGATTCAAGTTAGACTTTTATACTTAATATAATTCTAGAGACTTTAAGATACAAATAATGACTCCCACTAATTTATCAGATCCCTCCATTTTTTGAGAAGGAAATGAAAATTCTAACTCGATAAAAGATTCTAATGGGTGCTACGGTCCCACCGATGACATACATCTCACCTAATAGTTATTGATAACATGCACACTCATGCATAGGCAACTCTTTGCCCAAATACTTCTCTAAGCATATTGCAATGATTTGGTCTCTATGTCATGTGGACTCATCTAACAGTTATTGCCACACTTCTTAGTTAAGTCTGATCTACCATTCACAAGCAGGTGCAAGGCCATCATTGGGTCCCTCATCTAACAATTATTAGACCCAACCCCATCCTTACTCTAGAGCAACTCTTTGCTAATAGAATGGTTGCGTGTTCCTGATGCAACTGAACCACTGTAACCAGCCAGAATAATCAATGTCGGTAGCATGTCCGCACATCTATAATGATGAAAGACCTATGGACTTAATATTTGTAGAGAGATTTAGATTTAGGTCTCATCTAATCAGTCATTATATGATCGATCTAACTGGCATGGGCTAAACTCAACTGCTAAGCGACCTAATTCAAGACCCAATCTTCCAAATTATCCAAGTAAGTGAAGATCGATGGGGGTCCCCCCGTTGCCTTCCTAAGATACCAATAAATTGGTCAGGTTAGCTAACAAAACTAATTAAATAATCACATCTCATTAACTTACCTTAGATATCAGTAGGTCGATTGATCAGAATTGGTTAGTTCAAGCAAATCGGGCTCAAGCCAACGAGCCAAATTAAGTCCTTAGGTTAATCGATTCTACATATAGAATTCAATCGATTTGATCAACAATAATTTTATGATCATTAACTTAATTGATCTGATCTTGATCAATACTTGACTCAGTTTGACTAATTACTTAATCAGATTAGACCTATATGACTCGAATTAAAGTTCTTAAATGTAATATTATTACATGGCCTAATTAATATTTTTTCATGACCAAAATTCTCATGCACAAACATAAATTTAAATTCTAAAATCATATTTTAGATCTAAATTATTTGTATGAAAATAAATTTTAAAATATAAAAATAATTTTCATATTTTAACATACAAATATATATCATATGTATGCATGTAAAATCAGATCTAAGCAAAATTTTAGATCTAAGAATGATGTCATATATCTCATATACTAATCATGGATTAGATTAAAAGTAAATTTATGATCTAAATATATAATCATATATCACATATATGAATCAAAATTCAGATCATATAAAAATTTCAGATTTTATGCATGCATCTATGTATCACATGAAATGAACTAGAACTCTTTCCAGATCAAAATTCAGATCTATGCATACAATTACACATCAACTATATATTCTAAAATTAAATCTAAAATTAAATTTTAGATTAGAAGATCCATCTATATATCTCATGTATCAAGAAAAAATTTTGATTTTGAAACTATTTCAGAAACATGTATATCAAAACTCAGCATATGAAAATCAGTGGCTCTGATATCTCTATTGAAATTCGAGATTTGGTGCATGCATATGTATTTTAAAATTTTATTTTTTAAATACCATAGTGAAGAATAAGATTAAAATATTTTTAATCTAAATTATGCATGCATAAATATAAAACCATATGGATCTATTTCATATGCTGAAATTGATATATACTAAAATTTAGATTGTAACCAAATCACATATCTGTTTCATAATCTTTTTCTTCAAATTTGGATCTGAAAAAGAAGAGATTCTCTCTTAGCCGTATAAGTATCTGACCTCTATGAGTATCCACTCAGGATCAGCTGAAACAGTCCTCTTTAATCTAAATTTTATTCTCCAAAAATTCAGCCTGCTGAATCTAAACGAAGCCTGGATCGCGATCAATGCTTGATCTTTTTTCTTGATCTTCTTCTTCTTCTCTTCTCTAAAATTTTTTTTCTTGCTATGTGTTGCTATTAGATGCTAGAAATCAGTAAGGAAGAGGCACCCAATAGCCTTTGGGTGTGGGACTCCTTGGGATGCACATCTCAAGAGAAAGGAGGTGTGGGATGCCCCAGGAAAAAGAAAAGAAGAGAAAGAGAGGGCATGGGACTTCTCTTTTGATGTGTAGGGTTGTTGGTTTGGATGCTCTAGAGACCTTAGGGGAGGTCTCTTTAAATAGACACAAGGATTGAATCCTATTCAATCTCGTAATACAAGTCCTACTTGCATTGGGCTTCCTATTAACTTAAGTTATCCAACTTACTTTAGGAGACCCTTTAGGCACCAACAATTGGAGCTCTTGCACCCATAATTAGATACTCTAAAACACACCCAAGAGATGCCCCATAGGAGAACTAAAAGTCTTCTAATCAATGGACACACCCAATTTGATCAAATCAAGGTGGCACCCAAGAATAACTATCAAGAAAATTAATTAGGGACTTGCACCCTTAATTTATATGATCTATAACCTTAGACACCTAACAATTGGAGTGTCATAAATTTTATTCATGTAGGTTATTAATAGATAATTAAGTTAGAATTATCTTATCAAATAAGTAATCCCAACGAAAAAAAAAATTGGTCCAATCATATGCTAGCAAGGTTATCATGAACCCAATAGATTTCTCTAAACCTAATTGACACTTCATAAGCTCAATTGCTTATTTCAGATCTAATTCTTTTTTGTGTGACCTCATAGGTTTAATTCTCTCTAATAATGAGACATACAATGATCTCTATCATCGTATCATTGAAATTCTTTTTAATGGATCAGAATAATTTTATTCTAACTCAGCAAAGATTATCGATCCAGAATAATCCTAGTGAGCTCTCACAATCTACCAGTGACACCTAGCAGTATGTAGTGGCAATCCAGTTGAACTAAAATAAACCTCTAGGTGTAGTTAACATGTGATTCAGTCCTTTTATCATGAGTCCCACTAGATGGTAGGTCATGGATAAATTATCAAACCTCAACATCAGTCATATGATAGATTCGATTAGCTCAAATCTAGTTGTGACTTCTATGAAATTTTTTTTCATCAATCACACTGCTGTGGCCACAAACTCTTGACTTAACCTCTCAAATCTCATAGGGCACTCTTTTCTATCAAGGTCGATAGATCTATCTTGATGCGCACCCCACTCCTACGTGATCCAACTGTCACCAACATCCACTACAAGGGCTCATTAAGATTCATGTTTATGTATCATCAAACTTCAACAATCTCACTGCGAGAGAACCCAGTCACATAACTATAGCATCGAGATAATCACTGACGATCGAATAAAAATCGAAGTAATCTCTCATATGATCACGCTCAGTACTAGTTGTTCTCTAACAACTACCTGCACTCGTCATCCTGTGTCTCTACACAATAGACGAGAAATTATCTATCTCGAAAGAAGTAATTTATATGTCAGTCTATCTGGATCTATCACCATCCTCATGATGATCCTATGATCGAGAGTATTTAAGAATTAAATACATATCTTTAATTCTTAACACCTTGAGAATATGTATCAAAACTAATTTCATGGACGATTCAAGGACACATTACACTTGATTGAAAAAGAACTTATCCTTTTATTGATCATATCAATATATTAAGTATAAAATTATGTCCTAGATTTATTACAATGTGTCAGCCATATTGGCTTTTAGGACATACATCTAACACATGTTGCAAATCCTAGCTCCTTATTTCGAATCAGATTCAAATTGATTCTAGATTGAGCTATTAAATCCAAATTAATTCAAACAAATTTTGATTTTGAGTTGGGTCAATCCATGGTTGGGTGAACCAGGGATTAGGCACCATATTATCAGGTTCCCATGTGCCAAAGATTTTTTCTTGCGCATGGGATTATTTTTGAGTGCAAAAGACCAGGTGGCGTCCCATGAGATGGGATGCCCCTTCTGAAAGAAGAGTACCCTATAAGCCAATCGCAAGTATGTTGCGATGAAATTTTTTTTTATAATTTTTTAACTCATATAATAATATTTATTATTTGATAATAAAATAAAATATTGATTCATCATATTAGCTGCTTCTTATTATGACTAAGATTATGATGAACTTCAAAGATTAGGACAATGATTTTAGGAGACATGAATGGGTCATGCTAGTGAGACCTAAAATTTTAAAATCTTAATCTTAAATATTTCTGATCATAGGAATATTGAGTTGGGGATCAATGTTCTGGATAGACTGGCACATCCTATGTATGCTCGATGAGAGAGTGATAGATCTCACTAGCCACTTGTGTAGACACTAATATAAGGATGTGGGTGCTCATTTGAGAAATGAGTCTACTGAATTGATTCGATGAAAGAGAATATCTTTTGGAAGCCTTATTTGCATGTCAAAGATGGTTCTCTAAGTGGGAGTCGTGCAAGTGATCCTTAGACCTGAGATCACCATGAAATCTTGTGCACATGAATCTATATTTTAGTTCATACTCAAGTATGACTTTAAGAATATACGGGGTATTCTGGATATGGTAGGAGTGTGTACGAAGGTTGTGGTAGGTCAATATGGAATCGATCGCTCCTAGTAAGAGGAGATCACATCCTTTGTATTCTCATTCGTAGATGACTCAGAAAAAATTTTTTGGCCAAAAGTAGGAAGGAGATTAGAAAGAATTTCTAATGCTTCTTCATTAGAGTCATCATTGGTTAATTAAGAATCGATATGAATATGTGTTTGAGTTTGACATGATTCCATACTCATGAACATATTCAAAGTGCTGGGATAATCGAAGGATTGTATTGCATGGTAATTATCACTGAAGGATATATTTGATATTTTTATAAATTTTTATATCTTTTAAATAGTCATGATATGTTGCTAGATGTTAATCTTGACTTGTAGATTTTTGATCGAATTAAAGAGTTTAATTTGAATGCCAATTAGAAAGAGTTCTAATTACTGAAATCAGGTTAGCTCGATTGACCTAAATCTATTAGATTAAATTTTAATCAAATTAGATCAACTTGTACCCAGACTAGTACTAGCTAGATATAGAACCCAATGGGTTACACACATATAGAAATTGACCAATGATCCTTTTTAAAATGGTTGATTGGAATTTTGGATTCAATCGGGGTTCTAGTAAACATGCTAGCACGTGTGGAATCCCTAGCTCTTCTAGAGATCAATTTGGTCTCATGCCTTGCTCATTTCTAGCCCAATTTGGTGGGCATTTGGGTTAGGTCAAGCCACCTATAAGGATTAAAATAAGGTACCATATCTAGTGTACACACCAAAAAACTAAGAGTCCAACTTAAGAAGGACTCTTGGTGCTAATATGCAGAATGCATGCGCACTTTATTTGTGGCATAGAGAAGGACTAAGAATCCTTCTGTTTTGGATCTCTATTTTTTATGACAAATAGATTAGATTATGAGTCACCTATCACATCTTTTGAAATTTGAAAATTCTATCAGATTATGCATGAGAAAATTCTAATTCATTACTACATGTGCAATAGGTTTTTCTCGATGCACAAAGGGATGCAAAGACTCCTTCTGTTTAGGTAGTCTTAAGCAACTTTTTATCTGATAATTTTTGTAATAAGGATCAATTTTAAGTGTTGATCACGTGATAAAAATTTAAAAAATTATCAGATTAAGAAAGGTTGCTTTTCACAACCTTTTCTGGGTGTACGCATGCATGACAGGGAGAAGGTGCTCGCGTGTCTCTTCAATGAAGAGTTCTTCTCACATATGAACTCTTATCTAAATAATGTGTCATTTGGTTATGACCTTACAATTTGAATAAAGGTTTATGTGAAAAAATTTCATGCTAATTTGATGTGTGAAGAGATGCAAAAAGCATCTCGTTCTGGGCATGCACATGTGAGAAGGCAGGAATCGATGTATCACCCCTGAAGAGTCCTTCTGTTTAAGGATTCTCAGATAAGTGATATGAGGACTTGATATACCTTTCTAGATGAGGCTGCCTTCTCTATTAGCACCCCATCTGGTGCTATAAACAGGGGACGGCAGATGGGGTGATTATTCAATTCTTACATCCCCTATCCACTCCCTCTCCTCTTACAACTCTAGGTTTTAGGACAAGGCTTGGTCCTTTAAGACAAGCCTAATCCTAATAGCTCTAAGGCTTTAAGAGGTCTTAAAAAGGTGGTCAAGTTTAGTAGATGGTTCAAAAAGGTTCAGACTCAGATTTGGAGGAAGATCTGATCGATTGGTGGCTGATTGAGTTCTAGGGGCTAGAACTCTTGAAGCAAGGTGAAGAAGGAGTGATATTCTTGGTTCAATTTTATGTGGATCACCACTGGAGGATGGATGCTTGGATATCTCATAAAAATTGGATTAGCATTACAGGTATTTTTTGATGCAAAATTTATTTTATTGTACTTTGATTGATATGGTCAAGAGTTTCTGGGCATTAGGGTTTCTGGTGCATCGGATGTTTTTAATAAAATTTTAAACACCTAATCCTTTTACTGCATCACCAAAATTCAATAGTATTATCAGAGCCTACCTTGATCTATATAATCAAAGATAAATTATTATCTTGATTATGATCAAGCATGGGTTTTTAGTTTGGTTCAAGTCGGCTCAAGGGTTGAACCCGATTGAACATCCAAACCCTAGTATGTCTTAGAGATATGTTTTAAATATAAAATATATGATATATGTGTAGAATTTTCTTAATAACTTTATACTCTAATTGAGATTCATCACCAGGCCATCTGATCATAAGAGCAAGTAGGGTTCAGAGACCCTCTCTTCCTATTCAATAGGATACTCTTATGGTGTGTAGGGGTGCCACTGTGATGTCCCACATAGAAGAACTGTGAAAAAGATATTTTATATTCATGCATATTATTAGAACTTTATGCATATATGATATGCTTAAAATATAAGTTATAGTCATATTGTATGATTATGTTTTTCATATCTTAGAGATATAACTGGATGCTATGTTTAGTTGTTATGATTTTTAAGATACAACTATATTTGTACATCATTGTGATTGATTGATTTAAGATGTGCTTGAGACCATTAAACCCTCATAAAAATTATATTAAGTCATAGTATTGTGAACCAGTAGCTGACCTATTTTTTTGAATCGATTAATTAATTGGTGTCTAAGGAGTATTTCAAGTACAGTGGTTATTTAATTGGTTCTATTGCTGGCCTGGCCAATTTTATTGAAAAAGCAACAGGGGGACCCCCACCAATCTTAATACTTTCCTATTCAATTGGATTAGTTCGAATCTTGAACGATGGTAGCTCAGTATTTTGAACACTACATATGCGTTCCTTCATGTCTAGTCAATATTTATCAAAAATCATAGTAGGTTTGTTGTGATATCTACAAGGCTTGCTATGAGAATTGATGTGGGTTTGTCTTGGTACATATTAGATGCTTTACGGTATACTTTGGATATATTACTTTATTGTGATATCTACAAGGATAGCATCTTTCAGATATGACTGTATGAAAATGAAGGGTCTGACTTAACTATAAAACACTATAGTTTGTTATGATATCCATAAGGCTATGAGTATTTTTAGAGGCAACATTTATGTTGAGAGTTGCATGAGATGCAATTGGATAGATTTTCCTAGTTTTAAACTTATTGAGATTTGTTGTGATATCCACAAGGCTTCAATGAGGAATTAAAATCTCAACCCCATTAAGAAATCAGATTAAGATTTTTTGTTTGCCATAAGAGAGGGCTATGGTATCTGATAAAATAGTGAGAGACATAACTAGTTTTAAAAATTCTCAACTAGTTATGTTTGTCAAACTTGAGTGGTTTTCTTATACTATTATTCTTTATTTATACATATTTAAGTCTGTATTATGGCTTCTTTATTTTCACTGCATAACACTATAGATAAAAATATATTGATCGATCCCAACTATATGGATGGGTTGAGAAACTTGCAAGTTAGGTTCATATCAGGGAAGAACTTCAATGTTTTGGATATTTCTGACCTTGGGATAGTCCGTAATAATGAGAAGGCAAAAGATGTCTATATAGATATTAGCTGTTTATTTTATGATAAGTTTAGACATTAGAAGTATAATTGTAAGAATAATCTTGCAAGTTTGAAGCAGGATGCAAGTATAGCATCAAAAGGTGTGTATATGATACAAACCTATTTTTCATTGAGTGGCTTAGACTCTGATACTTAGGTATTAGATATCGCTTGTGGATCGCATATTTATAATTTATTACAGTAACTACAGAATATCAAAGGTCTGAAAAGAGGTGACCTCAAGTTTTATGGCACAAGTGGAGAGTCTATTAGCGTAGAGGCTATGAGAACCTATATGCTTGATTTATCTTCAGATAAAATTTTAGTATTGAAAGACTGTTATGATATGCCAAAGATAATTAAAAAAATATTATTTCTATATCTTTGTTATTAAAACAAGATTATGAAATAAGGTTAATGGAAAATAGATGCTCCATTTTCTTTTCTAATGAATTTTATGATAGTGGTTATATTGATAATAATCTTTTAATTCTTGCACTCAATAAAAATATTTTTTATATTGAAAAAAATATGAAAAGAAAGAAAGAAGATGTGAATATCACATATCTCTGGCATTGTCACTTTGGTCATATTAGTGAGTCGAGGATAAACAAGTGATACAAAGAGAAATTTTTTGACCCATCTGATTATGAAACATTCAAAACTTGTGAATCTTGTCTCATAGGTAAGATGATCAAGACTCCATTTTCTGGATATGGAGAGAGGGCGAGTTGTTAGCCCTAGTACATATGGATGTATATAGACCAATGATAACTCAGGCTAGAGGTGGATACTCCTATTTCATTACCTTTACAGATGATTTATCAAGTTTCGAATATGTGTATGTTATAAAATATAAATCTGAAGCCTTTGATAAGTTTAAGGAGTATCAATATATGATTGAGAAATAACTGAAAAAAGTATCAAGGTTCTTCGATCTGATCGAGGAGGAGAATACTTATCCAGTGAATTTCTTGATCATCTTAAAAGTAAAGGTATTCTCTCTTAATGGATCCCTCCTTATACACCTCAGTTAAATGGTGTAGCAGAAAGGAGGAATCATACTTTAATGGATATGGTGCGGTCCATGATGTGCTTCACTGATCTCCCAATATCTTTTTGGAGATATGCCCTAGAGACTGCTGCATACATATTAAACAGAGTACCTTCAAAGTCTGTTGCAAGCACACTATATAAGATATGGAAGGGAAGAAAGCCTAATCTTAAACAACTTAAGATTTGGGGTTGTCTAGCTTATGTCAAAAATATTTTTGGACATAATCTTAGTGCTAGATCAGACAAGTGTAGGTTGTAGGGTATCCTAGAAAAATTAATGGATACTATTTCTACCACCCTACTGATCAAAAAGTATTTGTTAGTAGGCATGCCACTTTCTTAGAGAATGAATTCATCCAAAAAGGAAGCAGTGGGAGAAATATTGAACTTACTGAAGTTCATGATCTACAAACCGATTCAAAAATACCAGTGGTTGGACCACAAGAAAATTCTCAATCAGAAGTACCTAAAGATGAGGTACATCCACAATACACACCTCCTCTTCGAGATAGTTAAAGTACGTCAAGCACCTCTGAGATATGGTTTTGTCATTAAGAATGACAATTCGATCAATATCATTCAAGATGATGATCCATTGACCTATTCAGAGCTATCATGAGTAGAGACTCAGACAAATAGCTGGAAGCCATAAAATTTGAGATGGACTCGATGTACACCAACCAAGTGTGGACCTTGATTGATGCACCTAAGGGTGTGACCCCAATAGGACGCAAGTAGATTTTCAAAAAGAAAATTAGAGCAGATAGCCAAGTAGAAACCTACAAAGCTAGGTTGGTGGCGAAGGGTTTCAGACAAAAGTAAGAATTGACTTTGATGAAACCTTCTCACCAGTGGCTATGCTTAAGTCCATCAGAATTTTGGTTGCTATAGCAGCATACTACGATTATAAGATCTGGTAGATGGATGTCAAGACTGCATTCTTCAATGATAATCTAGAGGAAGAAGTCTATATGACTCAGCCAGAGAGATTTGTTTCAAGTGGGAGGGCAAATCAAGTATGCAAGCTAAAGAGATCTATCTATGGATTAAAGCCAGCTTCGAGGAGCCAGAACATCTGATTTGATATGACAGTCAAAGAGTTTGGCATTATCAAAAATAAGGATGAACCATGTGTGTATAAGAAGACAAGTGGGAGTGCTGTTCTCTTCTTGATTTTGAATGTCAATGACATACTGCTCATTGAGAATGATTTTCCAATAATGCAATCAGTCAAGACTTGGCTATTGAATAAATTTTTCATGAAAGACTTGGGTGAACTATCCTATATACTGGGTATAAAGATCTATAGAGATAGATTTAAAAGGATGTTAGGCTTATCCCAGTCACGGTACATATATCTCATATTAAAGAGGTTTAATATGGAGGCTAGTAAAAGAGGTTACCTGCCTATAAGTCATGATATACGTCTCTCTAAGAAAATTGTCCTAAGACACCAGAAAAGAGAAAGAGGATAAGTGAAATCCCTTATGCTTCGACTGTGGGATCAATTATGTATGCCATGCTATGTACCAGGCCTGATGTAGCTTATGCTTTGGGTGTAGCTAGCATATTTCACACTGATCCAGGAGTGGATCATTGGAAAGCTATGAAAAATTTTCTAAAGTACCTAAAAAGACTAAAGATATTTTTCTTATATATGGAGGAGGATCAGAGTTGAAACTAGAGGGATATACAGATTCTAGTTTTCAATCTGATCCAGATGATAGTAAGCCAATATCAGGATATATTTTATCCTAAATGGTGGGGCAGTGAGTTGGAAAAATTTCAAACAGCAGACAGTAGTTGACTCAACTACTAAGACAGAGTACATCGCTGCTAGTGAAGCCATTAAGGAAGCTGTCTGGATAAAAAAGTTCATCATAGATATAGGAGTAGTACTTGAGATTGAAGAATCGGTGACACTCTATTGTGATAACACTGGGGTCATTATTCAAGCTAAGGAACCTAGGTCTCATCAAGATCCAAGCACATCCTCAAACGTTTCCACCTCGTTCGAAAAATTGCAGAGAGACAAGATGTTGCCCTTGAATGAGTAGATACAAAAAATAATATCGCAGACCCATTCACTAAGGCCATACCACAGAAGCTATTTGATCGCCATCTTGATTGTATGGGATTGAGATACAAAAGTAATTGACTTTAGTGCAAGTGAGAGATTGAAAGAAGAGTGCCCTATAAGTCAATCGCAAGTGTGTTATGATGGAACTTTTCTTTGTAATTTTTCAACTCATGTAATGATATTTATTATTTGATAATAAATTAAAGTATTGATTCATCATATTAGCTGTTTCTTATTATGACTAATATTATGATGAACCCCAAAGATTAGGATAATAATTTTAGAAGACATGAATGGGTCATGCTAGTAAGACCTAAAATCTTAAAATTCTAATCTTAAATATTCCTAGTTATAGGAACATTGAGTTAAGATCAATATTCCGGATAGACTGGCACATCATATGTATACTCGATGGAGAGAGTAGCAGATCTCACTAGCCACTTGTGTGAGACACTAATGCAAGGATGAGGGTGCTCATTTGAGAAATGAGTCCATTGAATTGACTCGATAAAAGAGAACATCTTATGGAAGCCTTACTTGCATGTCAAAGATAGTTCTCTAAGTGGGAGTTGTGCAAGTGATCCTTAGACCTAAGATCATCATGAAATCTTATGCACATAAATTCATATTTTAGTTTACACTCAAGTATGGCTGTAAGATATGTATGAGATATTCTGATATGGTAGGAGTGTGTACGAAGGTTGTGAGTAGGTCAACATGGAATCGATCGCTCCTAGTAAGAGGAGATCGCATCCTGTGTATTCTCATTCGTAGATGACTCAGAAAAAATTTTTTGGCCAAAAGTAGGAAAGAGATTAGAAAGAGTTTCAATACTTCTTCATTGGAGTCATCATTGGTTAATTGAAATCGATATGAATATGTGTTTAAGTTTGATATGATTCCATACTCATGAACATATTTAGAGTGCTCGGATGATCGAAGAATTGTATTGCATGGTAACTTACCACTGAAGGGCATATTTGATATTTTTATCAAATTTTTAAATCTTTTGGATAGTCATGATATATTTTAGATATCAATCTTGACTTGTAGATTTTTGATCAAATTAAGGAGTTTAATTTAAATACCAATTAGAAAGAGTTCTAATTACTGATATCAGATTAGCTCGATTGGACCTAAATCGATTAGATTAAATTCTAATCAAATTAGGTCAACTTATATCTGGACTTACTACTAGCTAGATATAGAACCCAATGGATTACACACATATAAAAATTGGCCAAGGACCCTTTTTAAAAAGGTTGATTGAAATTTTGGATTCAATCAGGGTTTTGGTAAGTATGCTAGCATGTGTGGAATCCCTAGCTCTTTTAGAGATCAATTTGGTCTCATGCCTTGCTCATTTTCTAGCCAAATTTGATGAGAATTTGGGTCAAATCAAGCCACCTGGAAGTAGCCAAAATGAGGCACCATATCTGGTGTACATGCCAAATAACTAAGAGTCCAACTTAAGAAGGACTCTTGGTGCTAATATGCAGAATGCATGTGCACTTTATTTGTGACATAGAGAAGGACTAAGAATCCTTCTATTTTGGGCCTTTATTTTTTGTGACAAGTAGATCAGATGATGATCCAACTAGCATACTTTTTAAAGTATAAAAATCTACCAGATTGTGTGTGAAAAAATTACTCAAAATATTGCTGCATGCGCGATAGGTTTTTCTGGACGTGCGAAGGGATGCAAAGACTCCTACTGTTTAGGGAGTCTTAAGCAATATTTTATCTGATAATTTTTGTGATAAGAATCAATTTTAACATGATAAGAATCTAAAAAATTATCAGATTAAGAAAGGTTGCTTTTCACACCCTTTTCTGGGTGTGCGCACGCACAATAGGGAGAAGGTGCTCGTGCATCTCTTCGGTGAAGAGTCTTTCTCACATATGAAATCTTATCCATATAATGTGTCATTTAGTGATGGACTTCCTGTTTGAACAAAGGTTTATGTGGCAAAATTTCACACTAATCTGATGGGTGAAGGGATGTGAAAAGCATCTCATTCTGGGCATGTGTGCATTAGAAGGCAGGAATCTATGGTGGAGAAAAATTACACCCAGTGAAGCCTCACGATGAATTGGAGAAACATTGAAAAAATATTCTGAAGAGTCTTTCTACGTGAAGCATCTCTCGAATTTCTTTCTCGATCTTTTCCATGTGTCAAATGCTTCTAGATGGGCATGAAAATTATACTTGGGGTGTGAGATAATCTGGATGGGCATGAGTTGTCGCGTGGAGAGGGTGCGAATCAAATCCCAATGCATCCTATCGCAACTATTTAAAAGGGGCTGCATCGGGGATTCATTCATTTAGATTTTCAATTCTATCTCTTCTTTCTTACACCTTCTCCCTTTTATCCAATTAGTCTCTTCTTTCTTTGTTAGAACAAGTCCAAAAATAGTAAGGACAAGATCGATTTTAGGACAAAGACCTAGGAAGAGATTTAAGGAAGACAAGGAGACAAGAAAGGTAGAGATAGGAAGGCTAGGAGGAGAGGAAGAAGGTCTTGAAGTTCTATTGTCCAAAAAATTCTTAGAGTAAAAATTTTAGAAGAGGAATCATCCTAAGAGTTGGTATTCTAATCATAGCCCTGTGTGGATCATCATTGGAGGGCGAATACTTGGATGCTTAGTGGAGGTTCTGCCGAAATTTTGGAATAAGCATTGTAAGTATTCTTCTATAGCTTGAATCTTGTTATGAATATGTTATATGATTGTTAATCATCAAAGAGATGCTGGTTTATAGATTTAATACTTAAGATTTTTTTGTTTAAAATTTTGAAATCCATTATACTTTCGCTATGCATGAAATACCAAAAATACTCTACACTGGTATCAGAGCCGGTCTTGTTTGTTCAATCATATATACACAATATTTATATGATACATATTATGATTTATACTATAAAATTAATTATGCTATCAATTATGCTTTCATATGATGATATGAATTGATGCATATCTGATCCATCACTTCATCATTCTGAAATAAGGTTGTCCAGCATAATGGGATTATGTTGCAAGGTTATCCTAAGATGATGAATGTCTATATATTACACTAACATATATAAAATATTTAATATAGATATATATTAGTGTATATTAGCATTATATAGTTAGAATGTGCATGAGACCAAAGAAGCCCTCATAAAAATTATATTAAGTAGTAGTGATAAGCAACTATGGGTTAACCAATTCTTGATCAATTGGTATCTAGAAAAGTATTAAAGATGATTCTTTAATTGTTCATTGACTGACCTAGTCAATTTATTAATGTCTAAAAAAAGCAATGGGAGGACCCTCACCTACTTATTTGGCCAATTTGTTTAAATGATCTTGAAATTGAAAAATCCTAATGTTGAAAACACTATTAGGGGCCTTCCTTCATGCTAGGATAATATGACATCATGAACTATGGCAAGCTTGTTGTGTTACCATAAGACTTATCATAAGGACTGATATAATATAATCCTGGTGCATAAAAGATGCTTACAGCAATTTTTGGATGTACTGGTTTATTGTGTTACCACAAAGGTAGTTATATTTGAATTTGACTATATTGAGAATACAGAGTCTTACTTAACTAAAATATTATAGCTTGTTGTATTACCACAAGGCTAATAATATTTTAGAAGTCAAGATATAATATTGAGAATTGCATGAGATGTAATTGAAAAAAGTTTCCTACCTATGAACTCATAAGAGTTTGTTGTGTTAACATAAGATCATTATGATAAATTAGGATCTCAATCTCACTAAGATAAATATATAATATATCTCATTCATCATAGTAGAGAGTTATGACATTCAATAAAATAGTAGAAGACACAATTAAATCTAAAAGATCTTATTTAATTGTGTAAGTCAACATGAGTTGTTTGCTTATGCAATATTCTTTATTTATTATAGATTAAATTCTATAAATGATATCTTTATTATCATTGCATGAAATTTTAGATTTCAATAAGTTGATCATGTTGGAAAATATGTCCCAAAAGTCAATCATCAACCTGTTGACGGTTGAGCAACCTTGTATTGTAATTGATTTGTTAATAAATAAAATATATTTTTGGCATTTTCATCACAAGTTTTCATCTTCTAATGAACTCCATTGTTGTGATGAAGTCCTTAGAACTATTTAGGTTCGATAAAGAGAGAATTTATCGATTAGTCCTTAAAATTGTTCATGACCAAATGATGGGCTGTTAATAAGGATGATAGCTTCTATCGAGCATAGGTCGCTGTAGGCCATATGGGTTGGTTGTCTCTTAACCAAGGAGTGTGGAGATAATGGTATGACATACAGGTGAGATATAAGGTATATCATCGTTGAACGTGACCAACTCCAGAGTATTCTACTGTCGAGAATGTCTCTGATGGGATATAGATATAAGTGTCCCTTAGACCTGAGATCGCCTCAGTGACTTGCAAGCAACTCACTGTGCTTTGGTACTGGACTAACTGAATTTTTAATTTAGTGATGGAAGGTTTTTGGGCACAATCAAATACTTGTGAAGTCAGAGTGTGATCAAGATGGGATTGACCACTCCAAGAGTTGGAGAAGAATGAGTTGCTGTATTTCAATTTAACAAAACCTAGGCTAGGATAATCCATCAGATAGATTTGATATTTTGAAATACAATGTGGACAACTTGATCAAGTTGATAGTTGAACTCTGAGGTATCTTATGAGCATTTTAGTCAAGGAGATAATTATATGAAAATTATATCTGCATGGGTTCTAAGGATGTTGTTCTACACATTCGACCTATCCGACCTTCGGGTACCATTGCTAGATGGTCACTTTGATTGGTAAAAAATTTATTTTTATACTACTGACTTAGATTTGAACCTATAAGGTCACACACATTAGAGTTCATAATCCGATCAGATGGTTGATCAATGATTAAGAATCGTTATAGGGTTAAACGATTAATACAATTGACATTTAAGCTAGTGCAAGTGTTGCAGAGGATCGATTAGCAATTTGATTGCTAATTGGCTTAATTTGATTAAGCCAATGGATTGAGAATAAGTTTAATTGAATATATTTAATTAGATTTAGTTTGGCTTGATTGGATCAAGTCCAATTAGTTTATTGGATAAGCCAAGTGCAAGGAAAAACTAGTCCTAGTTCAATTAGGACTTGGGTCAACCTAATTTTTAATTTGATTAAAAAATTAAATCTAATTTAAATCTAATTTAATCTGATTAAATTAATTTTTAATTAAGTTAAGATCTATTATAATTAGATTGATTTAATTTTGGTTTGATTTGTTTGAGAAATCAAATTTGAACAAGTCATAGATTGAATCCTAGTAAGACTAGGATTCCACCTTGCACCTCCTTAGTCCCCATGCCCACTCTCTCTTATTTTGTGTGACAAAACCTTCTCTCCCAGGCCTTCACATACACCCAAAGCTTTTCACTCTTTCTCTCTTACATAGAATGTGGTTGTGGACCAAGTCAAAGTAGGAATTAGTTTGGATTTCAAATTCTATGAGATAGAATTTTAGGAAACCAAAACTCTTTCCTTATGGGCTGATTTTATTCAATTTTTTTTGAGATTTTTATAGATTTTATGGAATATATTGTGTGCCCTTTGCTAGTGGTCCATGGTAGAAAAAGTAAAGGGGGCACCCAAGAGTTGGGCACCACTTGTCTTGCCTTGTTTGGATTTTCCTTGACTAGGTATTTGACCTAGATAAGGATTCTTCATATCTCATTATTTAAGATTAATTTCTTCTTAAAATTTTTGTGAATTATATAGATTGAGAGACTTTTGGGGCATGTAAAAATCATGGAGAAAGAGTGTTGGGGCATCGAGATATAATAGACACAAAACTAAGTATCTAGGTGGGAGCAAAGAGAAGAAGAAGAGGGTCTTCTTCTAGGGTTGCTGTGTTCATATCTTCCTTCTTCCATCTATAAGTTTTCTGAGAGTGTCTCATATCTAAAACTCCTTCTCTATTTTTTATTTTTGAAAGAGTCCAAATTAAAAAGAAGGAGGCATCTGATCGACCATCGAAGAAGAATCAGCACAGTACTAACATACTATGCTGATTTCCTAGATCAGGATTTCTGATCGTGATTCATGGGCTCGTGTGGATGACTCTAGAGGTCGGATGCATGTGCGGCTTGCAACATCATTCTCAAGCCTGGATCAGCAAAGTTAGAATATCTAACTTGCAAGGTAATAGATCTGATCTATTATATTTTACATACATTAGATGTAGTATAGAAACATGTTGATATGATCAATATGTAGTTTTTGCTCTTTATATTTTAATTTTTGATTTAATGCTATGTAATAATATATAATAGGATCTTAGATCTAAGATTTTCTAATTTTATAAGATAAATTTTATTTATTTTAGTCTTCTGCTGTCTGATCTGAAAAAAATTTCAAGATCTAACTCTGAAACTCTAGATCTGATTTCTTCAATTGGTATCAGAGCCTAGGTTTTTATTACATGATTATTTATATGTACTTAGATTATTTTTTAGATTAGATTTAATTTATAATCTAATTTTTAAATCTAAAATTAAAATTTTTAGATCAATCACGAACTGTAGGTTGTCCTGCTATAAGGTTTATCCCTTACAGTGCAAAGTTGTCCAATTCATGTAGATCTATCTTTAATCATAAATTTATTAGATATGATCTAGATTAAATTTATGATTTATTAGATTTAAAAGATATTTAAATCTAAAATAAAATCTTTTTATTAATAATTTCTGCGTAAAGAACCATCATATATTTGTCTGAGAAATTTATACAGTTTAAAGTTGAAATTGTTTCAATTACATGAACCCGTTTAAATTAAATCTAAAGTAGTTTCATGCTTATTTTACTTACATTTTGATTATGAATCAAACATGAAACTTGGTTGGTAGAACTATATTATAAAAATATTTTATAAATATAAAAATTATTTTTGAAAAGCCGAACACCAACCCTCAGCCCAAAACTTAATTGAGAATTAAGAAGTTGTTTGATTGGGTTCTAGGATTGTGAATTGAAGAACCTAAGACACAAACCATAACACATTGGGTTAATGGGTTAGTGGAAATTAGGTCCATTAATTGGGTTAGACCTAAGGTTTAGAGAATTGACTAAATCTAATCAATTTTATCTTAGATTAGGTCAAGGATTCTCTAGATCAATTATAATAGTTTAGTTGGTCAAGTCTATGTCTTTAATGAGAACCAAGTGGACTGATTCTTGGCTAAGCGATCTAGCACAAACTTTAGGTTGATCTAATCGAAACTAATTAAATCAGTTGGTGTCTAAGGTAAACCAGACTGGTGGTTTTTAATTGGCAGCCCGCTTACCTGACCATTTCTGATGGTGTTTAAGGCAAGCTTTGGCAGACCCTCCACCGATCGAACTTACCTGGTCTTTGGTGAAATTATGTTTTGATCGGATCACTTGACTATTCAGCTGACCATGTCAGCTAGGTAAATCAGTGTGACTGATTTAGGTGCTCCTAGACCAGCCCTTTTAATGGTCTCCCTTAAGCTGACTTGATGAAGCCAGTGGGAGGATCATGATAAGCTGATTCATCTGACCTCCTTCTCTAAATCAATTAAATTCTCTAAAATTATTAGGTTCTTAAAATAAAATAGTTATGGTGATAACTAAATCATAGCCTCCCATTAAGTGGATGATAATGGGTTCATCAGTTGGATAATCATTGGAGGCCCAAAGGCCTGGTGCTTATCGACTGATGGAATTGTCATTCATAATATGATTTTTTGACTGCATCTTTCTAAATGGTGGTTAGATTAGCCAACCAAAATTGGGACTAATCATTCATTGGCTAAATGGGCCAAGTATGGTTATGTTAATGGTTGGACCTAACCAGACCTTTTCAGTGGAGGCCAAAGCCTACTGATTACAGACTGAGGTAAAATTAAAATTACTAGAAATTATTTAAAGAAATAATAGTTATGAACCTACCCTTAGATGTGCATGGGAGGCCAACCAAAGTTGGCTTGTGTGCATCTAAGTGGATTCTAGTACCACTAAGAAATTAGGGTAATTCCTCAAATTAGAGGTAGAGGCTATCAATTTAAATAAAAAATGGGAGAAACCTTTTGATTAAAGTCTAAATCTTTAGGTTTAATGAATCAATTACTAATTAGATTATGGTTTTCCTTTGTACAGAAATGGCCACTTTCCTGTCGCTCTGATCATTGTTGGACAATGATAAGTTGGTGGGACCCAACTTCAGTAGCTGGTACCAAAAGTTGAAGATAGTCTTGGAGCATGAACGGATCCTAAATATGATAACGGATCCTGCACTTGAGGAGTCAGCGGCCAATGCACGTGGAACAGTCAGAGATACTTATCAGAAGTAGCTCAGTGATCGGACCACGGTGCACTGCATCATGCTGGCTACCATGAGCAATGAGTTCAGTCGTAGATTTGAGATGGCTCAGTCAAAGACATGCTTCAAATGTTGAGGATGCCTTTGGTACACCCGATGATGTGGAGAGGCACAAGACTAGTTGTGCATCTTCAACACCAAAATGTGAGATGGTGCCTCTGTCACTGATCATGTATTATACATGATCGAGCTGATGGAGCATTTGAGCAAGCTCGACTTTTTCTTGCATGAGCAGCTTGAGAAAGATGCAATACTGAACTTGCTACCCAAGTCTTATCTCCCATTCCTCACTCATTATAGAATGACAAAGTCTGAAGTAAACTACCACGGATTACTGGGGTTGCTTCAGAACTTTGAGAAAAATCACCAACTCCACATGGAGTCAGTGAACTTAGTGAGAGATTCATCTTCTGGTTCTCGACCCTTTAAAAAGGAAAGAAGAACAAGAAGAAGAAAGTGAAGAAGATGCAAGTTCAGATTGGGACATCAGTACAGGGTCAGACCAGAAAGAGCAAGCTCGATAAGAGTCAAGCTGAATGCTTCTTTTGCAAGAAGCGGGGTACTGGAAGAGAAATGTCCTTAGTACATTGCCTCCCTATATCCGAACAGGTAGAGAAAGGAGGGGATGCCCAACTCTTGGGCACCACTTGTCTAGCCCTGTTTGGATTTTTTTTGACTAGGTATTTGACCTAGATAAAGATTCCTCATATATCATTATTTAAGATGAATTTTTCTTGAAATTTTTGTAAATTATAGAGCATTGAGAGATGTTTGGGGTGTGTAAAATCAGGGAGAAAGAGTATTGGGGTGTAGAGATATAATAGACACAAAACTAAATATCTAGGTGAGAGCAAAGAGAAGAAGAAGAGGATCTTCTTCTAGGGTTGCTATGTTCACCTCTTCTCTTTCTCCATCTGTAAGTTTTCTGAGAGTGTCTCACATCTAAAACTCCTTCTCCTACTTCTCATCTTTGGAAGAGTCAAATCAAGAAGAAGGAGGTATCTGATCGACCATTGAAGAAGGATCAGCACAGTACTAACATACTGTGCTGATTTCCTGGATCAAAAATTCTGATCATGATTCGTGGACTCGTGTGGATGACTCCTAGAGGTCGGACCATGTGCGGCTCACAACATCATCCTCAAGCCCGGATCAGCAAAGTTAAAATGTCTAACTTGCAAGGTAATAGATCTGATCTATTATATTTTACATACATTAGATGTAGTATAGAAACATGTTGATATGATCAACATGTAGTTCTTGCTCTTTATATTTTAATTTTTGATTTAATATCATTAATAATCATGTAATAGGATCTTTGATCTAGGGATTCTCTAGTTTTATAAGATAAATTTTGATTTATTTTAGTCTTCTGCTGCCTGATCTGAAAAAAGTTTCAAGATCTAACCCTGAAATCCTAGATGTGGTTCCTTCAGATCGATCTCAATTATATGGACTGGTTGAAAATTTAAAAATTATACTCACTTAGGAGAAGCTCTCTATATCCTTGATGTCCTTAACCACAAAGGTTAGGGATGATGCCACTAAGGAGGAGGTATCTACATACAGGATGTGAAAGAATGACAGTTTAACTATCAAATGCATTATACTACCTCTATGAGCAATGAATTATAGAGACAGCATGAAAGCATGGATACTCAATCCATACTCTTCAATCTTAAAGAGTTGTATGGAGAATAGAGTAGGACTGCTAGGTATGAGATATCTAAGCATTTATTCCATTCTAGAATGATTGAGGGATCATCTGTACAAGACCATGTCTGAAGGTCATTGATCTGATCACCAGATTGGGTCAATGGGTTTTGTGATGGATGGAGAATTAAGTCAGGATTTGATCCTGCAATCTCTTCTCAAATTATTTGCTCAGTTTGTCATGAATTATCACATGAACAAACTGAATACCTCCTTGCCTAAGCTGTTAAACATACTTAAAACAGCTGAGAGCCACATTAAAAAGAAAAAAGCTCCACTTCTTCTTGTGGGTAAAATCTCTAAGAAGAAATTAGACTTTAAGAGTTCAAAGAAAGCACAGAACCCTAAGGGTGGCAAGATGAAGAAGAAGGGGAAGAAAGTCTCTAGACAAGGTACCTGCTTTCACTACGACAAGGCAGACACTGAAAAAAAAATTGCAAGTCATATTTTGCAACTGTAAAGCTTGATGTAAGCGACACACCAAAAGGTATATATGAGATATATACAATCTTTTCATTAAGTTCTTCCAATTCAAACTCTTGGGTATTAGATACCACCTGTGGTTCTTATATATGCAAGTCATTGCAGGGGCTGTAAAATATTAGAGTTTTGAAGAAGGACGACTTCGAGCCCTATGGCGCTGGAGGAGAGTCCATCCAAGCAAAAGCTATAGGGACATATATGTTGAAGTTACCTTTTGAGAAGATATTAGAGCTAGAAAATTATTATTATGTGTCTAAGATCATTAGGAATATTATTTCTGTATCGTTGCTATTACAACGAGGTTTTGAAATAAATGGAAAGAGCAATAGTTACTCAATTTCTTTTTCTAATGAAATTTTCTATCATGGCGTTGTTAATAATGGTCTTCGAATTCTATCTAATGAAAATTTTTCATATTGATGAAAGTAAAAAGTGAAAGAGAGAAGAAATAAATAATACTTTGGTATTGTCGACTTGGTCATATAAGTGAGATGAGAATTAACAAATTATACAAAGAAGAGTTCTTGATCCTCATGATTATGAATCATTACAAACTTGTGAATCTTGTCTTATGGGTAAAATAACCAAGACTCCATTTAGTGGACATGAAAAAAAGACTAGTAAGTTATTAGGACTTGTGCATACTGATGTATGTGGTTATATGACAACAAAAGTCAGAGGAGGATACCCTTATTTTATAACATTCACTGATGATTTATCTAGATTTGGATGTGTGTATCTTATAAAATACAAATCTGAAGCCTTTGATAAATTTAAAGAGTATCAAAGTATGGTCGAGAAACAAACCAGAAAAAGTATTAAAATCTTTCAATCTGATTGAGGAGGAGAATACTTATCCAATAAATTTCTAGATCATCTTAAAGAAAATAAAATTCTCTTAGAATGGACCCTCTTTATACACCATAGTTAAATGGGATAGCAGAAAGGAGAAATCATACTTTATTTGATATGGTGCGATCCATGATGTACCTTACAGACTTGTCTATTTTTTTCTAGAGATATGCTCTAGAGACTGCTGTATATATCTTGAATCGAGAACCTTCAAAATCTGTGCCAAGCACTCCATATGAGATATGGAGAGGAAAGAAGCCTAATCTTAACTATCTTAAGATATGGGGCTGTCCAGCTTATGTTAAAAGAAACTTTAGCATAAGCTGAGTGCTAGAGTAGATAAATACTTATCTGAAGGTTATCCTAAAGAGAGTATAGGATACCTCTTTTACCATCTTATTGAACAAAAGGTATTTGTCAATAAGCATGCCATTTTTATAAAAAAAGAGTTTATCCTAGAAAGAGGTAGTAGGAAGAAAATTGAACTTGGAGAAGTTCAAGACTTACAAATAGAAGCACAAGATAATCCTCAACCAAAAGTATCCATTGATGAGGTACAACCACAAAATACACCTCCTCTCTAAAGGTCGGATAGAGTGCGAAATACACTTTTAAGGTATGGGTTCATTGTTGAGAATAATGAAGCCACATCATTGAAAATGATGAACCTTTGACCTATACGGAAGCTGTCATGAGTAGGGACTCAGATAAATGGCTAGTGGCTATAAATCTGAAATAAACTCTATGTACTCCAACCAAGTATGGACTTTAGTTGATATACCAGAGGGTGTGACCCCTATTGGATGCAAATGGATCTATAAAAAAAGATTAGAGTAGATGGCCAAGTTGAAACCTATAAAGCCAGATTAATGGCTAAAGATTTCAGACAAAAATAGGATATTGATTATGATGAAATATTTTTATCTGTTGCCATGCTCAAATATATACAGATTATGCTTGCAATAGCAGAATACCATGATTATGAGATTTGACAAATGGATGTGAAGACTGTCTTCCTTAATGGTTATCTTGAGGAAGAGATTTACATATCTCAGTCAGAAGGATTTGTCTCAAAAAGAAGAACAAATAAGGTATGCAACCTTAAGAAATCTATTTATAGATTAAAGCAGGCCTCGAAAAGTTGAAACATCCACTTTGATGTTACAGTCAAAGAGTTTGGCTTTATCAAAAATATAGATGAACCTTGTGTATACAAGAAGACTAGTGGGAGTGCCATTGTCTTCTTAATTTTATATGTGGATGACATACTTCTCATTGAGAATGATATCCCAATGTTACAATTGGTCAAGACATGGCTATCAAGTAAGTTTTTTCATGAAGAATTTGGGTGAAGCATCCTATATACTAGGTATAAAGATATATAGGGATAGATCTAAAAGGATGTTAGGCTTGTCTCAATCTAGGTACATAGATTTAGTGCTAAAAAAATTTATTAAAAAATATGTCCTAAAGTCAATCATTTGATGATTGTGCTAATTATAATTGTATATGAATTGATAAATAATAAAAATTATTTAGCTTTATTCATCATAAGATTAAATCTTCTAATGAACTCTTATATTGTGATGAAGTCTTTAGGACTATTTTGATCGATAAAGGAAGATTTATCGCATAGTCCTTAAATTAGTTTGCGATCAAATGATATGCTATTACAGGACGATAGCGATATCAAGTGTAGGTCGTTGTGTACCATATGTGTTAGTTATCCTCATAACCAAATAATATGGAGACACTGGTATGGCATGCAGGTGAGATATAAGAGTACATCATCACTGAACATGACCAACAATGAAGCACTCTGCTGTCAAGGGTAGCTCATGAAGGGTATGGGTATAAGTGTCTCTTTGACCTGAGATCATCGCAATGACTTGCTAGTAACTCACTGTACTTTGATACCGGACTAACTGAGTTTCTAATTTGATGATGGAAGATTTTTGGGTGCAGTCAAGTACTTATCAAGTCGGTGCGTGAGTTAAGATGGGATTGACCCCTCCGGATTAGTAGGAGTTAATGTATCAATGTATTTCAATTTAGCAAAACCTAAGCTCGGGTAATCCATGTGATGGATTTGGAAAAGATTAAAATATAATGTAGATGAGTTATCTAGGATTGACAGTTAAATCCTAGGTCATCCTCGAGTATTAAGGTCAAAGGGATGAATTATATGATAACCATACGCCAATTGGTTCTTAAATGTTGCTTCGCCTTCATTCGACCTATCCGAACATCGGGTCACCATTGCTAGATAGTTACATCGATTGATTCAGAAAGTTGTCCTATGCTACTGACATAGGTTCAAACCAATAGGATCACACTCAAAAAAATTTTTGACTGATTTGGTGGCTGATCAATGATTGAAAATCGTTCAAAGACTTAATCATCAATTCGATTGATGATTAACATTATGCAAAAGTTACAATAAATTATTTACCAAGTATTAATAAATTAATAAAAATTAATTAATAATTATATTACTAATTAACTTAATTTGATTAAGCAAACAGAATTAAATCGAATTTAATTGAATTAGATTCAATTAAGTTTGACCCAATTAGGTTATGAGATGACCTAATCGCTAAGAAGAATTATCCTTGATTTGATTAGGATTTTGGTTCAATCAATTTATAATTTGATTAAAATTTGAATAAAAATTTATGAACCTAATTAGATTAGATTTTTTATATTTTATTTGGGCTAAACAAGATGTAATTTGGTTTGGATTCAAATAAGAAAACCTAGAGTCCATATAGGATTGGACTCTTCCTCCCTTGCACACTAAATTTTGCATGCCAACTTTCTCCATGCTCAAAAGTTTTTGCATGATATTTTTTCATACTAAAGAGGTTTTCTCCCTCCCTTTCTCATGTCCAAATATGATTTGGTTTTGATAAAAAGAAGATTTTGAAATTGGATTTCAAAAGATTCCTTATCAAGAGAGTCTATTCTTATCCAAATCAACCTCTCTATGCCAACTTATTTTTTTCTCCTTATATGTGTGATATTTTAAAAAAGTATTTCATGGGAGATCAGTTAGATAACTGATTTACTATAAAAAAAATATGGAAAGGGGCATCTCATATTTTTTTGAAATATTTTGGGATGTGGAATTGTGAAGGGAGGCGACATCTTGTAAGAGTCTATGATCTCTAGGACTCTTCACCCTTATTTCTTACATGCCTATAAAAGGAGTTTTTATTTTTGTTTTGAGTGTGTAAAAGAATATAGAGAGTTCTTTACATGTTGAGGGTCTTGGGGCATGAGTTCTTGGCATGGAAAAATAGAGGAGGGTCCTCTTCTCTTTGGGTTAGCTTAAAAGCTGATTTCTAGGGTTTCTACCTTAGGTTTGGGAAGAGAGAAAAATATAAGAGAAAATTGTTTCTTCTCCTTCCATCTTCCACATCCTCATCTGCTCTAGATGATTATTTTTAACCTTTTAAAAGATTTTAAATATTTAAAGAAAATATCTAGATCAGCCAAGAAGAAGGTCTTCGCACGAGCTAGCACTCCCGAAAAGATCGATCAGATTGGAGCTTCGAGCAGATTTTTCATAGAAGCTGGACGCATGTGCGGCTATGACCAACCAGCAAGGACTCTCTCTACCATGTCTCTAATAGTGGTGATCATCGACTAGAGCTCAGGTATCGAGTTCTGAACTCAAATTATAAGTAGATGTGATCTACTGCTCACATGCATGCATGCTGATTTTATCTTCAATATTTTTCAGATTTTATGTGCAACATATATGTCATAGATCTAGAGTAGATTGATTTATTGATTAGATCATATGCATGTTAGATTAATTTGATTAATCTAATTATCTTTCACTATAATTTATTCAAAAAATTTTAAAATACATGCATAAAATTTCTGCATTCTCCAATAGTAGTATCAGAGCCTAGGTTCATTATAACATGATTTATGTGCATATTAAATTTAAATTTAAATTTTATTTTGATCTGATATATAATATTTAGATCTAAATTTAATTAAACATGGATCGCACAAACTGATATAAAGTTGTCCTACTGTAAGGTTTACCCCTTACAGTGAAAAAGTTATCCTAGTTTATGCTGATCCTTGATAAAATCTGATTTTATATCATGCATGTGATGTTTATGATCTGATTTAGATGTGATCTAAAATTATAATCAGATTGATGTAATTTAGATTAGATTAAAATTCATGCATATATGATATGTGGTTAGATTAAATGATCCGATTAGCAAGTACTTGGATTGGATTGATCACCAAGCCATCCGATCATAGGTGCAAAATAAGTTCAAAACCTCTTTTCTCATTTGATGGGGTGCTCTTATAGCGTGTAGGGGTGCTATGTGATTAGATCCCATGAAGAAGAATACGAAAAGAAGAATTTATTTTTCTACAAAATCTTAGATTTTGAAACCCTAGGTTTGTTGTATGTGATACAAAGTTGTATGAAATATAAGACATCTCATTTATGTAATTAAAATTATTTTAATCATGAGAAAATAAAATTTCAAATCATAACAAGTTTAGATATGATCTAAAAGATGTTTATGATTGATTTTATTTTAGGATTGTGTAAGATTTTTCAGATCTGAAACTCTTTGAGAAGTGCTCGCACAATCACTGAGCTGATCCAGTTTTAAACTGAGTTAACCCAGTCTCCTTGTGTAGCTGGCTTAATGTTGATTGACTTGATCCAATTTCAGAATAGAAATCTTTGCATAATATTTATTGTAAATTATTTACAAAATAAAAAGATTAAAATTATTTCGAACCTAAAACCTAAACCTAATTAATGTTGAAACTTAATTGAGAATTAAGTATAGAATCGATTAAATCTAAAATTTAATTAAAGATCTAATATCATTTACATAAAATATGAAGCATGGGTTAGCTCAAATTAGGTCCTTTTAATCAGGTTAGACCTAAGATTAGAATCAAAGAATTAATTGACCATGTAGAGAAATTGATTAAGTCTAATCAAATATTGAATTGATTAATCAAGATTTTTCTAATACTATAGTTGTAGATGGTCAAGTTCATATCTTTGATTAGACCAAATGACCTTGATTGTAGCTCAATAATTGAACCTAAATCATTAGGTTAGTCAAATTGAAACTAATTAACCAATTGGTGTCTAAAATAAGTTTGGCATTTTGACCAATGATTTTTAATTGAAAGTGGCTTCTCTGACTATTTCGATGGTGTCTAAGGCAAGCTTAGTAGATCTTTCCCTCGATCTCACTTACTTGGCCAATTTGGTAAATTATATTTTGATTAGACCGCTAAGTGATTCAATTGATCCATGCCATTAAGATTGATCAGTGTGACTGATCTAGGTGCCAGTTCAACCAGCATGACCTTAATCCAATTCAATGACTTAGTGAAGTCAGTGGGAGGATTATGATTTATTGGTTGATCTCTTCTCTTTCTTGACTCAAATTAAATCCTCTAAGTTATTAGGTTCCTAAAATAAGCTAGTTATGGGGATAACTAGATCATAGCCTCCATTAAGTTGGGTGATAATGGATCAATTAGTATGATGATCATTGGAAGCCCAAAGGCCTGGTATTCATCTACTATTGAAATTATCATTCATAATATGATGACTTAGTCGAGTTTCTCTGTCAAGTGGTCAAGTTAGTCGGTTAAATTTGACCTAATTATTTGGTAGTTAGATTCATAAGTATGATCATATTAATGGTTGGACCTAACCAGAGCTTGCAGAAAAGATCAGAGTCAACTAAAAAGTTATCTGGGGCTAAATCAATTACGAGAAATTATTTGATGAAATAATTGGTTAAGAACCTATCCATAGATGTACATGGATAAGCCGACCAAAGTTGGACTTGTATGCAGTCTGTGTGGATTCTAGTACCGCTAAAGAATTAAGATAATTCTTCAGATTGGAGGTAGAGGCTACCAATTCGACTAAAATAGTGAGAGAACCTTTAGACTAAAGCTAAAATCTTTAGGCTTAATCAACTCATAAATATAAAGGTCTTGTGTTTTCTTTTCAGTTATGGCTAGATGCCCATTGCTCCATTCATTGTTTGATAGTGACTTATTTATAGGACTCAACTTCGATAGATGTATCGAAAGTTATAAATAGTTCTAGAGCATAAATGGATCCTAAATATGATTATGGATCTAGCACCTGAAGTTTTCACATCCAACACACATGATGCGATCAAAGACACTTATTAGAAGTGGCCAAATAATCATATCACTGTGTGATATTTTTTTTGAGAGCAACAAAAAATTATATATTTAGTTGTAAATTTGATGATACTCAATGGGAAGAAATCTTCAAATGTTAAAGGAGTTCTTTTTGCACCTCTGAAGATATATCTTCAGTGGGGCAACAATTCTTTGAGAAAGAAAAAGAAAAGAAGGTGCAAAAGAGTCATACTTGGGCTAATGAGTCCGAACTGATAAAAGAGTCTAAGGTTAACCTAGTCTGGCAAAGTTCCTTGATCCGAACAGGCTAAGAAAAAGAAATCAGTAAAGGATTGCTGAACAAGGTACTTATATAATAATACCTTATGATTTTTCTATCTATGACACTACTGTCTTGGTATTAGATATTGAAAGTTCATGCAAATTTTACAATGACTTCAAGATAGTAGAAAGATTGGAAATAGCAAGAGATTCCTGAACGTTGGAGATGGAAGTCATGATCCAATCCTGATTTTAGGAATCATCGAGCTTATTTTCAATTCTACCAATATCATTTTAGTGATTGTCACTAATGTCTAATAATTTTTGTGATATCATTGTGAATGATGTCAAAATCATGTGGACAACTGAGAAATGATATTTACGAATAATCACAACCTGTTAGTATATAGTACACAACAATCAAACTCCTAAAGTAGATTATGTCCTAGAAGCCTACCTTTGACAGTTTAGGCTCAGTCATTAAACAAGAATATGATCAATAAGATAATTCTCGAAGTCAATGATTATAAATCATTGTCAACCTGTCAATCCTATCTCCTTAGTAAGATGACAAGTCACTTTTGCTGAAAAAGGTGAATGAGCCAATGATGTTCTGAGTTTAATATATACTGATGTATTGGATCTATGAACCTATTTATCATAAATTTAGATTATTTAAATATTTAAATAATTCATAATAAGGTAAAAAATAAACTAGAAAGAGCATTGAAACTCTTCGATCAGACCAAGAAGGAGAATGCCCTTCCAGTGAGTTTTTGACATACTTAGAAGAGAATAAGATTCTCTCTTATTGTCATCAACTTTGTTAGACATAGTTTAATCCATAATAAGGTTTACAAGTCTACCAGTCTCCTCTTAAGATTATACTCTTAAGACTGCTTGTTATGTTTTTAACTGGATTTCAAATAATCAATCGCAATGACTCCATATGAGATATGGACTAGGCGTAAGCCGATACTTTTTACTTTAAGATTTGGGAGTGTTCATTTTATGTTGAACATTTACAGACTGATTAGCTTGGATCTCGATCCTTTATGTATTATTTTATAGATATTCTAAATAATCTAGGTGATATAACTTCTACCATACTAAAGAATAAGAGTACCTTGGTGATGGTACTGATGCCTTTAATGTAGAACTTATGAAGTTCAACAGGTAGAAGAACCGACACAATCTAGTGAACCTATAGAATCAGATTTGATTAGATCAAATCTAAATCCATTATAGAGGCACCATTAAAGAGATCCGATAGAGTACCACATCCGTTGAATAGATACTTCAGTATTTAGGTCCGAAATGTGATCCTATTGAACTCGATAAGAACAACAAGGATCTGATCACCTATATGGATGCCATGAAGAGGTTCGACTCTGATTAATAGCTTGGAGCTATAGAGTCCAAAATGGAGTCCATGAAGATCAATGGTATATGGACACCCATTGATCCACTCGAAGGGATAAAACCTATAGGGTGTAAGTGGATCTTCAATAAGATTAGAGAGTGCAAATAAGAAGATGGAGTCCTACAAAGCTCGTCTGGTTGCCTAAGGATATTATTAACATTATAGTATTGACCATAATGAGATATTTTCTCCTAAGACAATGCTAAGTATTTCGGAGTTGGAACGTGCATTTTGATAAGTGATCAAAACGTGTGACTTCATTGAGAATGAAGAAGAACCTGCAAATACAAATAGGTTAATAGTTCTTTGAGTATATTTCTTATTTTATATGTAAATAAAATTTTTTTAATCAAGAATGACATTCCTTACATTACAAGAATAAAGGTTTCACTATTATCATAGTTCTCCATAAAGAACTTGGAAAAAAGCATCTCTCATTCTAGGGATGAAGATCTATAGAGATAGATCTAAGAAGCTATTTGGTCTAATGTATATAGAATGTTTATAAGTAAAATTTATTCTATCATGTATACCATGTATGAGATCAGATATGATAAACTCATTAGGATGAGTGGATATCTGCATGATTCAGATGAGAATCACTGGAAGGTCATCCTTAAGTATTTGAGAAATATTAAGGATCGGTGGTTCGATTATGGAGAATCTAACTTAAAACTTATAGAATATGACTTCAATTTTTAATTAGATATAATAATAGCAAGAACGTATCAGAATACATCCTTATCCTAAATAATGAATAATTTACTGGAAAGGTTCTAAGCAGAGCAATATAGCCAAATTCAATTGCAAGGCAGAATGCATTACAGATTTGATGCTTGTAAGGAAGCTATGTGATTATATAAATTTACTGACAACTAAGAGTGGCACCCTCAGATGATGGTCCTACTGTATTGTATAGCATTAGAGCCATAGCTCATACCAAAGAGTCAAAGTCTTATTAGCTACTAGGCATTTTGCATTGCTACCACCTTATTCAGAAAATCTATTAAGGTGACATCAATTTTTAGAAGATCGATGGAAAGGAGAACTTGACCAATCCATGTATAAAGCCTCAGTATCTAGAAGCTCTGAGATGATAAATCGAAGATGGGTATGTGATACTATATTGATTGGCTTTAGTCTAAGTGGGAGTTGTTGGAAAATATGTTCTAAAGTCATCGTTTGATGATTGTGCTAATTATAATTGTATATGAATTGATAAATAATAAAAGTTATTTGATCTTTTTCATCACAAGATTACATCTTCTAATGAACTCCTATATTGTGATGAAGTTCTTAAGACTATGATCGATAAAGAAGGATTTATTACGTAGTCTTAAATTGGTTCGCGATCAAATGATATGCTATTACTAGGATGATAGGATATCAAGTGTAGGTCATTGTGTATCATATACATTAGTTATCCTCATAACCAAATAGTGTGGAGATACTGGTATGGCATATAGGTGAGATGTAGGAGTACATCATCACTGAATGTGACCAACAACGGAGCACTCTATTGTCAAGGGTAGCCCGTGAAGGATATGGATATAAGTATCCTTCCGATCTGAGATCACCATGGTGACTTACAAAAACTCACTGTACTTTGATGCCAGACTAACTAAGTCTCTAATTCGATGATAGAAGATTCTTGGATACAGTCAAGTACTTGTCAAGCCAGTGCGTGAGTCAAGATGGGATTGATCCCTCTGAATTAGTAAGAGTTAATATATCAATGTATTTCAATTTAGCAAAATCTGAGCTCAGATAATCCATGTGATAGATTTAAAAAAGATCAAAATATAATGTGGATGATTTATCTAGGATTGACAGTTAAATCCTAGGTCATCTTCGAGCATTAGGATCAAAGGATGAATTATACGATAACCATATGCCAATAGATTCTGAATGTTGCTTCGTCTTCATTCGATCAATCTGGATGTCAGGTCACCATTGCTAGATGGTTACATCGATTGGTTCAGAAAGTTATTTATGTGCTATCGACTTAGGTTCGACCTATGGGGTCATACTCAAAAAAATTTCTGACTGATTATGTGGCTAATCAACGATTGAGAATTATTCAAGAGCTTAATCGTCAATTGAATTGATAATTAACCTTATACAAAAGTTATTATAAATTAATTTACCAAAAGTTAGTGAATTAATGAAACATTAATTAGTAATTTGATTAGTGATTAGCTTAATTTGATTGAACGAAGAGGATTAAATAAAATCTAATTGAATTAGATTCAATTAGGTTTGACTCGATTAGGTTATGAGATGACCTAATTGCTAAGGGAGAATTATCTCTAATTTGATCAAGACTTTGGTTTAATCAATTCCTAATTTGATTAAAATTTGATTAAGAATTTATGAACCTAATTAGATTGAGTTTCATATGAAATAATAATGCCCTACAAGCCAATCGCATATGCGATGCGATAGGATATTTTTTGTAATTTATCTTCCAGACTCATGTAATTGATATTTATATTATTAATAAAATAGATATTTTTTGATTCATTATATGCTACATCTTATTGTTCTTAGATTATAATGAACCCATTGATCTGGGCAATGATTTTAGGGCCTTGATGAGATCTTGTCAGTGAGATCTAAATTCTTGCTAGCACTGATCTAAAATATTCTTAGTCATTGATACATTAAGTCAGAGATCAATGATACCGATAAAACTAGCATGTCCCATATATGCTCAGAAATGAGGATCGTTGATCACAATCACTTGTATGGTGACACTAATACAAGATATGGGTGCTCATTAGAGAATGAGTTCACTGAATTGACCTATGAGAGAATATCAGATGGAGTCTTATTTATATGTCAACTGATATTTCTCTAGTGGGAGTTGTGTAAGCGATCTTTTGATCTGAGATCACCATGGTAACTTATGTACTTGGATCCATATTTTGGTCCACTTTCTAACTTAGCTTTTTGATCCTTATATGGGGTATTCTAGATATGGTCAAGAGTGCATGGAGGTTATGAGTGATCAATAAGAATCAATCACTCCTAATAAGGGAAGCGAACATCCAATGTGATCTTATAGGTCGATGATTCGGAAGTCTTTGACCAAAACAAGATGATAACTAGAAAAAAATTTCTCATATATCATCAACTAAATCATCACCTTCAGATCGAGATAAATAAAAATAGGTGATTGAATTTAATATATTTTCGTACCCACAGTTCATCTAGGTTGTTATTTGACTGAAGGATTGAATTACACGGTAACTGACCATTGAAGGTGTTGGGTATAAAATACCCTCGACCGAAGTTCTTGGCGGGATCGACCCTCGCAAGTCTCTTCCGACTTTCGACTACTATTGGTGAACTCCCGTCGCTCCGTTCATAACTTCTGCTGCAAGGAAGACTCTGCCCGGGCTCCTACGGGAGCCGGGCTCCGTCCACAACTTCTACTGCAAGGAAGACTCCACCCGGACTCCCACGGGAGCCGGGCTCTGTCCACAACTTCCACTGCAAGGAAGACTCCGCCCAGACTCCTACGGGAGCCGGGCTCCGTCCACAACTTCTACTGCAAGGAAGACTCCGCCCGGACTCCTACGGGAGCCGGGCTCCGTCCACAACTTCTACTGCAAGAAAGACTCCGCCCAGACTCCCACGGGAGCCGGGCTCCGTCCACAACTTCTACTGCAAGGAAGACTCCGCCCGGACTCCTACGGGAGCCGGGCTCCGTCCACAACTTCTGCTGCAAGGAAGACTCTGCCCGGACTCCTACGAGAGCCGGGCTCCGTCCACAACTTCTGCTGCAAGGAAGACTCCGCCCGGGCTCCGTCCACAACTTCTACTGCAAGGAAGACTCCCCCGGACTCCTACGGGAGCCGGGCTTCGTCCACAACTTCTACTGCAAGGAAGACTCTGCCCAGACTCCTACGGGAGCCGGGCTCCGTCCATAACTTCTACTGCAAGGAAGACTCCGCCCGGACTCCTACGGGAGTCGGGCTCCATCCATAACTTCTACTGCAAGGAAGATTCCGCTTGGACTCCTACGGGAGTCGGGCTCCATCCACAACTTCTACTGCAAGGAAGACTCCACCCGGACTCCTACGGGAGTCGGGCTCCGTCCACAGCTTCTACTGCAAGGAAGACTCCGCCCGGACTCCTACGGGAGTCGGGCTCCGTCCACAACTTCTGTTGCAAGGAAGACTCCGCCTGGGCTCCTACGGGAGCCGGACTCCGTCCATAACTTCTACTGCAAGGAAGACTTCACCCGAACTCCTATAGGAGCCGGGCTTCATCCACAACTTCTACTACAAGGAAGACTCGCCCGGACTCCTACGGGAGTCGGGCTCCATCCACAACTTCTGCTGCAAGGAAGACCCCGCCCGGGCTCCTACGGGAGCCGGACTCCGTCCACAACTTCTACTACAAGGAAGACTCAGCCCGGACTCCTACGGGAGCCGGGCTCTGTCCATAACTTTGCTGCAAGGAGGACTCCGCCCGGGCTCCTACTAGAGCCGGGCTCTGTCCACAACTTCTGCTGCAAGGAAGACTCCGCCCGGACTCCTACGGGAGTCGGGCTCCATCCACAACTTCTGCTACAAGGAAGACTCCACCCGGACTCCTACGGGAGCCGGGCTCTGTCCACAACTTCTACTGCAAGGAAGACTCCGCCCGGACTCCTACGGGAGCGGGCTCCGTCCATAACTTCTACTGCAAGGAAGACTCTGCCCAGACTCCTAGGGAGCCGGGCTCCATCCACAACTTCTGCTGCAAGGAAGACTCCGCCCGGACTCCTATGGAGCCGGGCTCTGTCCACAACTTCTACTACAAGGAAGACTCCGCCGGACTCCTATGAGAGTCAGACTCCGTCTTCTATTCCGACTGCGGAAAGACCTCGCCCAAACTCCTACGGGTATCGGACCTCGCTACCGACTCCAACCAAACTTCGGCCGACAAGTCTGGACCCCCTGACAGGCCATAGTAATGGACAACACTGCTCCACTCCCTGAAGAGTCACAACAGCGGACGCCGCTCCACTCCCGTAACTGATTCCACTGGCGAGCCATGCGATAGCCATTATCCCGCTCCACTACCCTCCCAATAAATTCTCCTGACTCTGGGCGGCCCACGACCAGACGGTTTCAGGCGTCACTATCAATTTATTGCCCCCTCCATCTATAAAAGGAAACCCCAGATACTTATTTTATAAGCTCTCGTTTTTACCTAGAAACTCTGCTAAAATTTTCATTCGAGCACTCCATTCTTGTTGAGGCAAAGAATTGACTTGAGCGTCGGAGGGTCTTGCCGGAGCAACCCCACCTCCGGTTTAGACTTCTTTTGTAGGTGCCGGTGGCGATCCGACTCCTCACTCTAGCTTCTCCGGTGCAAGCAATTTTTGCACCAATAGGATTGGCACTAGAGGAAGGGTGTTGAACCTTCATGTGGTACCCTTGTTCTTAAAGGAGCGCTCAACGGAGCCACCTCCGGTCATCTTCTCTGACACCCGCTCCTCCTTTCCCCCACTGGATCCTCTCCGGTGCCTTCTCGCGAAGCATCTGCATGGCTACCCATGGCCTCCGCAGCCATATCTCGGGCCCCGATCTCGCCTCTGGTTTCCCGGTCCTGCATCCTCCGCTATGGTCGCCGGCATGGAGTGGTGGACAATCGGCCTCCGACGGATTTCACCAACACCATCTCAGGAGGATCCCGAAGGAAGCAACCAACATACCAGCTGTACCCCCAAGCGGCAAAAGATCGAAGAGCCCATAACCTTTACTGAAGAAGATGCCTAGGGGGTCCAATTCCCTCATAACGATGCGGTCGTAGTTTCCATGAATATAGCAAATTACGATGTCCGTCGCGTTCTTGTCGATAATGGAAGCTCAGCCGACATCTTGTTCTACGATGCTTTTCAAGAATGTCCATCCTCGACGGCCATTTGAGACCGATTAGCTCCCCTCTGGTAGGATTTTCCGACGATGCTATTCCGACGGAAGGGATGATAACTTTGACTGTGGCCGCAGGTCGATATCCAAGGCAATCCAGGGTTCTGGTGAATTTCTTGGTGGTGAAGGCACCGTCAGCCTACAATGCAATCCTCGACTGACCTGGCCTCAATGCTCTCGAGCGTCGTATCAACCTACCATTTAAAGTTGAAATTCCCACCAACCAGGGGATCGGAGAGGTCCGGGAGACCAAGCCCTGGCCAGACATTGCTACAACATAGCCCTGCAAAGAAGCGACCAATCTGACCCTGTCCCATCGATGGACTGGATGCTCGCGATGACCTCACCGAAGAGAGGGGTGCCCCAATTGAAGATCTGGTACCAATCCCTTTGAATGAGGAAATGCGGAGGATGTAGCGATGATCGGCTCCAACCTGGGGGAGGAGGTGCGGATGCATCTCATTGATTTTCTATGAAGGAATGTGGACATTTTCGCTTGGGTTCCAGCAGACATGCCAGGGATAGACACGAAAGTCATGGAGCATCGCCTGGCCATCGATCCAAAGCATCGACCAACGAAAGAGAAAATCTGAGGTCATGCACCGAGAGGCAGAAGGCGATAGCCGAGGAAGTGGACAAGTTCCTTAAAGCCGGATTCATTAAGGAAGTCAATTATCCTGATTGGATTTCCAACGTCGTCCTAGTCAAAAAAGCAAACGGCAAGTGGAGGATGTGCATAGACTTAAAAACCTGAATAAGGCCTGTCCAAAGGATAGCTACCCTCTTCCCAGAATGATCAACTAGTGACGTGACCTTGGGCCATGAGCTCCTCACCTTCATGGATGCGTTCTCCGACTATAATCAAATTAGAATGGCGCTGAAGATGAAGAAAAGACAGCTTTCATCACTAATCGTGGCCTTTACTGTTACAGGGTCATGCCTTTCGGCCTCAAGAATCGGGCGCAACCTACCAAGGTTGGTGAACAAAATCTTCAAGAGCAGATCGGCCGTAACATGGAGTCTACATGGACGATATGCTCGTAAAAAGCAAATCTTCCAGAGATCATGTCGCCGACCTCAGGAGACCTTCGACGCTCTCCAAAATATAGAATGAAGCTGAACCCAACTAAATGCGCTTTCGGAGTAACCTCGAAAAAGTTCCTGGGCTTCATGGTGTCGGAGCGCGGGATCAAGCCAATCCAAGAAAATTTGCGCCATCCAGGAGATGGCCGCCCCAAAGTGATAAAAAGGTTAGCGCCTCACGGAAGGATAGAGGCCCTGAATCCTTCGTCGCGAGGTCAGCCGAATGGTGCTTACCCTTCTTTCAAACCCTCTGTAGGAACCATATCTAGGGTTTCAGGGTTAGATCTTGAAACTTTTTCAAGATCATACAGCGGAAGACTAAAATAAATCAAAATTTATTTTCTAAAATCAGAAAATCCTAGATCTAAGATCCTATTATATGATTATTACATAGCATTAAATTAGAAATTAAAATATATAAATATAGCATGAACTACATGTTGATCATATCAACATGTTTCTATACTACATCTAATGTATGTTTTAAACAATAGATCAGATCTATTACCTTGCAAGTTAGACGTTCTAACCTTGTTGATCTGGGTTGAGGATGATGTTTCAAGCCGCACACACGTCCGACCTCTAGGAGTTTCCACACGAGCCCACGAATCTCGATCAGAAGTCCTGCTTAGGAAATCAGCACAGTATGCTAGTACTGCGCTGATCCTTCTTTGATGGTTGATCAGGTGCCTCCTTCTTCTTGATTTGACTCTTCCAAAGATGGAAAGTAGAAGGAGGAGTTTCAGATCTGAGACGCTCTCAGAAAACTCAAGATGGAGGGAGGAAAGATATGAAAACAAAAACCCTAGAAGAAGACCCTCTTCTTCACGTTTTTCTCTCTAGACACCCAAACTTGTGTCTTTTATATCTCCACGACCCAAAGGATTTCTCTCTGATTTTTGGATGTCACAAAGGTCTCTCAAATCTCTACTTTATTTAAAATTTCATGAAGAAATTGTCTTATATAGAGAGATATGATAGAGTCCTTGTCTAGGTCAAACACCTAGTCAAGGCTTATCCAAACATGCAAGTTAAGGGACGCCCAACTCTTGAGCACCTCCTCCATATTTTCATACATGGATCACCAAAAAGGATGAACAATGTAAACCCTAAAAGCCACAAAAATTCCAAAAAAAATTTGGATAAATTCAGTGCAAAATTGAAAGAGTTATGGATTTCTAAAACTCTATCTCATAGAATTCGAAATCCAAACTTATTCCTTTTAGATTTGATCCAAACCACCTTCCATGTAAGAAAGAAGAGAAGAGACCTTTTGTGAACGTGGGAGAGATCTGGGAGAGGGCTTTTGTCGCACAAAATAAGTGGAGATTGGCTTTGAATTAAGAGAGAGGGTGTGGAGAAGGCTTATGTGGCGCAAGGTGGAATCCTAGTCTTACTAGGATTCTGTCTTATGACTTGTTTTAATTTGGTTTCCCCAAACAAATCAAATCAAAATTAGATCAACCCAATTAAAATAGGTCTTAACCCAATTAAGAACCTAATTTAATCAGATTAAATTAGATTTAAATCTGATTTAATTTTTTAATCAAATTAGAAATTAGATTGACCCAAGTCCTAGTTGAACTAGGACTAGTTTTTCTTGCACTTGGCTTATCCAATAAACCAATTGGACTTGATCCAATCAAGCCCAAACTAAATATAATTAAATTATATTTAATTAGACTTAATCTCAGACCATTGGCTTAATCAAATTAAGCCAATTAGCAATCGAATTGCTATCGATCCTCCTGCAACACTTGCACTGGGTTAAATGTCAATCGTATTGATCATTTAACCCTAGAATGATTCTTAATCGTTGATCAACCATCTGATCGGATCATGAACTCTAATGTGTGTGACCTCATAGGTCTGAACCTAAGCCGGTAGCATAGAACAAATTCCTATACCAATCGAAGTGACCATCTAGCAATGGTAACCGACGATCGGATAGGTCGAATGTGTAGAACAACATCCTTAAAACCCATACGGATATAGTTTTCATATAATTCATCCCCTTGACCAAAATGATCATAGGACACCCCAGAGTTCAACTGTCAACTCTGATCAGGTTGTCCACATTGTATTTCAAAATATCAAATCCATCTGATGGATTACCCTGGCCAAGTTTTGCTAAATTGAAATACAGCGACTCATTCTTCTCCAACTCTTGGAGTGGTCAATCCCATCTCGATCACACTCTGACTTCGCAAGTACTTGACTGTGCCCAAAAGCCTTCCATCCCTGAATTAAAAATTTAGTTAGTCCAGTACCAAAGCACAGTGAGTTGCTTGCAAGTCATTGAGGCGATCTCAGGTCTAAGGGACACTTATACTTATATCCCATCAGAGACATTCTCGACAGCAGAATACTCTGGAGTTGGTCACGTTCAATGATGATGTACCCTTACATCTCACCTGTATGCCATACCAGTGTCTCCACACTCCTTGGTTAAGAGGACAACCAACCCATATGGTCTACAGCGACCTATGCTCGATAGAAGCTGTTGTCCTTATTAACAGCCTATCATTTGGTCGTGAACAGTTTTAAGGACTAATCGATAAATCTTCTCTTTATCGAATCTAAATAGTCCTAAGGACTTCATCATAACAACAGAGTTCATTAGAAGATGAAAGCTTATGATAAAATGCTAAATATATTTTATTTATTAACAAATCAATTACAATACTTGGTTGCTCAACCGTCAACAGCTTGATGATTGGCTTTTTGGGACACATTTCCCAACAACTCCCACTTGTCCTAAAGCCACTCGGCACAGTATCTAATACCCATCTTTGACTTGTGGTTGTCGAACTCCTTTATCGCCAGGGCTTTAGTGAAGGGGTTGGCTAGGTTCTTCTTTTCGTCGATCTTCTGAAGGTCGACGTCACCTCGACCCATGATCTCTCGGATCAGGTGGAAGCAGCGCAAGATGTGCTTCGTCCGCTGATGTGCTTTGGGTTCCTTCACCTAAGCTATGGTACCAGTGCTGTCACAATAGAGTAAGACTGGACCATCGAGGGAGGGTGCTACTCCGAGCTCGTTGATGAATTTCCTCAGCCACACAGCTTCCTTCGCAGCATCCGATGCTGCGATATACTCTGCTTCACAAATAGAGTCTGCCACAGTATGCTGCTTGGAACTCTTCCAGCAGATGGCTCCACCATTCAGAGTAAAAATATAACCCGACACACTCCTGCTGTCATCATGGTCAGATTGGAAGCTGGAGTCTGTGAACCCCACATGTTTCAGATCTGACTCGCCATAAACCAACCATTGGTCCTTAGTATTTCTCAAATACTAAAGGATGGCTTTTATTTCCAATGATTTTCTCCAGGATCAGATTGGTATCTACTCACTACTCCTAGTGAGTATGTCACATCTGGTCTTGTACATGTCATGGCGTACATGATAGATCCCACGGCTGAAGCATATGGGACTCTACTCATACGCTCTCTCTCTTCAGGAGTTATCGGACAATCCTTCTTAGAGAGAGAAATTCCTTGGCCTATCGATAGATAGCCCTTCTTGGAATTCTCCATGCTGAATCTCTTCAGCACAGTGTCTATGTACATGGACTGAGATAACCCAAGCATCCTTTTAGATCTATCCTTATAGATCTTCATCCCTAGGATGTAGGATGCTTCACCCAAGTCCTTCATGGAGAACTGTGATGACAACCAAACTTTTATTCCCTGTAGTGCGGGGATGTCATTCTCGATTAAGAGAATGTCATCCACGTACAAGACAAAGAATACCACAACTGGACCATTTGCCCATTTATAGATGCAGGGGTCTTCTCCATTCTTAATGAAACCATACGTTTTGATCACCTTATCAAAATGCATGTTCCAACTCCGAGAAGAAGTAAATCCCTCAGGTTGTATCATATACACCTCTTCGGTCAGCTCTCCATTCAGGAAAGCTGTCTTTACATCCATCTGTCAGATCTCATAATCTAGATGGACAGCTATTGCAAGCATTATCCGAATGGATTTGAGCATTGCCACAGGGAAAAACGTCTCATCATAGTCAATACCATAACATTGACGATACCCCTTGGCAACCAGACGGGCTTTATAGGTCTCCACCTTTCCGTCTGCGCCCCTTTTCCTTTTGAAGACCCATTTACACCCAATGGGTTTAACCCCTTTAGGTGGGTCAACCAATGTCCATACATCGTTGACCTTCATGGACTCCATTTCGGATTTCATGGCTTCAAGCCATTTCTCGAAATCAGGTCTCTGCATTGCATTCATATAGGTGATCGGATCCTCATTATTCTCATCAAGTTCGATGGGATCACCGTTCCGGACCAAAAAACCGTAGTATCTGTCCGGCTGATGCGGTACTCTACCAGATCGCCTTAATGGTGCAGGTACATTGGGCTTCGGATCTGATCTAATCATATCCGACTCAGGTTCAGCTATTGGTGTCAGTCCTTCTACCTGTTGAACTTCATCAAGTTCAACCTTAGAGGCAACGGTTCCTTTACCAAGGAACTCCTTTTCTAAAAAGATTGCCTTAAGGCTGACGAACACCTTTTGTTCATCAGCATGGTAGAAAAAATATCTTTTTGTCTCTTTGGGGTACCCTATGATTGAGCATTTGTCAGACCTAGGTCCAAGTTTGTCTGTGACTAATCGTTTGACATAGGTCGGGCACCCCCAGACCCTAAGGTGTGAAAGTGCTGGCTTACATCCCGTCCATATCTCATATGGAGTCTTAATTACAGACTTACTTGGAACCCTATTTAACAGATAACTGGTCAATTCGAGTGCATATCCCCAGAAGGATATCGACAAGCTAGCAAAACCCATCATGGATCGGACCATGTCTAACAAAGTCTGATTCTTCCTTTCAGACACACCATTATGCTGTGGTGTTTTGGAGGAGTCCATTGGGAGAGAATCCCATTCTCTCTTAGATATGTGAGAAACTCACTAGAAAGGTATTCTCCTCCTCGATCAGATCGAAGAGTTTTAATACTTTTTCCAGTTTATTTTTCTACTTCACTTCGAAATCGTTTGAATATTTCAAATGAATCCGACTTATGTTTCATCAGATAGACATATCCATATCGGGATAGGTCATCCGTGAAAGTTATGAAGTAGAAATATCCACCTCTAGCACTGGTGCTCATGGGCCCGCATACATCAGTATGTACTAGGCCCAAGAGCTCAGTAGCTCTCTCACCTTTTCCAGTAAAAGGTGACTTGGTTATTTTACCAAGAAGACAGGACTCACAGGTTGGAAGTGATTCACAATCACTAACTTCGAGGATTCCCTCTTGAGTCAACCTGTTTATTCTGTTCTTGTTTATATGACCTAGCCTACAGTGCCATAAGTAGATATCTGACACATATCTAATCTAGGGTGCTTGCCAGTAGAATAGACTCTTATCAGGCTTGATCTTTTTGGTCTGGCTCTGCACAGATGTCCCAGCCTGAACTTGCACCTTCTTGACTTTCTTCTTCTTATTCTTCTTCCCTTTCATAAAAGGTCGAGAACCAGAAGACGAACCTCCCACTAAGTTCACCGACTCCTTGTGAAGTTAGTGATCCTTCTCAAAGTTCTGAAGCAACCCCAGTAACCCGTGGTAGTTCTCTTCAGGCTTTGTCATTATATAATGAGTTAGGAATGGGAGATAAGACTTAAGCAGTGAGTTCAGTATTGCATCATTCCCAAGCTGCTCATGCAAGGAAAAGTCGAGCTTGCTCAATCGTTCCATCAGCTCGATCATGTACAATACATGATCAGTGACAGAGGCACCATCCCGTATTTTGGCATTGAAGATGGCACAACTAGTCTTGTGCCTCTCCACATCATCGGGTGTGCCAAAGGCATCCTCCAACACTTGAAGCATGTCCTTTGGCTGAGCCATCTCGAATCTGCGACTGAACTCGCCGCTCATAGCAGCCAGTATGATACAGCGCACCGTGGTCCGGTCACTGAGCCACTTCTGGTAAGTGTCTCTGACTGTTCCACGTGCATTGGCAGTTGGCTCCTCAGGTGCAAGATCCATTATCACATATAGGATCCGTTCATGCTCTAGGACTATCTTCAACTTTTGGTACCAGCTACCGAAATTGGGTCCCACCAACTTATCATTGTCCAACAATGATCGGAGCAATAGGGAAGTGGCCATATTTGCACAAAGGAGAACCATAACCTAATTAGTAATTGATTCATTAAACCTAAAGATTTGAACTTTAATCAAAAGATTTCTCCCACTATTTTATTCGAATTGGTAGCCTCTACCTCCAACTCGAGGAATTACCCTAATTCCTTAGCGGGTACTAGAATCCACTTAGACTGCACACAAGCCCAACTTTGGTTGGTCAACCCATGTACATCTAAGGGTAGGTTCATAACCAATTATTTCTCTAAACAATTTCTAGTAATTTTAATTTTGCCCCAGAAACCTAATCAGTAGGCTTTGGCCTCCACTGTAAGGATCCGGTTAGGTCCAACCATTAACATGATCATACTTGGTGTATCTAACCAACGAATGATTAAGCCCAACTTTGGTTGGCTCACTTAACCACCATTAGAGAGACACTTCCAAGTCATCATATGATGAGTGATAATTTCATTAGTCAACAAGCACCAGGCCTTTGGGTCTGCAATGATATTGAGTTAATGGACTCATTATCAAACACCTTAATGGGAGGCTATGACTCAGTTATCTCCATAACATTATCATTTTAAGGACCTAATAATTTTAAAAAATTTAAATAATATAGAGGATGAGGTCAGATGAACCAGCTTATCATGATCCTCCCACTAGCTTCACCAAGTCAACTTAAGGGAGACCATTAAAAGGGCTGGTCTAGGAGCACCTAAATCAGTCACACTGATTTACCTAGCTGACATGGGTCAGCTCGAATAGTCAAGTGATCCGATCAAAACATAATTTCACCAAGAGGCCAGGTAAGTTCGATCAGTGGGAGGGTTTGCCAAAGCTTGCCTTAGACACCATCAGAAATGGCCAGGTAAGCGGGCTCCCAATTAAAAACCACCGGTTTGGTTTACCTTAGACACCAACTGGTTTAATTAGTTTCGATTAGATCAACCTAACAGTTCGTGCTAGACCACTTAGCCATGAATCAAGTCCATTTGGTTCTCGTTAAAGACATGGACTTGACCAACTACAACTATTGTAATTGATCTAGAGAATCCTTGACCTAATCTAAGACAACAATTGATTAGATTTAGTCAATTCTCTAATTAAGTCCATCTTTAATCTAACCATAGGTCTAACCCAATTAATGGACCTAATTTTCACTAACCCATTAACCCAATGTGATATGATTTGTGTCTTAGGTTCTTCAATTCACAATCCTAGAACCTAATCAAACAACTTCTTAATTCTTCATTAAGTTTTGGGCTGAGGGTTGGGTTCGGCTTTTCAAAAAATAATTTTCATATTTGTAAAATAATTTTATAATGTGATTCTACCAACCATATTGCATGTTTGATTCATAATCAAGATACAAGTGAAATAAACATGAAACTACTTTAGATCTAATCTAAACAGGTTCATGTAATTGAAACAATTTCAACTTTAAACAATTTCTTTGCACAAAAATTATTAACAAAGAGATTTTATTTCAGATTTAAATATATTTTAAATCTAATAAATCATAAATTTAATCTAGATCATATCTAATAAATTTATGATTAAAGATAGATCTACACAAACTAGGACAACCTTTGCACTGTAAGGGGTAAACCTTACAGCAGGACAACCTTGCAGTTCGTGATTGATCTAAAATTTTAATTTTAGATTTAATAATCAGATTATAAATTAGATCTAATCTAAGAAATAATCTAAGCATGTATAAATAATCATGTAATAAAGAACCTAGGCTCTGATACCAATTGTAGGAACTATATCTAGGGTTTCAGGGTTAGATCTTGAAACTTTTTCAAGATCATACAGTGGAAGACTAAAATAAATCAAAATTTATTTTTTAAAATTAAAAAATATCTAGATCTAAGATCCTATTACATGATTATTACATAGTATTAAATCAAAAATTAAAATATATAAATATAGCATGAACTACATGTTGATCATATCAACATGTTTCTATACTACATCTAATGTATGTATTAAACAATAGATTAGATCTATTACCTTGCAAGTTAGACATTCTAACCTTGTTGATCTAGGCTTGAGGATGATGTTGCAAGCCGCACATGCATCCGACCTCTAGGAGTCATCCACACGAGCCCACGAATCTCGATCAGAAGTCCTGCTTCAGGAAATCAGCACAGTATGCTAGTACTGCGCTGATCCTTCTTTGATGGTTGATCAGGTGCCTCCTTCTTCTTGATTTGGACTCTTTCAAAGATGGAAAGTAGAAGGAGGAGTTTCAGATCTGAGACACTCTCAGGAAACTCAAGATGGAGGGAGGAAAGATATGAAAACAAAAACCCTAGAAGAAGACCCTCTTCTTCTTCACATTTTTCTCTCTAGACACCTAAACATGCATCTTTTATATATCCACGACCCAAAATTATTTCTCTTTGATTTTTGGATGGAACAAAGGTCTCTCAAATATCTAACTTTTTTTAAAATTTCATAAAGAAACTCATCTTATATAGAGAGATATGATAGAGTCCTTGTCTAGGTCAAACACCTAGTCAAGGCTTATCCAAACATGGCAAGTTAAGGGACGCCCAACTCTTGAGCACCTCCTCCATATTTTCATGCATGGATCACCAGAAAATGGTGCAAAATGTAAACACTAAAATTCATAAAAATTCCAAAAAAAATTTGGATAAATTCGGTGCAAAATTGAAAGAGTTTTGGATTTCTAAAACTCTATCTCATAGAATTCGAAATCCAAACTTATTCCTTTTAGATTTGATCCAAACCACCTTCCATGTAAGAAAGAAGAGAAGAGACCTTTTGTGAACATGGGAGAGATCTGGGAGAGGGCTTTTATCACACAAAATAAGTGGAGATTTGCGTTGAATTAAGAGAGAGGGCATGGAGAAGGCTTATGTGGCGCAAGGTGGAATCCTAGTCTTACTAGGATTCTGTCTTATGACTTGTTTTAATTTGGTTTCCCAAACCAAATCAAATCAAAATTAGATCAACCCAATTAAAATAGGTCTTAACCTAATTAAAAACCTAATTTAATCAGATTAAATTAGATTTAAATCTAATTTAATTTTCTAATCAAATTAGAAATTAGATTGATCCAAGTCCTAGTTGAACTAGGACTAGTTTTTCCTTGCACTTGGCTTATCCAATAAACCAATTGGACTTAATCTAATCAAGTCCAAACTAAATCTAATTAAATTATATTTAATTAGACTTAATCTCAGCCCATTGGCTTAATCAAATTAAGCCAATTAGCAATCAAATTGCTAATCGATCCTCCTGCAACACTTGCACTGGGTTAAATGTCAATCGTATTGATCATTTAACCCTAGAATGATTCTTAATCGTTGATCAACCATCCGATCGGATCATGAACTCTAATGTGTGTGACCTCATAGGTCCGAACCTAAGCCGATAGCATAGGAATAAATTTCTATACCAATTGAAGTGACCATCTAGCAATGGTACCCGACGACCGGATAGGTTGAATGTGTAGAACAACATCCTTAGAACCCATGCGGATATAGTTTTCATATAATTCATCCCCTTGACCAAAATGATCATAGGACACCCCAGAGTTCAACTGTCAACTCTGATCAGGTTGTCCACATTGTATTTCAAAATATCAAATCCATCTGATGGATTACCCTGGCCAAGGTTTTGCTAAATTGAAATACAACGACTCATTCTTCTCCAACTCTTGGAGTGGTCAATCCCATCTCGATCACACTCTGACTTCGCAAGTACTTGATTGTGCCCAGAAGCCTTCCATCCCTGAATTAAAAATTCAGTTAGTCCAGTACCAAAGCACAGTGAGTTGCTTGCAAGTCACTGAGGCGATCTCAGGTCTAAGGGACACTTATACCTATATCCCATCAGAGACATTCTCGACAGCAGAATAATCTGGAGTTGGTTACGTTCAATGATGATGTACCCTTACATCTCACCTGTATGCCATACCAGTGTCTCCACACTCCTTGGTTAAGAGGACAACCAACCCATATGGCCTACAGCGACCTATGCTCGATAGAAGCTGTTGTCCTTATTAACAGCCTATCATTTGGTCGTGAACAGTTTTAAGGACTAATCGATAAATTCTCTCTTTATCGAATCTAAATAGTCCTAAGGACTTCATCATAACAACGGAGTTCATTAGAAGATGAAAGCTTATGATGAAAATGCCAAATATATTTTATTTATTAACAAATCAATTACAATACTTGGTTGCTCAACCGTCAATAGCTTGACGATTGGTTTTTTGGGACACATTTTCAAACAAAAGCATCCGAAGAACTTCTGTTGGACCTCTGAGTGCCAACAGACGTTCGAAGAACTAAGGAACTACCTCGGCTCACCCCCACTGTTGGCAAAGCCGGAGCCCGGGGAGGAGCTATTTTTATACCTGGCGGTCTCTCCCATGGCTCTCGCGGCCGTCCTTGTCAAAGAAGAAGCGAAAGTCCAACGATCGATCTACTACGTCAGCCACGCATTGAGGGATGCCGAGACCAGGTCACCAAATTAGAAAAACTGACTTACGCCTTGTTGATTGCAGCCCGAAGGCTCTGGCCCTACTTTCAAGGGCACACCGTGACGCTGCTCACCGACCAACCGATCAAAATGATTTTGCACCGGGCGGATGCCTCTGGGAGGATGGCAAAGTGGGCGATCGAGCTCACAGAATTTGACATCAACTATCGACCCAGGTCAGCAGTGAAGGCCCAAATACTGGTAGATTTCATAGTGGAGTGTACTATCCCCGAGGAGGCTGAATCTGAACAAAGCGAAATTGATGACCTGAAGTCCCGATCGAACTCACCCAAAGAAGAAGCGGACCCCTCTGATCACTTTTGGGCCCTCTATGTGGATGGGTCTTCCAACATGTCAGGCGCAGGTGCAGGCCTGATCTTGGTCAGTCCGAGGGAATCGTCGCGGAGTATGCTCTGCGTTTTGAGTTTCCCGTAACAAATAATGGAGCGGAGTATGAAGCTCTGATCGCGGGGCTAAGCATCGCCAAAGAGCTGGGAATAGATCAGCTCTGGGTCCACAGCGACTCTCAACTAGTAGTGGGACAAGTCAGCGGAAGTTACGAAGCATGCGAGGACAGTATGGCCAAATACCTTGAAAGGGTAAAGGAGCTCGTCCCCGCCTTTAGCAGCTTCAACATCCGACAGATCCCAAGGTTGGAAAATACCAGGGCTGACCTTCTCTCCAAGCTGGCAACGCTGGCTCCGACCGAACTGCCCAAAGGTATTCTCTTTGAAGTTCTAAAGTGCCCGAGTACAGAAGAGTCACGGCTCGTGATGGAAATTGACCACGAGCCCAGCTGGGTCGACCCACTGATAGTCTGTCTCAGAGATGGAGTTCTCCCCCAGGATGCGAAAGAAGCTCGAAAACTCTGAAACCAAGCCTCCCGATACATCCTTTATGAGGGCAAATTGTATAAGAGATCGTACTCCTTGCCCCTCTTAAAATATCTCCGACCTTCAGAAGCTGACTACGTCTTGTGGGAAGTGCATGAAGGAATCTGCGGAAACCATTTGGGGGCTAGATCTTTGTCCCACAAGTTGCTCCGCCAAGGATATTACTGGCCGACAATGCATCATGATTCGGTTGAATATGTCAGAAAGTGTGATCGATGCCAGAGATATGCTAACGTCCAGAGACAGCCATCCACCAAGCTCACACCTTTGAGTGCCCCATGGCCTTTTGCGCAATGGGAGATGGACATCCTTGGCCCCTTTCCCATGGCGTCTGGGCAGAGGAAGTTCCTCCTGGTAGCGATCGACTATTTCACCAAATGGGTTGAAGCCGAACCACTAGCAAAAATCACAGAAGCAAAAGTGCAAGATTTCGTCTGGAAGTCAATCGTGTGTAGGTTCGGTCTGCCTAGGACCCTAATCACTGATAATGGATGGCAATTCGCAGGAGCAAAATTCGACGAATTCTGTGAAGATCGAAACATCTCCCACAACTTCACATCGGTAGCCCATCCCCAGGCGAACGGCGAAGCTGAGGTGACTAACAGAATCCTTTTGCAGGGGATTAAGACAAGGCTCGAAAAGGCGAAGGGAACTTGGGCGGACAAACTTTATCATGTGCTGTGGGCGTATCAAACTACCCAGAGGTTGCCCACAGGGGAGACCCCCTTTGCTTTAGCCTTCGGTACGGAGGCCGTCATCCCAATCGAGCTTAAACTCTCGTTGGCACGAGTCCTGGCATTCGACGAACATCAAAATTTGCAAGGTCTTAAAGCCAACCTCGACCTGCTGGAAGAAAGGTGGGAGATAGCTCAGGTTCGAATGGCAGCCTACAAATAGAAAGTCGCTCGCTATTACAACTCTCGGGTCAGGAACAAAGTCTTTAGAGCAGGAAATCTAGTGCTTCGACGAGTCGCTGTCTCGCAACCTCAGGATCGAGGGAAGCTCGCCCCTAACTGGGAGGGCCCGTATGAGGTCAAAGAAGTAGTTCATCCCGAAACTTATGATCTTAAGGAGCTCGAAGGAGCTAACCTCCCGTGACCATGGAGCTCGAAGAACTTACGAATGTACTACCAATAACTTTATTTTAATTAAAAGTTGTGTATCTGCATGTCTTTGGTAATATCCTACATCTATAGGACCATCCGAACAAATTGTATCAGAATGAGAGGGGAACCTCGTCTCGACAAAATCGAAAGCCCGATTTCCTTTAGACCGGATGGGGGGAGAGGCCCTGCAATGCCCATATGCGCCCCCACAGCCCTGTTAGGGACAGGAGGAGAACCTCACCCTAACTTGAGCAAAGTCGAAGGCGTGATTTCCTTTAGACCGGATGGGGGGAGAGGCCCTGCAATGCCCATATGCACCCCCACAGCCCTGTTAGGGACAGGAGGAGAACCTCGCCCTAACTTGAGCAAAGTCGAAGGCCCGATTCTCTTTAGACCGGATGGGGGGAGAGGCCCTGCAACGCCCATATGCACCCCCACAGCCCTGTTAGGGACAGGAGGAGAACCTCGCCCTAACTTGAGCAAAGTTGAAGGCCCGATTTCCTTTAGATCGGATGGGGGGAGAGGCCCTGCAGTGCCCATATGCACCCCCACAGCCCTGTTAGGGACAGGAGGAGAACCTCACCCTAGCTTGAGCAAAGTCGAAGGCTCGGCTCTCTTTAGGCCGGGAGGTGGGGAGAGGCCCTGCAACGCCTATATGCACCCCCACAGCCCTGTTAGAGATAGAAGGAGAACCTCATCCTAACTCGAGCAAAGTCGAAGGCTCGGCTCTCTCTAGGCCAGGAGGTGGGAAGGGCCCAGCAATGCCCATATGTACGCCCACGGTCGTGTTAGAAACAATAGGAGGACCTCATCCTAACCAGAACTGAAACCTGTTACGACAGGAATGGGGGAAAAACCTCATCCCGACATCAATTAAAAGTCTGGTCATTCAAAGACCAGAGGAGAAAAAGGGGGGACTTTCCCCAACGGCCCCCTCACAATAAAATTCGTCCGGACTCCTACGGGAGCCGAACTTCGTCCCTAACCTTGACTGTAGGTGGACTCCGCCCGGACTCCTACGGGAGCCGAGCCCTGCCCGCAACTTCACTTACAGGCTTCGTCCAGACTCACACGAGAGCCGAACTTCACCCCGACTTCGCTTACGAGAGCCAAACTCCCATAACCTCACCAAGAGCGGAGGAAAAGTTCCAAGCGAAAAAGAAAAAGGAAGCCGATGGATCACGTCAGCGACGAATGAAAACAAACAGCATCCAAGATGCAGAGAACCCTATCTCGGCAAGGATTGGGGCTCTCATCAAGAACCTCAGCTTTCAAGGAAGCTTTCAATACAAGCCCAAGGTAAGACAACTTCCTCAGGGTGACAGAAGCTCAGACCTCCGAGCTCGAGCCCTGATGGGGGCACCAAACCCGAATGGTCCCAGATGACTCTACGGCCACAAACAAAAAGATGGGTCGATACGATAGCAACCGGTACTCCGAATGACACAAAGGCCAAAAAGAAGCTCGGCAAACGACAATTCAACACATGAGTAAAAGAGGTAGTAGAAAATTACCTTCTCGTATGCATTGTAGAGCCATTGGGGTTGAAGGAAAGGGATAACTAAAAGGTGAGCCGGTGTGGCAACCACTGGTAACCTAAGGACGATGTCAAAAAAAAAAAAAAAAAAAAGAGAAAAAAAAGAAGAGGAGAAAGGAATACAACAATAACAACGGCAAAGGAAAAAGTTCAGCAGACAACGATTCGATGCAAAGTACGGACAAGGTAACAAAATCACCTTCTCATTTTTTGACTAACAAGATGTACGTTACAAGACCCGGAGGGCCAGAAAAGAATACATTATTACAAGGCTCGAGAACACGGCTTGGAAGGGATACACCGGAGGCCACTTCAAGCGGCAAACTTCTCTTCCCGTTTCTGTCCTTCCAGCCGCATTTTCCAGTGCGTGTGACAAGCCTATCGGCTCTCACCCCCGCCTTGTTTCGCTCCACCTCCGAAATCCCAACCCTAGGGGGAAAAGGATGGGATAGATTTCAGGGGGCAGTAAGGGCAACGACAGCAGCAACGAAGACCTGTTTCAAGAAGAACCGGAGTTACCCCGGAGGCAGCAATGGCGCCAGAGATATGTGCCATCACCGAATGCTCCATGACAACCACCGTCCTAAGTGTTCCGGCAAGGTCGGCATGTGCTACTTCCACCATCCCCGCAACAAGTTTTACTGCCCCACCATCGGCGTCGACCGCTTCTGGTCCCTTAACCCCGACGACATCAAGGATCCCGCCACAGCTTGTGACGACAGCTCTGCCCTCTTGACCGATGTCACCCCATCTTGCTACTCCGAAATTCTCAGGCAGAATGCCTTCACCGGTTGTCTCCATTATTAAACCCCTATTGTTGAAGGAATTCTCCCTCGAGCCCCCTTTGAAGCGACGGGGACCTTCAGCGGCCGCTCGATGATCGGAGAACTCGTAGACTGCTATTCTCCTCCTTGCCCTCCTCTGAGCCCGTGGCATCCTCTTGAGGATGGCCTCCGGGTGGAGGCCCTGGCGGGGGAACCCCTTAGAGAGGAATCGGGGGGCTGGAGACGGCAAAGACCGGCGTGGAGGATGCTCGGAGTTGGCAGGGGCACCGATGGAGTGGCTAAGTAGCTAAGCTCCCAGATGAAAGAAAGGTGTCGTCCTTCAGGCGAAGTAAAGCCCCCGAAGGAAGGGTGGAGGGTTTAAATAGGCAGCGGATCTTAGCACAATTATGGTGGTGAGTGTTCCTAGACCAACCGGTGCTCACCACGTGTCCCGCGTGTCCCACTCGCCGCTACCGAGGGTTCACTGTTCGCAAACTTTCATGGCATGACGCTTGGGATCACGTCCCGGTGGGAGTTCCGAAAAGACTCTTCGGGTCGTCCTAATCAGAAAAAGGGCTCTGGCATGCGTGCATTAAATGCCGACATATCCGAGGATGGTTGCGCGCGGACGTCAGGGGGAGAACTTCGGCTGCGACAACCTCTCTGTACTTCCTTCATTCGAAATTCAAACTAGGAAGTGGGGGGACTGGTGTTGGGTATAAAATACCCTCGGTCGAAGTTCTTGGCAGGATCGACCCTCGCAAGTCTCTTCCGACTTTCGACTACTGTTGGTGAACTCCCGTCGCTCCGTCCACAACTTCTGCTGCAAGGAAGACTCCGTCCGGGCTCCTACGGGAGCAGGGCTCCATCCACAACTTCTATTGCAAGGAACACTCCGCCCGGTCGCCTACGGGAGCCGGGCTCCGTCCACAACTTCTACTGCAAGGAAGACTCCGCACGGACTCCTACAGGAGCCAGGCTCCGTCCACAACTTCTACTGCAAGGAAGACTCCGCCCGGACTCCTACGGGAGCCGGGCTCCGTCCATAACTTCTACTGCAAGGAAGACTCCGCCCGGACTCCCACGGGAGTCGAGCTCCGTCCACAACTTCTACTGCAAGGAAGACTCCGCCCGGACTCCTACGGGAGTCGGGCTCCGTCCACAACTTCTACTGCAAGGAAGACTCCGCTCGGACTCCTACGGGAGCCGGGCTCCATCCACAACTTCTGCTGCAAGGAAGACTCCGCCCGGGCTCCTACGAGAGTCGGGCTCCATCCACAACTTTTACTGCAAGGAAGACTCCGCCCGAACTCCTACGGGAGCCGGGCTCCATCCACAACTTCTACTGCAAGGAAGACTCCGCCCGGACTCCTACGGGAGCCGGGCTCCGTCCACAACTTCTACTGCAAGGAAGACTCCGCCCGGACTCCTATGGGAGCCGGGCTCCGTCCATAACTTCTACTACAAGGAAGACTCCGCCCGGACTCCTACGAGAGCCGGGCTCCGTCCACAACTTCTACTGCAAGGAAGACTCCGTCCGGGCTCCTACGGGAGCTGGGCTCCATCCACAACTTCTACTGCAAAGAATACTCTGCCCGGACTCCTACGGGAGCCGGCTTCGTCCACAACTTCTATTGCAAGGAAGACTCTGCCCGGACTCCTACGGGAGCCGGGCTCCATCCACAACTTCTACTGCAAGGAAGACTCCTCCCGGACTCCTACGGGAGCCGGGCTCCGTCCATAACTTCTACTGCAAGGAAGACTCCGCCCGGACTCCTACGGGAGCCAGGCTCCGTCCACAACTTCTACTACAAGGAAGACTCTACCCGGACTCCTACGAAAGCCGGGCTTCGTCCATAACTTCTACTGCAAGGAAGACTCCACTCGGACTCCAACGGGAGTCGGGCTCCGTCCACAGCTTCTGCTACAAGGAAGACTCCGCTCGGGCTCCTACGGGAGCCGGGCTCCGTCCATAACTTCTACTGCAAGGAAGACTCCGCTCGGACTCCTACGGGAGCCAGGCTCCATCCACAACTTCTACTGCAAGGAAGACTCCACCCGGACTCCTACGGGAGTCGGGCTCCGTCCACAACTTTTGCTGCAAGGAAGACTCCGCCCGGGCTCCTTCGGGAGTCGGGCTCCGTCCACAACTTCTACTACAAGGAAGACTCCGCCCGAACTCCTACGGGAGCCGGGCGCTGTCCACAACTTTTGCTGCAAGGAGGACTCTGCCTGGGCTCCTATGGGAGCCAGGCTCTGTCCATAACTTCTGTTGCAAGGAAGACTCCGCCCGAACTCCTACGGGAGCCGGGCTCCATCCATAACTTCTACTGCAAGGAAGTCTCCGCCCGGACTCCTACGGGAGCCGGGCTCCATCCACAACTTCTATTGCAAGGAAGACTCCGCTCGGACTCCTACGGGAGCCGGGCTCCGTCCACAACTTCTGCTGCAAGGAAGACTCCGCCCGAACTCCTACGGGAGCTGGGCTCCGTCCACAACTTCTGCTGCAAGGAAGACTCTGCCCGGACTCCTACGGGAGCCGGGCTCCATCCACAACTTCTGCTGCAAGGAAGACTCCGCCCGGACTCCTACGAGAGCCGGGCTCTGTCCACAACTTCTACTGCAAGGAAGACTCCGTCCAGACTCCTATGAGAGTCAGACTCCATCTTCTATTCTGACTGTGGGAAGACCTCATCCAAACTCCTACGGGTACCGGACCTCGCTACCGACTCCAACCGAACTTCAGTCGATAAGTCTGGACCCCCTGACAGGCCACAGTAACGGACAACACTGCTCCACTCCATGATGAGTCACGACAGCGGACGTCGCTCCACTCTCCGTAACTGATTCCACGTGGCGAGCCATGGTGATAGCCACGATCTCGCTCCACTACCCTCCGCAATAAATTCCTCCTGACTCTGGGCGACCCACGACCAGACAGTTTCAGGCATCACTATCAATTTGTTGCCCCCTCTGTCTATAAAAGGGAACCTAGATCCGTTATTCTATAGGCTCTCATTTTTACCTAGAAACTCTGCTAATATTTCGTTCGAGCACTCCATTCTTGTTGAGGCAGAGAACTGACTTGAGCATCGGAGAGTCTTGCCAGAGCAACCCCACCTCTGGTTTAGACTTCTTTTGCAGGTCCCGACGGCGACCACGACTCCCTCGACTCCAGCTTCTCCAGCGCAAGTGAATTTTTGCACCAACAGAAGGATATTTTGATAATTTTTTATCAAAATTTTAAATCTTTCGGATAGTCATAACACATTGCTAGATATTAATCTTGACTTATAGATTATCAAAATTAAAAGAGTTTAATTCTAGAATCAATTTGAAAGAGTTCAAGTTGATTGAGACTCTTCGGATGACCTAATCTCATCGGATTAGGGTTACGTCGAAAGTCTTGATCCACTGCTGGCTAGATTTGAAACCCAATGAGACACATACTTTGAGATTTAATTTTTATCTGATCTACTAGAGTTTAATATAAATTCTATGTGTTAATTTGATATGCTAGCACATTGTATTAACTCAAGTTCATAAATTGGTTTAGATCAAAGTGTTTGAGCTAACCTAGACTAGTTGCCTTTGATCTAATGGGATTGGGTCAATTTAGATTGGATACTTATCCAACTTAAAATAATTTTAAGTGGAGAAGGACTCCTCTATGCTCACTAGAAGTCATGCCAAAAATAAATGTCGCCCCACCTCTTTTCAGCATGTGAAGTTGGAGAGTCCTTCTTCGTGAAGGCTCTTAACTATACGCATTGCCTTAAAAGATAAACCAGAAGTCCTTTGATTTGTCACCTAAATTAAATGAGATTTTTATAGCATATAGAAGAAGGAGAGTCCTTCAGTGAGAAGTCTCTTATGCACCAAAAATTCCATAAGGTGAATTTATTCACTGCATGAGATGTTGGAGCACCAAAGGTTGGCACCCCTTCATCCCATGACACATCTTTTGGTCCCTTATTTATATGGGATGTCCCATATGGCTAGCTGCTATGATTTTGGATTGAACCCAAATATTAGGGATGTAGAAATCATAAAAAAAAATTTGAAAAAAATTTGAGAAAAAGGCAAGGGAAAATTGAGGGCAAAAATTGTAAGAAGGATGGTGAGAAATTTAGCAAGAGTTGCTAGTATGCCCTAGGGTTTGATTTTTTCATGTGTTAGAGCCAAAAATCAAATCTTAGGTTTTGAGACATCTGAAGAGTGTCTTCTTAGCATGATCTTGATGGTAAGCTTGGAGGTGATTGGGCTTTGGTGCGATCGTACCACGAGTTTGAAGCTGGCAGTGTTCTTTGAGAAGACAAGACTGCAACGATGCACCAATTAGGAAGTACCTCGGCCAACTTCCATGTGGATCACCATTGGAGGACTTCTACTTTGGAGTCTTATAGAGAACACCAACATGCCACTTCTTTTTTTTTTGATGAAAATAAAAATTTTATCTTTTGGCATGCTTATTTTTGTTTTATCGATATCGACAGGGTGATTCTAAGGTTTGGATTCTGGCTCGATAGTTTTATTGGATAAAGCTATTAATTTATTTATTTTTAAAATTTTTAAAATTATTTTTCACTATATGGTCGGATCTCAATAGTGGTATTAGAGCCATCCTTATCTGATTCAATCAAATAAGTACAAAATAGTTGCATAGAATTATTATTGATCATATATTGCCAAATATATTACATTGATGTTTAATCTCAAAAAAATATTTTTGACTTTATATGTACAATGATTTTAAATTTTAATTTTTAGAATTATAATTTTTTGATAATTTAAAATTTATTTTATCATGGTAGCTTCATGCTTAAATCGATGTATGGTTAAGGGTGTTATGCATGCCTAATATGATTAGGGGTTACTTTATTTTTCAATATGCTTGTCATATGTTATGACTTCTAATGCACCCTTATTTAAATTTTTGGTATGATTATATGATTGCTATTGTGATTTGTGTTTACATGCCATATTGCATAATATGTAAAGTATATTTTATGTAGTTGTAGTTAGATGTGTCAAGACCAGTTCAAAGTCCCTCTTAAAAATTATATTAAGTTGTAATGTCGGGATTCACTTTTTAATCAAAAGTCGAATTCATTAGATCAATTGATGTTGAGAAAAGTGTAAAAGATGATTTTTTAATTAGATCTGTATGCTGGCCTGGCCAACTCTATTGATACCTAAGAAAAGCTATAGGGTGCCTCCCACCTACTGATCTGGCCAATTTGATCTCATTGAATTTCAAACTTAGATTGATTAGTGATGTAGATATTACAAGGACCTTCCTTCAAACTTGATCGATTTTTGAGAAAATTCAGTGTAGGGGTAAAATAGTAATTTTAAATTTTTTTAAAATTATGATTTTACAGTAAAAAAATATTAATTAATCTAATTAATTAATATAAATTTATCCTACACTAGGATCTAAATATGATATATAGCATGCATGCATTTAAATTTGAAATTCAAATTCGAACAGTAAACACTTTACTGTAATGTGTTCAGAACATAATACCTTTGTGTGGGTAGTAGATTGCTGCAATCTGATCACCGTCGAAAGAGTCTGATCATCACGACGTAGCCACACAGTGTGTCTGACCTTTGTGGATCATCCACACGAAGCTCCCGATCTGATCGACTCCTCACGAGTGCTAGCTCGTTGTAGTCTTTTTGACGGTCGATGCTGATCGAACTCTTTGGATCGATGTCTGTCGATTCTTTGGATGCTTCGGATCATCAACAGACGTGCTTGAGAGGATGTTGAAGATCTTCTTGAGATTTTGTGGGCTCACGACACTCGTAGCTCACTTTCTTACTTCCCGAACCCCAGGCTAAAATTCTAGGGAACTCACCAGAAACCTTGCACCCACTTTTCTTTCTTTTCTTTTTTTTTCTCTTGGAAGGATATGGACTTCCTTCTCACGCACAAGACTTCCTCATGCCCCAAAATTTTTCTCCAAAAATCTTCTTCTTGCACGCCCCACTCTTCTCCACCTTTTATAACAACGCCAAACGTCTTATCCAAAAGAAAAGATAAAGATGAGTAATTGCACATTTAAATTCAAATCAAAATTTGAATTTAAATGGACACCAACTCATCCCTTATCCACTAAAGACGTGAGGCGTGGCTTAAATTGTGCATGGAGTGATTTCATGAGAAACCTTTTCTCATGTAATAAATGAGGCGTAAAAAAAGGGATAAGGTGCAAAGATTGATTGCCCATTCAAATTTAAATTTTATTTTAAATTTGAATGGCTAACCAATCATCCTTATCTATTCATATGGCACATTAAAGTGGGGCATGGAGAGGGCTTGGCGTGAGAAAATAATTCATGAGAAGTTCCTTCTCATGAATTTAAATGGGTGCAATGGAAGTGAGGTGGCACATGGAGATTGGGTCAAGGTGGTTTAATTATTTAAACCAAACTAATTGAATCAAATAAGTTAGGTCATGTTGGTGCAAAAATCTGCCTACACCGGAGAAGCTGGAGTTGTGGGGGTCGCGGTCGCCGTCGGGACCTACAAAAGAAGTCTAAATCGGAGGTGGGGTTGCTTCGACAAGACCCTCCGATGCTCAAGTCAGTTCTCTACCTCAACAAGAATGGAGTGCTCGAACGAAAATTTTAGCAGAGTTTCTAGGTAAAAAATGAGAGCTTAGAGAATAACATATCTGGGGTCCCCTTTTATAGACTGAGGGAGCAGCGGGTTGATAGCGACAGTTTATGATCACCTCGTAGTGGGCCGTACAGAGCCAGGAGGAATTTATCATGAAGAGTAATGGGGTGGAGTCGTGGTTGTCACCATGGCTCGCCACGTGGAATCAATTGCGGGGAGTGGAGCGACGTCCATTATCGTGACTCGTCAGGGAGTGGTGGAACCGCACAGGATCCGCCGCAGGGAGTGGAGCAGAATCGTGGCCGTTACTGCGGCCTGCTAGGGAGTAATGGAGCCACGTAGGATCTACCACAGGGAGTGGAGAAGAGTCATGGCCGTTACTGCGGCCTGCCAGGGGGTCCAGACTTGTCGGCTAAAATTTGGTTGGAGTCTGTAGCTGGAGTCGGAGGTGAAGTTTGGCTCCCGTAGGAGTCCGGACGGAGCTTGTCTGCAGTTGGAGTCACAGACAGAGTCTGGCTCCCGTAGGAGTCCGGACGGTGCTTACCAGCGTTCGAAGTCGAGGACGAAGTTCAGCTCCCGTAGGAGTCCGGATGGAGTCTTCTTTCGATCAAAGTCGAGGGCGAAGTCCGGCTCCCGTAGGAGTCCGGATGAAGTTTGCCTGCAGCCGAAGTTGGAGGCAGAGTCTGGCTCCCATAGGAGTTCGGATGGAGCTTGCCTGCAGTTGAAGTCGGAGACGGAGTCTAGCTCCCATAGGAGTCCGGACGGAGTCTTCTTTCGATCAGAGTCGAGGGTGAAGTCTGGCTCCCGTAGGAGTCCGGACGGAGTCTGCTTGCAGCCGAAGTTGGAGGTGGAGTCCGGCTCCCATAGGAGTCTAGACGGAGCTTGCCTGCAGTTGAAGTTGGAGGCGGAGTCCGGCTCCCGTCGAAGTCAGGACGGACTCTTCTTTCGATCAGAGTCGAGGGCGAAGTCCGGCTCCCGTAGGAGTCTGGACGGAGTCTGCCTGCAGCCGAAGTTGGAGGCAGAGTCCAGCTCCCGTAGGAGTTCGGATGGAGCTTGCCTACAGTTGAAGTCAGAGATGAAGTCCGGCTCCCGTAGGAGTCTGGATGGAGTCTTCTTTCGATCAGAGTCGAGGGCGAAGTTCGGCTCCCGTAGGAGTCCGAACGGAGTCTGCCTGCAGCCGAAGTTGGAGGCAGAGTCCGGCTCCCGTAGGAGTCTGGACGGAGCTTGCCTGCAGCTGAAGTTGGAGGTGGAGTTCGGCTCCCGTAGGAGTCCGAACGGAGTCTTCTTTTGATTAGAGTCGAGGGCAAAGTCCGGCTCTCGTAGGAGTCCGGACGGAGTCTGCCTGCAGCCGAAGTTGGAGGCGGAGTCCGGCTCCCGTAGGAGTCCGAATGGAGCTTGCCTGTAGTTGAAGTCAGAGATGGAGTCCGGCTCCCATAGGAGTCCGGACGGAGTCTTCTTTCGATCAGAGTCGAGGGCGAAGTCCGGCTCCCGTAGGAGTCCGGACGGAGTCTGCCTACAGCCAAAGTTAGAGGCAGAGTCCGGCTCCCGTAGGAGTCCGGACGGAGCTTGCCTGCAGTTGAAGTTGGAGGCGGAGTCCGGCTCCCGTAGGAGTCCAGACGGAGTCTTCTTTCGATCAGAGTCGAGGGCGAAGTCTGGCTCCCGTAGGAGTCCGGATGGAGTCTGCCTGCAGCCGAAGTTGGAGGTGGAGTCCGGCTCCCGTAGGAGTCCGGACGGAGTCTTCTTTCGATCAGAGTCGAGGGCGAAGTCCGGCTCCCATAGGAGTCCGGATGGAGTCTGCCTGCAGCCGAAGTTGGAGGCGGAGTCTGGCTCCCGTTGGAGTCCAGACGGAGCTTACCTGCAGTTGAAGTTGGAATGGAGTCCATCTCCTGTAGGAGTCTGGATGGAGTCTTCTTTCGATCAGAGTCGAGGGCGAAGTCCGACTCCCGTAGGAGTCCGGATGGAGTTTGCCTGCAGCCGAAGTTGGAGGCGGAGTCCGGCTCTCGTAGGAGTCCGGACGGAGCTTGCCTGCAGTTGAAGTCGGAGACAGAGTCTGGCTCCCGTAGGAGCCCGGACGGAGCTTGCCTGCAGTTGAAGTCAGAGACGGAGTTCGACTCCCGTAGGAGTCCGGACGGAGTCTTCTTTCGATCAAAGTTGAGGGTGATGTCCGGCTGTCGTAGGAGTCCGGACGGAGTCTGCCTGCTGCCGAAGTTGGAGGCGGAGTCCGGCTCCCGTAGGAGTCCGGACGGAGTCTTCTTTCGATCAGAGTCGAGGGCGAAGTCCGGCTCCCGTAGGAGTCCGGAGGGAGTCTTCTTGTAGAATCCCCGAGGGGTCACTCCGGACATGAACTTCGGCTGGGGGGATTTTACACCCAACACCAGTCCCCCTACTTTCGAGTTCGAGTTTCGATCAGAGGAAGTACAGAAAATTTTTACAGCCGAAGTCATTTCCTTGAATTCTGCACACGACCGCCCTCGAAAATCTTGGCATTTAATGCGCGTATGCTGGAGCCTTTTTTTGATTAGGGCGACCCGAAGAGTCTTTTCGAAACTCCCATCAGGACGTGATCCTAAGCGTCACGCCATGAAAGTTCGCGAACGGTCAACCCTAGGCCACGGTGAGTGGGACACGCAGTGGGCACTGGTTGGCCTAGGGACACCTGCCACCATAACTGCGCCAGGCTCCGTTGCCTATTTAAGCCCCCGCCTTTCCTCCAGGGGCTTCACTTCGCCTGAGGGTCGACGTCTTTCTTCCGCCTGAGAGCTTAGCCACTCAGCCACTCCATCGGTGCCCTTTTTGACTCTGAGCGTCCTTCACGTCAGTCTTTCCGACTCAGCTTGAGAGTTTCTGGGAGGCTTGATGGTCGTCTCCCCGCAGGCTGGGCGCCCGGCAGACGGAGTCCCTTAGGGAGCCCCAAGGGGGCAACTCTAGCCTCGATGTCGGGCATCGAACATAAAGAAACATTCCCTTCCAGTTATGGATAGAAGAAGGGGCACCCTTCAGTAACCCCTTCCTACCAAACTGTGGGGAGAAGTACCACCAATCCCTCACCGTGGGATGATGCTTAAAGGTGTAGAAGTATCTAAACAAGGAAAGGGTGGGCTGGACTTCGACTACATGACAAAGAGAGAGAAATCCTATCAAAAATCTAAAGGAGTTCGGTGCAACCGAAGCCAGAGAAATGTCCAGAAATCGAAAAAGAGCAATGACAAAAGGCGGCAGAGGAAGCCGGAGTCCGACACGCAAGGCCTCCTGGTACAGGCAGAAGCAGTCGGTGGGAGGGGCACTAGCTCGGTCGGACAGGCCAGGAAGTTCCAGTTCGTACTCCGGAGGAACCCCATACTGAACTCTTATCAGTTGGAGTTCGTCCGGAGTCAGAGAACAAGGAATGACGTCCAGTGCAAAAATCGGACGAGGTTCAGCTCTACCTACCGATTCATCTACCACCTGAGGACTCTGGGAGACCGAGACAGACGAACTCTTAGAGCCGCTAGAAGAAGAACCCCTGGAAGACATCTAGAATCACATGAAGATCACTTACAGAGGCGAAATCCCTAAAAATTGGGGAAAATCATGGACAAGGTCTCGGGGGACTGATGTGTAGAGCAAGAAGAAGAAAAATTGAACGGCAAAAGGAAGAACAAAAAGAGGAAGGAGTTTCAAGACTAACCTAGGTGATTCAGAGAAGTATGAAGGTGCGGAAATGGGGACGGCTCGAGGAACGCCTAAGGCTGGAAAGGGCGCTGAGAAAAATCGAAGTTCTAAGGAAGAAGAAGGATGCCAGAACGAGACCGTCGGATAGAGCGGGACTCTTGGAGGAGGAGTGCGGGTTTAAATAGGCCCTGAGATCAGACATAATGACGATTGCGAATCCCCTCTAGCCGGTCTCTTTTCGCCGCGTGTCCCACTCACCACAGCAGGCGGTTAAAAAGTGGCAGATGGCTGACAATGCCTTTATTGCGCCATGCCTTGAGCATCGTTCCGCTGCAGGTTCTAAAAGAGCCTCTTCAGATCGCCTCGATTTGAAAAGACCCCAGTGCACGCGCATTAAATGCCAAAATATCTGAGGATGATTGCACACGGACATCGAGGGAGCAACTTCGGCTGTGACAATCTTTTTGTACTTTTTTCATTCGAAATTCAAACTCGAAAGTAGGGGGACTGGTGTTGGGTATAAAATACCCTCAGTCGAAGTTCTTAACGGGATTGACCCTCCCAGGACTCCTCCGACTTTCGACCGCAGATGGTATCTCTCCGGACTTCTCCAACAGTCGGATTCCCACAGTGCTGACTGAATTCCCCCGACGGACGAACTCCCACTACACCACCCGAGCTCCTTCAACATGAGTTTCCCCAGTTATCTATTAAGCCGCCCTAAGCGCTCACTAAGCTCCGCCGCCAGCCGACTTTCTACGAATATCAGCTGTTCCCCGAATCCCTTCCAGACTTCTTTCAGCCAGGTTCAACTCCAATCTGAACTACCCCGGACTTCACCAACGGCTGAACTTCTCCAACAGTAGATTCCTACAACTACTAGATTTCAGCCCGGACACCTACGGGAGCCGGATCTCATCCCCGACCTCGACAGTGGAGAGGCTTCGCCCGGACTCCTATGGGAGCCGGGCTCCGTCCTCGACCCCGACCGCTGGTAAACTTCATCCGGACTCCTAAGGGAGCCGAACTTCATCCCTGACATTGATTGCAGGTAGACTCAGCCCAGACTCCTACGGGAGCCGGATCTCATCCCCAACCTCGACTGCTGAGAGGCTTCTCCCAGACTCCTACGGGAGCCGGGCTCTGTCCTCGACCCCGACCACTGGTAAACTTCGTCCGGACTCCTAAGGGAGCCGGACTTCATCCCTGACTTTGATTGCAGGTAGACTTAGCCCGGACTCCTACGGGAGCCAGATCTCATCCCTGACCTCGACTGCGGAGAGGCTTCGCCCGGACTCCTACGGGAGCCGGGCTCCATCCTCGACCCCGATTGCTGGTAAACTTCATCTGGACTCCTAAGGGAGCCAGACTTCATCCCTGACTTTGATTACAGGTAGACTCAGCCCGGACTCCTAAGGGAGCTGGATCTCATCCCCGACCTCGACTGTGGAGAGGCTTCGCCTGGACTCCTACGGGAGTCAGGCTCCGTCCTCGACCTCGATTGCTGGTAAACTTCATCCGGACTCCTAAGGGAGCCGGACTTCACCCCTGACTTTGATTGCAGGTGGACTTCGCCCAGGCTCCTACGGGAGCTAGATCTCGCCTCCAGCTCCGGCTGCAGGAAGACTCCATCCGGACTCCCACGAGAGCCGGACTCCGGGCTCCTCTAGAACGGGTAGCTAACCACCTCTCCCCGCCAAATACTCCAGTCGAGCTTCAGCCGACAGGCCTGCACTCCCTGGCGTGGCTGCAGTAATGGCCATGACTCTGCCCGACTTCTTGCGATGGATTCCACGCAGCTCCATTACTCCCTGGCCAACCGCTATGATGCCCACGATCCTGCTCCACTTTCTGTGACGGATGCCGCGTGATTCTTCCATCCTCTGGCAAGTCGCGACAACGGACGCCGCTCCACTCCCCACGACAGACTCCACGTGGCATGTCCCGGTGATAGCCACGATTCCACTCCACTACTCTCCACAACAAACTCCTCCTGACTCTGGGTGGCTCACTGCCAGATGGTTACAGATATCGCTATCAGTCTGTTGCCCCCTCCGTCTATAAAAGGGGGACCCCAGATACGTTATTCTCTAAGCTCTCATTTTTTACCTAGAAACTCTGCTAAAATTTTTATTCGAGCACTCCATTCTTGTTGAGGTAGAGAACTGACTTGAGCATCAGAGGATCTTGCCGGAGCAACCCCACCTCCAGTTTAGACTTCTTTTGCAGGTCCCGATGGTGACCGCGACCCCCACAACTCCAGCTTCTCCGACGCAGGCGGATTTTTGCACCAACAGGTCGAATTACACTAATTTAAACCCAACTAAATTAGGCTTAATTAGGCTCAATAAAATCCTAATCAAATCAGAAATTGATTAAGCCCAACCCCTGATCAAATCAGAGACCAAACTATCTCGACAATTAGGTCAACTCTTAACCTAATCGGGTCAAACCCAACTGAATCCAATTCAATTGGACTTGATCCAAAAATAATTACTCAATCAAATTGAGTTAATTAGTAATCAAATTACTAATTAAATCTCTCATAAATAATGAGTCCAAATCCGATGGGCAATCAGGCATCAAAATTCATCGATATGTAACCCTGATCGAAAAGTCCCAACCGGTGGGACTTTTGACCCCGATACCCATAATGTGTTGAACTCATGATCAGAGAATTCTGATTCTCGATCACTGAGTCCCAAACATGTAGGATTCTACATCAGCCATCAGATCAGATAGGAACCTCTAATGTGTGTGACCCCGCAGGTTCGAACCTAAGCCGGTAGCACAGGAATCAATTCCTGTACAAATCGAAGTGACCATCTAGCAATGATACCCGACATCCGGATTGATCGAAGAGTCACAATCGCAACACTCAGTGAAGGAACCAGATCTAGGGTTTCAGGGTTAGATCTTGAAAAAAAGGGTTAGATCTTGAAACTTTTTCAAGATCGTACAGTGGAAGACTAAAATAAATCAAAATTTATTTTCTAAGATTAGAAAATCCCTAGATCTAAGATCCTATTACATGATTATTACATGGCATTAAATAAAAAATTAAAATATATAAATATAGCATGAACTACATGTTGATTATATCAACATGTTTCTATACTACATCTAATGTATGTATTAAACAATAGATCAGATCTATTACCTTGCAAGTTAGACGTTCTAACCTTGCTGATCTAGGCTTGAGGATGATGTTGCAAGCCACACACGTGTCCGACCTCTAGGAGTCATCCACACGAGCCCACGAATCTCGATCAGAAGTCCTGCTTCAGGAAATCAGCACAGTATGCTAGTACTGTGCTGATCCTTCTTTGATGGTTGATCAGGTGCCTCCTTCTTCTTGATTTGGACTCTTCCAAAGATGAAAAGTAGAAGGAGGAGTTTTAGATCTGAGACACTCTCAGGAAACTCAAGATGGAGGGAGGAAAGATATGAAAACAAAAACCCAAGAAGAAGACCCTCTTCTTCTTCACATTTTTCTCTCTAGACACCCAAAGTTGCGTCTTTTATATCTCCATGACCCAAAGGTATTTCTCTCTAATTTTTAGATGGCACAAAGGTCTCTCAAATCTCTAATTTCTCCTAAATTTTTACAAAGAAACTCATCTTATATAGAGAGATATGATAGAGTCCTTGTCTAGGTCAAACACCTAGTCAAGGCTTATCCAAACATGGCAAGTTAAGGGACGCCCAACTCTTGAGCACCTCCTTCATATTTTTATACATAGATCACCAGAAAAATGTGCACAATGTATACCCTAAAAGCCATAAAAATTCCAAAAAAAATTTGGATAAATTCGATTCAAAATTGAAAGAGTTTTGGATTTCTAAAACTCTATCTCATAGAATTCGAAATCCAAACTTATTCCTTTTAGATTTGATCCAAACCACCTTCCATATAAGAAAAAAGAGAGGAGACCTTTTGTGAACGTGGGAGAGATCTGGGAGAGGGCTTTTGTCACACAAAATAAGTGGAGATTGGCATTGAATAAGAGAGAGGGCGTGGAGAAGGATTATGTGGCGCAAGGTGGAATCCTAGTCTTACTAGGATTATGTCTTATGACTTGTTTTAATTTGGTTTCCCAAACCAAATCAAATCAAAATTAGATCAACCCAATTAAAATAGGTCTTAACCTAATTAAGAATCTAATTTAATCATATTAAATTAGATTTAAATCTGATTTAATTTTCTAATCAAATTAGAAATTAGATTGACCCAAGTCCTAGTTGAACTAGGACTAGTTTTTCCTTGCACTTGGCTTATCCAATAAACCAATTGGACTTGATCCAATCAAGCCCAAAATAAATCTAATTAAATCATATTTAATTAGACTTAATCTCAGCCCATTATCTTAATCAAATTAAGCCAATTAGCAATCGAATTGCTAATCGATCCTCCTGCAACACTTGCACTGGGTTAAATGTCAATCGTATTGATCATTTAACCCTAGAATGATTCTTAATCGTTGATCAACCATCTGATTGGATCATGAACTCTAATGTGTGTGACCTCATAGGTCCGAACCTAAGCTGGTAGCATAGGAATAAATTCCTATACCAATCGAAGTGACCATCTAGCAATGGTACCCGACGATCGGATAGGTCGAATGTGTAGAACAACATCCTTAGAACCCATGCGGATATAGTTTTCATATAATTCATCCCCTTGACCAAAATGATCATAGGATACCCCAGAGCTCAACTGTTAACTCTGATAAGGTTGTCCACATTGTATTTCAAAATATCAAATCCATCTGATGGATTACCCTGGCCAAGATTTTGCTAAATTAAAATACAGCGACTCATTCTTCTCCAACTCTTGGAGTGGTCAATCCCATCTCGATCTCACTCTGACTTCGCAAGTACTTGACTGTGCCCAGAAGCCTTCCGTCTCTGAATTAAAAATTTAGTTAGTCCAGTACCAAAGCACAGTGAGTTGCTTGCAAGTCACTGAGGCGATCTCAGGTCTAAGGGACACTTATACCTATATCCCATCAGAGACATTCTCGACAGCAGAATACTCTGGAGTTGGTCACGTTCAATGATGATGTACCCTTATATCTCACCTGTATGCCATACCAGTGTCTCCACACTCTTTGGTTAAGAGGACAACCAACCCATATGGCCTACAGCGACCTATGCTCGATAGAAGTGAAGGAACCAGATCTAGGGTTTCAGGGTTAGATCTTGAAAAAGAGGGTTAGATCTTGAAACTTTTTCAAGATCATACAGCGGAAGACTAAAATAAATCAAAATTTATTTTCTAAGATCAGAAAATCTCTAAATCTAAGATCCTATTACATGATTATTACATGGCATTAAATCAGAAATTAAAATATATAAATATAGCATGAACTACATGTTGATCATATCAACATGTTTCTATACTACATCTAATGTATGTATTAAACAATAGATCAGATCTATTACCTTGCAAGTTAGACGTTCTAACCTTGCTGATCTGGGCTTGAGGATGATGTTGCAAGCCGCACATGCATCCGGCCTCTAGGAGTCGTCCACACGAGCTCACGAATCTCGATCAGAAGTCCTGCTTCAGGAAATCAGCACAGTATGCTAGTACTGCGCTGATCCTTCTTTGATGGTTGATCAGGTGCCTCCTTCTTCTTGATTTAGACTCTTCCAAAGATGAAAAGTAGAAGGAGGAGTTTCAGATCTGAGACACTCTCAGAAAACTCAAGATGGAGGGAGGAAAGATGTGAAAACAAAAACCCAAGAAGAAGACCCTCTTCTTCTTCACGTTTTTCTCTCTAGACACCCAAACTTGCATCTTTTATATCTCCACGACCCAAAGGTATTTCTCTTTAATTTTTGGATTGCAGAAAGGTCTCTCAAATATCTATCTCCCTCAAAAATTTCATGAAGAAACTCATCTTATATAGAGAGATATGATAGAGTCCTTGTCTAGGTCAAACACCTAGTCAAGGCTTATCCAAACATGGCAAGTTAAGGGATGCCCAACTCTTTAGCATCTCCTCCATATTTTTGTGAATGGATCACCAGAAAAGGGTTCACAATGTAAACCCTAAAGGCCATGAAAATTTCAAAAAAAATTTGGATAAATTTGGTTCAAAATTGAAAGAGTTTTGGATTTCTAAAACTCTATCTCATAGAATTCAAAATCCAAAATTATTCCTTTTAGATTTGATCCAAACCACCTTCCATGTAAGAAAGAAGAGAAAAGACCTTTTGTGAACGTGAGAGAGATCTGGGAGAGGGCTTTTGTCATACAAAATAAGTGGAGATTGGTGTTGAATTAAGAGAGAGGGCGTGGAGAAGGCTTATGTGGCGCAAGGTGGAATCCTAGTCCTACTAGGATTCTGTCTCATGACTTGTTTTAATTTGGTTTCCCAAACCAAATCAAATCAAAATTAGATCAACCTAATTAAAATAGGTCTTAACCTAATTAAAAACCTAATTTAATCAGATTAAATTAGATTTAAATCTGATTTAATTTTCTAATCAAATTAGAAATTAGATTGACCCAAGTCCTAGTTGAACTAGGACTAGTTTTTCCTTGCACTTGGCTTATCCAATAAACCAATTGGACTTGATCCAATCAAGCCCAAAATAAATTTAATTAAATAATATTTAATTAGACTTAATCTCAGCCCATTGGCTTAATCAAATTAAGCCAATTACAATCAAATTGCTAATCGATCCTCCTGCAACACTTGCACTGGGTTAAATGTCAATCGTATTGATTATTTAACCCTAGAACGATTCTTAATCGTTGATCAACCATCCGATCGGATCATGAACTCTAATGTGTGTGACCTCATAGGTCCGAACCTAAGCTGGTAGCATAGGAATAAATTTCTATACCAGTCAAAGTGATCATCTAGCAATGGTACCTGACGACCGGATAGGTCGAATGTGTAGAACAACATCCTTAGAACCCATGCGGATATAGTTTTCATATAATTCATCCCCTTGACCAAAATGATCATGGGACACCCCAGAGCTCAACTGTCAACTCTGATCAGGTTGTCCACATTGTATTTCAAAATATCAAATCCATCTGATGGATTACCCTGGCCAAGGTTTTGCTAAATTGAAATACAGTGACTCATTCTTCTCCAACTCTTGGAGTGGTCAATCCCATCTCGATCACACTCTGACTTCGTAAGTACTTGACTATGCCCAGAAGCCTTCCATCCCTGAATTAGAAATTCAGTTAGTCCAGTACCAAAGCACAGTGAGTTGCTTGCAAGTCACTGAGGCGATCTCAGGTCTAAGGGACACTTATACCTATATCCCATCAGAGATATTCTCGATAGTAGAATACTCTGGAGTTGGTCACGTTCAATGATGATGTACCCTTACATCTCACCTGTATGCCATACCAGTGTCTCCACACTCTTTGGTTAAGAGGACAACCAATCCATATGGCCTACAGCGACCTATGCTCGATAGAAGCTGTCGTCCTTATTAACAGCCTATCATTTGGTCGTGAACAGTTTTAAGGACTAATCGATAAATCTTCTCTTTATCGAACCTAAATAGTCCTAAGGACTTCATCATAACAACGGAGTTCATTAGAGGATGAAAGCTTATGATGAAGATGCCAAATATATTTTATTTATTAACAAATCAATTACAATACTTGGTTGCTCAACCGTCAACAGCTTGATGATTGGCTTTTTGGGACACATTTCTCAACAACTCCCACTTGTCCTAAAGCCACTCGGCATAGTATCAATACCCATCTTCGACTTGTGGTTGTTGAACTCCTTTATCACCAGGGCTTTAGTGAAGGGGTCGGCTAGGTTCTTCTTTCCGTCGATCTTCTGAAGGTCGACGTCACCTCGATCCACGATCTCTCGGACCAGGTGGAAGTGGTGCAAGATGTGCTTCGTCTGCTGATGTGCTTTGGGTTCCTTCACCTGAGCTATGGTACCAGTGCTGTCACAGTAGCACAGGACTGGACCATCGAGGGAGGGTGCTACTCTGAGCTCGTTGATGAATTTCCTTAACCACACAGCTTTCTTCGCGGCATTCGATGCTGCGATGTACTCTGCTTCACAAACAGAGTCTGCCACAGTATGCTGCTTGGAACTCTTCCAGCAGATGGCTCCACCATTCAGAGTAAAGATATAACCCGACACGCTCCTGCTGTCATCTTGGTCAGATTGGAAGCTGGAGTCTGTGAACCCCACAAGTTTCAGATCTGACTCGCCATAAACCAACCATTGGTCCTTAGTATTTCTTAAATACTTAAGGATGGCTTTAACCACTTTTCAGTGATTTTCTTCAGGATCAGATTGGTATCTACTCAATACTCCTAGTGAGTATGCCACATCTGGTCTTGTACATGTCATGGCGTACATGATAGATCCCACGACTGAAGCATATGGGACTCTACTCATACGCTCTCTCTCTTCAGGAGTTGTCGGACAATCCTTCTTAGAGAGAGAAATTCCATGGCCTATCGGTAGATAGCCCTTCTTGGAATTCTCCATGCTGAACCTCTTCAGCACAGTGTCTATGTACATGGACTGGGATAACCCAAGCATCCTTTTAGATCTATCCCTGTAGATCTTCATCCCTAGGATGTAGGATGCTTCACCCAAGTCCTTCATGGAGAACTGTGATGACAACCAAACTTTTATTCCCTGTAGTGTGGGGATGTCATTCCCGATTAAGAGAATGTCATCCACGTACAAGATAAGGAATACCATAACTGGACCATTTGCCCATTTATAGATGCAGGGCTCTTCTCCATTCTTAATGAACCCATACGTTTTGATCACCTTATCAAAATGCATGTTCCAACTCCGAGAAGCTTGCTTCAGTCCATAAATGGATCTCTGAAGCTTGCACACCTTGGACTCATCTGTGGATGTAAACCCTTTAGGTTGTATCATATACACCTCTTCAGTCAGCTCTCCATTCAGGAAAGCCGTCTTTACATCCATCTGCCAGATCTCATAATCCAGATGGGCAGCTATTGCAAGCATTATCCGAATAGATTTGAGCATTGCCATAAGGGAAAACATCTCGTCATAGTCAATACCATAACGTTGATGATACCCCTTGGCAACCAGACGGGCTTTATAGGTCTCCACCTTTCCATCTGCGCCCCTCTTCCTTTTGAAGACCCATTTACACCCAATGGGTTTAACCCCTTCAGGTGGGTCAACCAATATCCATACATCGTTGACCTTCTTGGACTCCATTTCGGATTTCATGGCTTCAAGCCATTACTCGGAATCAGGTCTCTGCATAGCATCCATATAGGTGATCGGATCCTCATTATTCTCATCAAGTTCGATGGGATCACCGTCTCGGACTAAGAAACCATAGTATCTGTCCGGCTGATGCGGTACTCTACCGGATCGCCTTAATGGTACGGTATATTGGGCTCCGAATCTGATCTAATCATATCTGACTCAGGTTCAGCTATTGGTGTCGGTCCTTCTACCTGTTGAACTTAATCAAGTTCAACCTTAGAGGCAACGGTTCCTTCACCAAGGAACTTCTTTTCTAAAAAGATTGCCTTAAGGCTGACGAACACCTTTTGTTCATCAGTATGGTAGAAAAATTATCCTTTTGTCTCTTTGGGGTACCCTATGAATGAGCATTTGTCAGACCTAGGTCCAAGTTTGTCTGTGACTAATCGTTTGACATAGGCCGGGCACCCCCAGACCCTAAGGTGTGAAAGTACTGGCTTACGCCCTGTCCATATCTCATATGGAGTCTTAATTACAGACTTACTTGGAATTTTATTTAATAGATAACAAGCTGATTCGAGTGCATATCCCCAGAAGGATATCAGCAAGCTAGCAAAAACCCATCATGGATCGGACCATGTCTAACAAAGTCCGATTTCTCCTTTCAAACACACCATTATGCTGTGGTGTTCCTGGAGGAGTCCATTGGGAGAGAATCTCATTCTCTCCTAGATATGTGAGAAACTCACTAGAAAGGTATTCTCCTCCTCGATCAGATCGAAGAGTTTTAATACTCTTCCCAGTTTGTTTTTCTACTTCACTTCGGAATCGTTTGAACATTTCAAATGAATCCGACTTATGTTTCATCAGATAGACATATCCATATTGGGATAGGTCATCCGTGAAAGCTATGAAGTAGAAATATCCACCTCTAGCACTGGTGCTCATGGGCCCGCATACATCAGTATGTACTAGGCCCAAGAGCTCAGTAGCTCTCTCATCTTTTTCAGTAAAAGGTGACTTGATCATTTTACCAAGAAGACAGAACTCACAGGTTGGAAGTGATTCACAATCACTGACTTTGAGGATTTCCTCTTGAGTCAACCTGTTTATTCGGTTCTTATTTATATGACCTAGCCTCCAATGCCATAAGTAGATATTTGACACAGTATCTAATCTAGGGTGCTTGCCAGTAGAATAGACTCTTATCAGGCTTGATCTTTTTGGTCTGGCTCTGTACAGATGTCTCAGCCTGAACTTGCACCTTCTTGACTTTCTCCTTCTTGTTCTTCTTTCCTTTCTCAAAGGGTCGAGAACCAGAAGATGAACCTCCCACTGAGTTCACTGAGTTCACCGACTCCTTGAGGAGTTGGTGATCCTTCTCAAAGTTCTGAAGCAACCCCAGTAACCCGTGGTAGTTCCCTTCAGGCTTTGTCATTCTATAATGAGTGAGGAATGGGAGATAAGACTTGGGCAGCGAGTTCAGTATTGCATCTTTCCCAAGCTGCTCATGCAAGGAAAAGTCGAGCTTGCTCAATCATTCCATCAGCTCGATCATGTACAATACATGATCAGTGACAGAGGCACCATCCCGCATTTTGGTGTTGAAGATAGCACAACTAGTCTTGTGCCTCTCCACGTCATCGGGTGTGCCAAAGGCATCCTCCAACACTTGAAGCATGTCCTTTGGCTGAGCTGTCTCGAATCTGCGACTGAACTCGTCGCTCATAACAGCCAGCATGATACAGCGCACCATGGTCCGATCACTGAGCCACTTCTGGTAAGTGTCTCTGATTGTTCCATGTGCATTGACAGCTGGCTCCTCAGGTGCAGGATCTATTATCACATATAGGATCCGTTCATGCTCCAGGACTATCTTCAACTTTCGATACCAGCTACCGAAGTTGGATCCCACCAACTTATCATTGTCCAACAATGATCGGAGCGATAGGGAAGTGGCCATATTTGCACAAAGGAGAACCATAACCTAATTAGTAATTGATTCATTAAACCTAAAGATTTGGACTTTAATCAAAAGGTTTCTCCCACTATTTTATTCGAATTCGTAGTCTCTACCTTCAATTCGAGGAATTAACCTAATTCCTTAGCGGGTACTAGAATCCACTTAGACTGCACACAAGCCCAACTTTGGTTGGCCAACCCATGTACATCTAAGGGTAGGTTCATAACCAATTGTTTCTCTAAACAATTTCTAGTAATTTTAATTTTGCCCCAGAAACCTAATCAGTAAGCTTTGGCCTCCACTGTAAGGATCCAGTTAGGTCCAACCATTAACATGATCATACTTGGTGTATCTAACCAACGAATGATTAAGCCCAACTTTGGTTGGCTCACCTAACCACCATTAGAGAGATACTTCCAAGTCATCATATGATGAGTGATAATTCCATTAGTCAACAAGCACCAGGCCTTTGGGTTTGCAATGATTATTGAGTTCATGGACTCATTATCAAACACCTTAATGGGAGGCTATGACTCAGTTATCTCCATAACTTTATCATTTTAAGGACCTAATAATTTTAGAGGATTTAAATAATATAGAGGATGAGGTCAGATGAACCAGCTTATCATGATCCTCCCACTGGCTTCACCAAGTCAGCTTAAGGGAGACCAGGGCTGGTCTAGGAGCACCTAAATCAGTCACACTGATTTACCTAGCTGACATGGGTCAGCTCGAATAGTCAAGTGATCCGATCAAAACATAATTTCACCAAGAGACCAGGTAAGTTCGATCAGTGGGAGGGTCTGCCAAAGCTTGCCTTAGACACCATCAGAAATGGCCAGGTAAGCGGGCTCCCAATTAAAAACCACCGGTCTGGTTTACCTTAGACACCAACTGGTTTAATTAGTTTCGATTAGATCAACCTAACAGTTCGTGCTAGACCGCTTAGCCAAGAATCAAGTCCATTTGGTTCTCGTTAAAGACATGGACTTGACCAACTACAACTATTGTAATTGATCTAGAGAATCCTTGACCTAATCTAAGACAACAATTGATTAGATTTAGTCAATTCTCTAATTAAGTTCATCTTTAATTTAACCATAGGTCTAACCCAATTAATGGACCTAATTCCCACTAACCCATTAACCCAATGTGTTATGATTTGTGTCTTAGGTTCTTCAATTCACAATCCTAGAACCTAATCAAACAACTTCTTAATTCTTAATTAAGTTTTGGGCTGAGGGTTGGGTTTGGCTTTTCAAAAAAAATAATTTTCATATTTGTAAAATAATTTTACAATATGATTCTACCAATCATATTACATGTTTGATTCATAATCAAGATGCAAGTGAAATAAACATGAAACTACTTTAGATCTAATCTAAACAGGTTCATGTAATTGAAACAATTTCAACTTTAAATAATTTCTTTGCATAAAAATTATTAACAAAGAGATTTTATTTCAGATTTAAATATTTTTTAAATCTAATAAATCGTAAATTTAATCTAGATCATATCTAACAAATTTATGATTAAAGATAGATCTACACAGACTAGGACAACCTTTGCACTGTAAGGGGTAAACCTTACAGCAGGACAACCTTGCAGTTTGTGATTAATCTAAAATTTTAATTTCAGATTTAATAATCAGATTATAAATTAGATCTAATCTAAAAAATAATCTAAGCATGTATAAATAATCATGTAATAAAGAACCTAGGCTCTAATACCAATTGAAGGAACCAGATCTAGGGTTTCAGGGTTAGATCTTGAAAAAGAGGGTTAGATCTTGAAACTTTTTCAAGATCATACAGCGGAAGACTAAAATAAATCAAAATTTATTTTTTAAGATCAAAAAATCCCTAGATCTAAGATCCTATTACATGATTATTACATGGCATTAAATCAAAAATTAAAATATATAAATATAGCATGAACTACATGTTGATCATATCAACATGTTTCTATACTACATCTAATGTATGTATTAAATAATAGATCAGATCTATTACCTTGCAAGTTAGACGTTCTAACCTTGCTGATCTGGGCTTGAGGATGATGTTGCAAGCCGCACACGCATCCGGCCTCTAGGAGTCGTCCACACGAGCTCACGAATCTCGATCAAAAGTCCTGCTTCAGGAAATCAGCACAGTATGCTAGTACTGCGCTGATCCTTCTTTGATGGTTGATCAGGTGCCTCCTTCTTCTTGATTTGGACTCTTCCAAAGATGAAAAGTAGAAGGAGGAGTTTCAGATCTGAGACACTCTCAGGAAACTCAAGATGGAGGGAAGAAAGATGTGAAAACAAAAACCCAAGAAGAAGACCCTCTTCTTCTTCACGTTTTTCTCTCTAGACACCCAAACTTGTGTCTTTTATATCTCCACGACCCAAATATATTTCTCTCTGATTTTTGGATGGACGAAAGGTCTCTCAAATATCTATCTTCTCCTAAACTTTCATGAAGAAACTCGTCTTATATAGAGAGATATGATAGAGTCCTTGTCTAGGTCAAACACCTAGTCAAGGCTTATCCAAACATGGCAAGTTAAGGGACGCCCAACTCTTGAGCATCTCCTCCATATTTTCGTGAATGGATTACCAGAAAAGGGTTCACAATGTAAACCATAAAGGCCACAAAAATTCCAAAAAAAATTTGGATAAATTCGGTGCAAAATTGAAAGAGTTTTGGATTTCTAAAACTCTATCTCATAGAATTCAAAATCCAAAATTATTCCTTTTAGATTTGATCCAAACCACCTTCCATGTAAGAAAGAAGAGAAGAGACCTTTTGTGAATGTGAGAGAGATCTGGGAGAGGGCTTTTATCATACAAAATAGGTGGAGATTGGCGTTGAATTAAGAGAGAGGGCGTGGAGAAGGCTTATGTGGCGCAAGGTGGAATCCTAGTCCTACTAGGATTCTGTCTCATGACTTGTTTTAATTTGGTTTCTCAAACCAAATCAAATCAAAATTAGATCAACCTAATTAAAATAGGTCTTAACCTAATTAAAAACCTAATTTAATCAGATTAAATTAGATTTAAATCTGATTTAATTTTCTAATCAAATTAGAAATTAGATTGATCCAAGTCCTAGTTGAACTAGGACTAGTTTTTTCTTGCACTTGGCTTATCCAATAAACCAATTGGACTTGATCCAATCAAGTCTAAAATAAATCTAATTAAATCATATTTAATTATACTTAATCTCAACCCATTGGCTTAATCAAATTAAGCCAATTAGCAATCGAATTGCTAATCGATCCTCCTGCAACACTTGCACTGGGTTAAATGTCAATCGTATTGATTATTTAACCCTAGAACGATTCTTAATCGTTGATCAACCATCCGATCGGATCATGAACTCTAATGTATGTGACCTCATAGGTCCGAACCTAAGCCGTTAGTATAGGAATAAATTTCTATACCAATCAAAGTGACCATCTAGCAATGGTACCCGACGACCGGATAGGTCGAATGTGTAGAACAACATCCTTAGAACCCATGCGGATATAGTTTTCATATAATTCATCCCCTTGACCAAAATGATCATAGGACACCCCAGAGCTCAACTGTCAACTCTGATTAGGTTGTCCACATTGTATTTCAAAATATCAAATCCATCTGATGGATTACCCTGGTCAAGGTTTTGCTAAATTGAAATACAGCGACTCATTCTTCTCCAACTCTTGGAGTGGTCAATCCCATCTCGATCACACTCTGACTTTGTAAGTACTTGACTGTGCCCAGAAGCCTTCCGTCCCTGAATTAGAAATTTAGTTAGTCCAGTACCAAAGCACAGTGAGTTGCTTGCAAGTCACTGAGGCGATCTCAGGTCTAAGGGACACTTATACCTATATCCCATCAGAGATATTCTCGACAGTAGAATACTCTGGAGTTGGTCACGTTCAATGATGATGTACCCTTACATCTCACCTGTATGCCATACCAGTGTCTCCACACTCTTTGGTTAAGAGGACAACCAACCCATATGGCCTACAGCGACCTATGCTCGATAGAAGCTGTCGTCCTTATTAACAGCCTATCATTTGGTCGTGAACAGTTTTAAGGACTAATCGATAAATCCTCTCTTTATCGAACCTAAATAGTCCTAAGGACTTCATCATAACAACAGAGTTCATTAGAAGATGAAAGCTTATGATGAAGATGCCAAATATATTTTATTTATTAACAAATCAATTACAATACTTGGTTGCTCAACCGTCAACAGCTTGATGATTGGCTTTTTGGGATACATTTCCCAACAAGAAGCTGTCGTCCTTATTAACAGCCTATCATTTGGTCGTGAACAGTTTTAAGGACTAATCGATAAATCCTCTCTTTATCAAACCTAAATAGTCCTAAGGACTTCATCATAACAACGGAGTTCATTAGAAGATGAAAGCTTATGATGAAGATGCCAAATATATTTTATTTATTAACAAATCAATTACAATACTTGGTTGCTCAACCGTCAACAGCTTGACGATTGGCTTTTTGGGACACATTTTCCAACAACTCCCACTTGTCCTAAAGCCACTCGGCACAGTATCTAATACCCATCTTCGACTTGTGGTTGTCGAACTCCTTTATTGCCAGGGCTTTAGTGAAGGGGTCGGCTAGGTTCTCCTTTCTGTCGATCTTCTGAAGGTTGACGTCACCTCGAACCACAATCTCTCGGATCAGATGGAAGTGGTGCAAGATGTGCTTCATCCGCTAATGTGCTTTGGGTTCTTTCACCTGAGCTATGGCACTAGTGCTGTCGCAGTAGAGCAGGACTGGACCATCGAGGGAAAGTGCTACTCCGAGCTCGTTGATGAATTTCCTCAGCCACACAGCTTCCTTCGCGGCATCTGATGCTGCGATATACTCCGCTTCACAAATAGAGTCTGCCACAGTATGCTGCTTGGAACTCTTCCAGCAGATGGCTCCACCATTCAGAGTAAAGATATAACCCGACATGCTCCTGCTATCATCATGGTCAGATTGGAAGCTGGAGTCTGTGAACCCCACAAGTTTCAGATCTGACTCGCCATAAACCAACCATTGGTCCTTAGTATTTCTCAAATACTTAAGGATGGCTTTAACCACTTTCCAGTGATCTTCTCTAGGATCAGATTGGTATCTACTCACTACTCCTAGTGAGTATGCCACATCTGGTCTTGTACATGTCATGGCGTACATGATAGATCCCACGGCTGAAGCATATGGGACTCTACTCATACGCTCTCTCTCTTCAGGAGTTGTCGGACAATCCTTCTTAGAGAGAGAAATTCCATGGCCTATCGGTAGATAGCCCTTCTTGGAATTCTCCATGCTGAACCTCTTCAGCACAGTGTCTATATACATGGACTGGGATAACCCAAGCATCCTTTTAGATCTATCCCTATAGATCTTCATCCCTAGGATGTAGGATGCTTCACCCAAGTCCTTCATGGAGAACTGTGATGACAACCACACTTTTATTCCCTGTAGTGCGGGGATGTCATTCCCGATTAAGAGAATATCATCCACGTACAAGACAAAGAATACCACAACTGGATCATTTGCCCATTTATAGATGCAGGGCTCTTCTCCATTCTTAATGAAGCCATACATTTTGATCACCTTATCAAAATGCATGTTCCAACTCCGAGAAGCTTACTTCAGTCCATAAATGGATCTCTGAAGCTTGCACACCTTGGACTCATCTGTGGATGTAAACCCTTCAGGTTGTATCATATACACCTCTTCAGTCAGCTCTCCATTCAGGAAAGCTGTCTTTACATCCATCTGCCAGATCTCATAATCCAGATGGGCAGCTATTGCAAGCATTATCCGAATAGATTTGAGCATTGCCACAGGGGAAAATATCTCATCATCGTCAATACCATAACGTTGACGATACCCCTTGACAACCAGACGGGCATTATAGGTCTCCACCTTTCCATCTGCACCCCTCTTCCTTTTGAAGACCCATTTACACCCAATGGGTTTAACCCCTTCAGGTGGGTCAACCAATGTCCATATATCGTTGACCTTCATGGACTCCATTTTGGATTTCATGGCTTCAAGCCATTTCTCAGAATCAGGTCTCTGCATAGTATCCATATAGGTGATCGGATCCTCATTATTCTCATCAAGTTCGATGGGATCACCGTCCCGGACCAAAAAACCGTAGTATCTATCCGGCTGACGTGGTACTCTACCGGATCGCCTTAATGGTGCAGGTATATTGGACTCCGGATGTGATCTAATCATATCCGACTCAGGTTCAGCTATTGGTGTCGGTCCTTCTACCTGTTGAACTTCATCAAGTTCAACCTTAGAGGCAACGATTCCTTCACCAAGGAACTCCTTTTCTAAAAAGATTGCCTTAAGGCTGACGAACACCTTTTGTTCATCAGCATGGTAGAAAAAATATCCTTTTGTCTCTTTGGGGTACCCTATGAATGAGCATTTGTCAGACCTAGGTCCAAGTTTGTCTGTGACTAATCGTTTGACATAGGTCGGGCACCCCCAGACCCTAAGGTGTAAAAGTACTGGCTTACGTCCTGTCCATATCTCATATGGAGTCTTAATTATAGACTTACTTGGAATCCTATTTAACAGATAACAGGTCGATTCGAGTGCATATCCCTAGAAGGATATCAGCAAGCTAGCAAAAACCCATCATGGATTGGACCATGTCTAACAAAGTCCGATTCCTCCTTTCAAACACACCATTATGCTGTGGTGTTCTTGGAGGAGTCTATTGGGAGAGAATCCCATTCTCTCCTAGATATGTGAGAAACTCACTAGAAAGGTATTCTCCTCCTCGATCAGATCGAAGAGTTTTAATACTCTTCCCAGTTTATTTTTCTACTTCACTTCAGAATCGTTTGAACATTTCAAATGAATCCGACTTATGTTTCATCAGATAGACATATCCATATCGGGATAGGTCATCTGTGAAAGTTATGAAGTAGAAATATCCACCTCTAGCACTGGTGCTCATGGGCCCACATACATCAGTATGTACTAGGCTCAAGAGCTCAATAGCTCTCTCACCTTTTTCAGTAAAAGGTGACTTGGTCATTTTATCAGGAAGACAGGATTCACAGGTTGAAAGTGATTCACAATCACTAACTTCGAGGATTCCCTCTTGAGTCAACCTGTTTATTCTGTTCTTGTTTATATGACCTAGCCTACAGTGCCATAAGTAGATATCTGACACACTATCTAATCTAGGGTGCTTGCCAGTAGAATAGACTCTTATCAGGCTTGACCTTTTTGGTCTGGCTCTGCACTGATGTCCTAGCCTGAACTTGCACCTTCTTTACTTTCTTTTTCTTGTTCTTCTTCCCTTTCTCAAAAGGTCGAGAACCAGAAGACGAACCTCCCACTGAGTTCACCGACTCCTTGAGGAGTTGGTGATCCTTCTCAAAGTTCTGAAGCAACCCCAGTAACCCGTGGTAGTTCTCTTCAGGCTTTGTCATTCTACAATGAGTGAGGAATGGGAGATAAGACTTGGGCAGCGAGTTCAGTATTGCATCTTTTCCAAGCTACTCATGCAAGAAAAAGTCGAGCTTGCTCAATCATTCCATCAGCTCGATCATGTACAATACATGATCAGTGACAGAGGCACCATCCCGCATTTTGGCGTTGAAGATGGCACAACTAGTCTTGTGCCTCTCCACGTCATCGGGTGTGCCAAAGGCATCCTCCAACACTTGAAGCTTGTCCTTTGGCTGAGTCATCTCGAATCTGCGACTGAACTCGTCGCTCATGATAGCCAGCATGATACAGTGCACCGTGGTCCGATCACTGAGTCACTTCTGGTAAGTGTCTCTGATTGTTCCACGTGCATTGACAGCTGGCTCCTCAGGTGCAGGATCTATTATCACATATAAGATCCGTTCATGCTCCAGGACTATCTTCAACTTTCGATACCAGCTACCGAAATTGGGTCCCACCAACTTATCATTGTCCAACAATGATCGGAGCGATAGAGAAGTGGCCATATTTGCACAAAGGAGAACCATAACCTAATTAGTAATTGATTCATTAAACCTACAGATTTGGACTTTAATCAAAAAGTTTCTCCCACTATTTTATTTGAATTGGTAGCCTCTACCTCCAACTCGAGGAATTACCCTAATTCCTTAGTGGGTACTAGAATCCACTTAGACTGCACACAAGCCCAACTTTGGTTGGTCAACCCATGTACATCTAAGGGTAGGTTCATAACCAATTGTTTCTCTAAACAATTTCTAGTAATTTTAATTTTGCCCCAGAAACCTAATCAGTAGGCTTTGGCCTCCACTGTAAGGATCCGATTAGGTCCAACCATTAACATGATCATACTTGGTGTATCTAACCAACGAATGATTAAGCCCAACTTTGGTTGGCTCACCTAACCACCATTAGAGATACACTTCCAAGTCATCATATGATGAGTGATAATTCCATTAGTCAACAAGCACCAGGCCTTTGGGTCTGCAATGATTATTGAGTTAATGGACTCATTATCAAACACCTTAATGGGAGGCTATGACTCAGTTATCTCCATAACTTTATCATTTTAAGGACCTAATAATTTTAAAGAATTTAAATAATATAGAGGATGAAGTCAGATGAACCAGCTTATCATGATCCTCCCACTGGCTTCACCAAGTCAGCTTAAGGGAGACCAGGACTGGTCTAGGAGCACCTAAATCAGTCACACTGATTTACCTAGCTGACATGGGTCAGCTCGAATAGTCAAGTGATCCGATCAAAACATAATTTCACCAAGAGGCCAGGTAAGTTCGATCAGTGGGAGGGTCTGCCAAAGCTTGCCTTAGACACCATCAGAAATGGCCAGGTAAGCTGGCTCCCAATTAAAAACCACCGGTCTGGTTTACCTTAGACACCAACTAGTTTAATTAGTTTCGATTAGATCAACCTAACAGTTCATGCTAGACCGCTTAGCCAAGAATCAAGTCCATTTGGTTCTCGTTAAAGACATGGACTTGACCAACTACAACTATTGTAATTGATCTAGAGAATCCTTGACCTAATCTAAGACAACAATTGATTAGATTTAGTCAATTCTCTAATTAAGTCCATCTTTAATCTAACCATAGGTCTAACCCAATTAATGGACCTAATTCCCACTAACCCATTAACCCAATGTGTTATGATTTGTGTCTTAGGTTCTTCAATTAACAATCCTAGAACCTAATCAAACAACTTTTTAATTCTTAATTAAGTTTTGGGCTGAGGGTTGGGTTCGGCTTTTCAAAAAATAATTTTCATATTTGTAAAACAATTTTACAATATGATTCTACCAAGCATATTGCATGTTTGATTCATAATCAAGATGCAAGTGAAATAAACATGAAACTACTTTAGATCTAATCTAAACAGGTTCATGTAATTGAAACAATTTTAACTTTAAATAATTTCTTTGCACAAAAATTATTAACAAAGAGATTTTATTTCAGATTTAAACATCTTTTAAATCTAATAAATTATAAATTTAATCTAGATCATATCTAATAAATTTATGATTAAAGATAGATCTACACAAACTAGGACAACCTTTGCACTGTAAGGGGTAAACCTTACAGCAGGACAACCTTGCAGTTTGTGATTGATCTAAAATTTTAATTTTAGATTTAATAATCAGATTAAAAATTAGATCTAATCTAAAAAATAATCTAAGCATGTATAAATAATCATGTAATAAAGAACCTAGGCTCTGATACCAATTGAAGGAACTAGATCTAGGGTTTCAGGGTTATATCTTGAAAAAGAGGGTTAGATCTTGAAACTTTTTCAAGATCATACAGCGGAAGAGTAAAATAAATCAAAATTTATTTTTTAAGATTAAAAAATCTCTAGATCTAAGATCCTATTACATGATTATTACATGGTATTAAATCAAAAATTAAAATATATAAATATAGCATGAACTACATGTTGATCATATCAACATGTTTCTATACTACATCTAATGTATGTATTAAATAATAGATCAGATCTATTACCTTGCAAGTTAGATGTTCTAACCTTGCTGATCTGAGCTTGAGGATGATGTTGCAAGCCGCACATGCATCCGACCTCTAGGAGTCATCCACACGAGCCCACGAATCTCGATCAGAAGTCCTGCTTCAGGAAATCAGCACAGTATGCTAGTACTGCGCTGATCCTTCTTTGATGGTTGATCAGGTGCCTCCTTCTTCTTGATTTGGACTCTTCCAAAGATGGAAAGTAGAAGGAGGAGTTTCAGATCTGAGACACTCTCAGAAAACTCAAGATGGAGGGAGGAAAGATATGAAAACAAAAACCCAAGAAGAAGACCCTCTTCTTCTTCACGTTTTTCTCTCTAGACACCCAAACTTGCATCTTTTATATCTCCACGATCCAAAGGTATTTCTCTCTGATTTTTGGATGGTAAAAAGGTCTCTCAAATCTCTAATTTCTCCTGAAATTTCACAAAGAAACACGTCTTATATAGAGAGATATGATAGAGTTCTTGTCTAGGTCAAACACCTAGTCAAGGCTTATCCAAACATGGCAAGTTAAGGGACGCCCAACTCTTGAGCACCTCCTTCATATTTTCATGTATTGATTACCAGAAAAGGGTGCAAAATATATATCCTAAAAGCCACAAAAATTCCAAAAAAAATTTGGATAAATTCGGTGCAAAATTGAAAGAGTTTTGGATTTCTAAAACTCTATCTCATCGAATTCGAAATCCAAACTTATTCCTTTTAGATTTGATCCAAACCACCTTCCATGTAAGAAAGAAGAGAGGAGACCTTTTGTGAACATGGGAGAGATCTGGGAGAGGGCTTTTGTCACACAAAATAAGTGGAGATTGGCGTTGAATAAGAGAGAGGGCATGGAGAAGGATTATGTGGCGCAAGGTGGAATGCTAGTCTTACTAGGATTCTGTCTTATGACTTGTTTTAATTTGGTTTCTCAAATCAAATCAAATCAAAATTAGATCAACCCAATTAAAATAGGTTTTAACCCAATTAAGAACCTAATTTAATCAGATTAAATTAGATTTAAATCTGATTTAATTTTCTAATCAAATTAGAAATTAGATTGACCCAAGTCCTAGTTGAACTAGGACTAGTTTTTCCTTGCACTTGGCTTATCCAATAAACCAATTGGACTTGATCCAATCAAATCCAAAATAAATCTAATTAAATCATATTTAATTAGATTTAATCTCAGCCCATTGGCTTAATCAAATTAAGCCAATTAGCAATCGAATTGCTAATCGATCCTCCTGCAACACTTGCACTGGGTTAAATGTCAATCGTATTGATCATTTAATCCTAGAATGATTCTTAATCATTGATCAACCATCTGATCGGATCATGAACTCTAATGTGTGTGACCTCATAGGTCCAAACCTAAGCCGGTAGCATAGGAATAAATTTTTATGCCAATCGAAGTGACCATCTAGCAATGGTACCCGACGACCGGATAGGTAGAATGTGTAGAACAACATCCTTAGAACCCATGCGGATATAGTTTTCATATAATTCATCCCCTTGACCAAAATGATCATAGGATACCCCAGAGCTCAACTGTCAACTCTGATAAGGTTGTCCACATTGTATTTCAAAATATCAAATCCATCTGATGGAATACCCTGGCCAAGGTTTTGCTAAATTGAAATACAGCGACTCATTCTTCTCCAACACTTGGAGTGGTCAATCCCATCTCGATCACACTCTGACTTCGCAAGTAATTGACTATGCCCAGAAGCCTTCCATCCCTGAATTAGAAATTCAGTTAGTCCAGTACCAAAGCACGGTGAGTTGCTTGCAAGTCACTGAGGCGATCTCAGGTCTAAGGGACACTTATACCTATATCCCATCAGAGACATTCTCGACAGCAGAATACTCTGGAGTTGGTCACGTTCAATGACGATGTACCCTTACATCTCACCTGTATGCCATACCAGTGTCTCCACACTCTTTGGTTAAGAGGACAACCAACCCATATGGCCTACAGCGACCTATGCTCGATAGAAGCTGTCGTCCTTATTAACAGCCTATCATTTGGTCGTGAACAGTTTTAAGGACTAATCGATAAATCCTTTCTTTATCAAACCTAAATAGTCCTAAGGACTTCATCATAACAACGGAGTTCATTAGAAGATGAAAGCTTATGATGAAGATGCCAAATATATTTTATTTATTAACAAATCAATTACAATTCTTGGTTGCTCAACCGTCAATAACTTGACGATTGGCTTTTTGGGACACATTTTCCAACACTCAGAACCTACATGAATATGGTTGTTGTATAATTCATCCTTTTAACCCTTGTGTTTAGGATAACTCAGGGTTAAACTGTCAACCCTGATCAGATCATCCGAATTGTGCTCAACTCAAACAGTCCTGTGACTCCTCACAAGGACTACCCTGGCCAAGATTTTACTAAATTAAAATACGACTGTACACAGCTCCTAAACTGGAGTGGTCAATCCCATCTTGACACATGCACCGACAAGTCAAGTACTTGACTACACCCAACAGCCTTCCGTCACTGAATTAAAAATTCAGCTAGTCCAGTGCCTAAGTGCAGTGAGTTGCTTGCAAGTCACCGTGGCGGTCTCAAATCGGAGAGATATTTATACCCATATTCCATCGGAGCAAATCTTGACAGCAGAAATAGCTCCGGAGTCGGTCACGTTCAGTGCAGATGTATCCTTACATCTCATCTGTATGCCATACCAGTGTCTCCACACTCATTGGTTAAGAGGACAACCAACCTATATGGCACACAATGACCTATGCTTGATAAATGTTATCATCCTTGGTAACAACGTATCATTTGGTCGCGAACAGATTTAAAGACTAAACAATAAATCCTCCTTTGTCAATTCTAAATAGTCCTAAGGACTTCACCACAACATAGGAGTTCATTAGAAGATGAAACATTTTGTGATGAAAAATGCCAAAATAATTTTTATTAATTCATAATTTATGTATAAATATAAAAATGAGCACAACCGTCAACAGGCTGACGATTGGCTTTGGGACACTATTCGCAACAATCTCTCACTTGGCCTAAAGCCAATCGGTGCAGTATCTAATATCCATCTTCGACTTGTAGTTGTCGAACTCCTTCACCGCAATGACTTTAGTGAATGGGTCAGCCAGGTTCTCTTTTCCATTGATCTTTGGAAGATCGACATCACCTCGATCCATAATTTCTCAAATGAGATGGTAGCGGCGTAGAATATGCTTCATCCGCTGGTGTGCCTTTGGTTCCTTCACCTGAGCAATGGCTCCAGAGCTGTCACAGTAGAGCAGAACTGGACCAACAAGGGAGGGTGCTACTCCGAGTCGGTGATGAATTTTCTCAGCCACATCACTTCTTTGGCAGCATCTGATGCAGCGACATACTCCGTCTCGCAAACAGAATCAGCCACTGTGTGCTGCTTGGAACTTTTTCAGCAGATAGCCCCACCATTAAGGGTAAAAATAAATTCCGACACACTTTTGTGTCATCATGATCAGACTGGAAACTAGAGTCTGTAAACTCTATAAGTCTCAAGTCTGATTCATCATAAATAAGCCACTGGTCCTTAGTATTTCTTAAATACTTCAGGATGGTTTTAACAACCTTCCAGTGATTCTCCCTGGATCAGATTGGTATCTACTCACTATCCCTAGTGAGTATGCCACATCTGGGCGTGTATATTTCATAGCGTACATGATAGATCCCACTACCGAAGCATATGGAATCCTACCCATACACTCTCTCTCTTGAGGTGTTGTCGGACAATCCCTCTTCGAGAGAGAAATTCCATGGCCTATCGGAGATAGCCTTTCTTGAAATTCTCCATGCTGAACCTCTTCAGCATAGTACAATGTACGTGGACTGAGATAAACCAAGCAACCTTTTAGATCTATCCCTATAGATCCTCATTCCTAGGATGTAGGAAGCTTCTCCCAGATCCTTCATGGAGAACTATGACGACAGCCAAATCTTTATTCCTTGTAATGCAGGGACATCATTTTCGATTAAGAGAATGTCATCCACATACAATATAAGAAATACTACTACTGGACCATTAGCCCACTTATAAATGCAGGGCTCTTCTTCATTCTTAACGAAGCCATACATCTTGATCGTCTTATCAAAATGTATGTTCCAACTCCGTGATGCCTGCTTAAGTCCATAAATGGACCTCTGTAGCCTGCACACCTTAGACTCATCTGTGGATGTGAATCCTTCAGGTTGTATCATATACACCTCTTCATCCAACTCTCCGTTTAGGAAAGCTGTCTTCACATCCATCTGTCAGATTTCATAGTCCAGATGGACAGCTATCGCAAGCATAATCCAAATAGATTTGAGCATTGTCACAGGAAAAAATATCTCATCATAGTCTATACCATAATGTTGACGATATCCCTTGGCAACCAGACGGGCTTTATAGGTTTCCACATTTTCGTCTATGCCTCTCTTCCTCTTGAAGACCCACTTACACTCTATGGATTTTACTCCTTCAGGTGGGTCAACCAATGTCCACACATCGTTGACCTTTATGGACTCCATTTCGGATTTCATGGCCTCCAGCCATTTCTCAGAGTCGGGTCTCTGCATTGCATCCATGTAGGTGATCGGATCCTCATCGTTTTCATCAAGTTCGATAGGATCGTCGTCCTGGACCAAGAAACCATAGTATCTGTCTGGTTTACGTGGTACTCTACCAGATCGCCTTAAGGGTTCTTGAACAATGGGCTCCAGATCTGATCTAACCAAATCCAGTTCAGGTTCAGCAACTTGTGTCGATTTTTCCACCTGCCGAACTTCGTCAAGTTCGATCTTAGAGGCAACAGTCCCTTCACCAAGGAACTCTTTTTCAAAAAAGATTGCCTTAAGGCTGACAAACACTCTTTGCTCATCAGCTAGGTAGAAGTAATACCCTTTGGTCTCTTTTGGGTACCCTATAAAATTACACTTGTCAGACCTAGGTCCAACCTTGTCCGTAATTAAACATTTAACATAAGCCGGACACCCCCAAACCCTAAGGTGCGAGAGTACTGGCTTACGTCCTATCCATATCTCATATGGCGTTTTGATTACCGACTTACTTGAAACTCTATTTAGAAGGTAACAAGCCGATTCGAGCGCATATCCCCAAAGAGAGATCGGCAGACCAGCAAACCCCATCATGGATCGAACCATGTCCAACAAGGTCCAATTCCTCCTTTCAGATACACCATTATGTTGTGGTGTTTCAGGAGGAGTCCACTGAGAGAGAATCCCATTCTCCCTAAGATATGTCAGAAAATCATTGAAAAGGTATTCACCTCCTCGATCAGATCGAAGAGTTTTAATACACTTTCCAGTTTATTTTTCTACCTCATTTCGAAATAGTTTGAACATTTCAAACAACTTCGATTTATGCTTCATTAAATAGACATACCCATACCTCGATAGGTCATCTGTGAAGGTTATGAAGTAGAAATATCTATCTCTTGCACTTAAGCTCATGGGTCCACATACATCAGAATGTACCAAACCCAAGAGTTCACTGGCTCGCTCACCTTTTCCAGTAAAAGGTGATTTGGTCATTTTACCAAGAAGACAGGACTCACGGGTTGGAAGTGATTCACAATCACCTACTTCAAGAATTCCTTCTTGAGCCAACCTATTTATTCTATTCTTATTGATATGATCTAGCCTATAGTACCAAAGGTAGACTTCTGACACATTATCTATTCTAGGAGTTTACCGAAGGTTTGAACCACATTAACAGGTTGTGATAGAAAGTAAATTCCATTATTAAGTTGTCCAACAAACACTGTAACACCATTCAAAATGATATTACAAATGTTTTCTTTTATTAAAAATTGATAACCATTCATGGCCAAAAGGCATACAGAAATAATATTTAATAAAAAGCTTGGACAATAGTGACATTCACTCAGAATTATATTTTGAGAATTGATTACAAGGTTCATGATTCCTAATGCTAGAACTGAAACTTTGCTTCCATCTCCAACATTCAGGAATCTATCGCCTTCATCAAATCTCCTACTGACCTGCAGACCCTGCATCGAATTGCAAATATGATAAGGGCTTTCGGTATCCAATACCCAGGCAGTAGTATCACAAATAAAAAATTACAAGATGTTATCATATAAGTACCTTACTTCTTCTTCGGCCTGTTCGGGTCCAAGAAGGCAATGTATAGAGGACAGTTCCTCTTCTAGTGCCCCTGCTTCTTGCAAAAGAAGCACTCCGCCTGGCTCTGGTCGAGCTTGCACTTCTTGGTCTGACCCTGTGCAGACGTCCCAGCATGCAGCTGCACCTTCTTATTCTTCTTCTTCTTGTTCTTCTTCTTCCCTTTCTTAAAGGGTCGACGACCAGAAGAAGACCCTCCCACAACATTCATCGACTCCTTATGGAGCTGGTGATCCTTCTCAAAGTTCTGCAGCAACCCCATCAAGCCGTGGTAGTTCACTGCAGGCTTTGTCATCCAAAAATGAGTAAGGAAGGGGAGGAAGGACTTGGGCAATGAATCAAGGATCGCATCCTTACCGAGCTGTTCGTGCAGGGGAAAGCCCAGTTTACTTAGGTGCTCAATCATTTCGATCATGTACAGTACATGATCAGTGACTGAGACTCCATCCCTCATCCGAGCATTGAAAATGGCACAACTAGTTTTGTGCCTTTCAACATCATCAGGCATGCCAAAGGAGTCGTTCAACATTTGAAGCATCTCCTGTGGTTGGGCGTTCTCGAACCTACAGCTGAATTCATCATTCATTGCCGCCAGCATAATGCACCGAATGGTGGTGTGATCGTTGAGCCACTTCTGATAAGTATCTCAGACCGTCCCTCTAACGTTCGAGGCTGGCTCCTCAAGTGCTGAATCCGTTACTACATAAAGGATCCACTCATGCTCAAGGATGATTTTTAATTTTCGATACCAGCTATCGAAATTAGGTCCCATGAGCTTGTCACTATCTAATAATGACCGGAGCGATAGGGTAGTGGCCATAGCTGCATAAAAGAAAACCAGACCTCTGTTAGTACATAAATTATAAATACTAAAGACTTGGACTTTAGTCTAAAGTTTCTCCCAGTATTTTTACGAACTGGTAGCCTCAACCTCCAATTTGAGGAATTACTTTAATTCTTTAGTGGGTACTAGAATCCACACAAACTACACACGAGCCCAACTTTGGTTGGTCAACCCATGTACATCTATGGGTAGGTTCATAACCAGTTGTTTCTCTAAACAACTTCTAGTAATTAATTTTGCCCCAGAACCTAATCAGTATACTTTGGCCTCCACTGAAAAGATCTGGTTAGGTCCAACCATTAACATGATTTATTTGATGAATCAGACCAATAAATGATCAGGCCCGACTTTGACCGGCCAACCTGACCACCATCAGAAAGACTCAAACCAAATTATCATATTATGAATGATAATTCCATTAGTCAATAAGCACCAGCCTTTAGGCCTCCAATGATTATTAAACTAATGGACTTATTATCACTCACTTAATGGGAGGCTATGATTTAGTTATCAATATAACTTAATCATTTTTAGGGACCTAATAATTTTTGAGAATTTTATTAAAGGATAGATGAGAAGAAAATATCCAGCCAATTTCAATCCTCCCACTGACTTCACCAAGTCAGATTAAAAAAAGATTTAATTAAAGCTGGCATTAGGAGCACCTAAATCAGTCAAACTGATTTACCTAAGACATGGGTGAGCCCTAATCACCAAGTGATCTAATCAAAATCTAATTCACCAGGTTGGCCAGGTAAGTGAGATCAGTGGTGGAGATAAGCCATTAACTCATCAGAGATCGAATCACTGCGAGTAGCTCCTGCTTAAAAATCACTGGTCAAACTGCCAAACTTACCTTAGCACCAACCGATTCATTAGTTTTAATTTGATCAACTTAGTAAATAGGGTTCCACCGCGTAGCCATGAATTAAGTCCATCTTGGTCTAATTAAAGACATGGACCGTTCAACTACAACTATTAAAGTTGAGTCTAGAGTATCCTTGACCTAATCTAATTCAACTTTTGATTAGATTTGACCAATTACTCTAATTTAGTCCATTTCTTTAAGCTAACCTTATGTCTAACCAATTATGGATCTAATCCATCTAACCATTGATCCACAAGTTTATGCAATTGTCTTAGATCTTACTTCACAATTCTAGACCTACTAGACAACACTTAATTCTTTTAATTAAGTATTTGGCTGATGGGTCAGGATTTGGCATTTCAAAATAATTTTCAAATTTTATTTTCTGTTCACCAAATATGTTGACTCATTTCACAAATAGATCAGCACATTTCATAAATAGCAATCCTATTGCTAATTACATAACAAAAAATAACTCAATCAAAATAAATCATGAATATTCTTTAGATCTAATCTAACACATTCATGATAAATTTACAATTGAACCTTTACAATTAATTCCTTTCGCTGCTTCATCTGCATGGGATATAATTACAGCAGCACCATTACCGCCATAGGAGATCCCATCGAATGGAAGGAGAGGGCCTTTAAACCCTGCTTTTCTCCTATGATCGGACGGCCATGGTAACCAACCCAATTCAATTACTTACTACTTGGATCAAGTATATCTAAATATACCAATTTCAAAATTTAAATTTCAAATTTAAATTTTAAATTTTAAATTTCAAATTTAAACAAATTTCAAATTTCAAATTTTTAATTTCAAATTTTGAATTTCAAATTTTGAATTTTAAATTTTGAATTTCAAATTTAAAATTTCAACCAAATTTCAAATTTAAATTTTAAATTTTTAAATTTTAAATTTTGAATTTCAAATTTTAAAATTTAAATTTCAAATTTTTAAATTTTGAATTTCAAACAACTTTCGAAATTCAAATTTTAAATTTTGAATTTCAAATTTTTTGAATTTTGAATTTCGAACAACTTTCAAAATTCAAAATTCAAATTTTAAATTTCAAATTTCAAATTTTAAATTTTAAATTTAAACTTTTAGATTACAACTTAATCTATGCATGCAAATATATATATCATATCTAAGAACCCTCTCTGATATCATTTTTGGGAAAATTCAATGTAGGGGTAAAATGGTAATTTTAAAATTTTTTCAAAATCATGATTTTACAGTGAAAAAATATTAATTAATTTAATTAATTGATATAAATTTATCCTACACTAGGATCTAAATATGATATATAGCATGCATGTATTTAAATTTGAAATTCAAATTCGAACAGTAAACACTTTACTGTAATGTGTTCAGAACACAATACCTTTGTGCGGGTAGTAGATCGCCGTAATCTGATCATATCGGAAGAGTCTGATCATCACGACGTAGCCACACAGCGTATCTGGCCACTGCAGATCGTCTACACGAAGCTCCCGATCTGATGACTCACACAAGTGCTAGCTCATTGTAGAGCATTTTTGACGGTCGATGCTGATCGAACTCCTTCGATCGAAGTCTATCGATTTTTGGATGCTCTGAATCATCAACAGACGTGCTTGAGAGGATGTTGAAGATCTCCCTAAAATTTTATGGACTCACGATACTCGTAGCTCACTTTCTCACTTCCCAACCCCAGGCTAAAACTCTAGGGAACTCACCAGAAACCTTGCACCCACTTTTCTTTCTTTTCTTTCTTCTTCTCTTGGAAGGATATGGATTTCTTCTCATGCACAAGACTTTCTCATGCCCCAAAATTTTTCTCCAAAAATTTTCTTCTTGCACGCCCCACTCTTCTCCTCCTTTTATAACAACGTCAAACGTCTTATCCAAAAGAAAAGATAAAGATGAGTAATTGCACATTTGAATTCAAATAAATTTTGAATTCAAATGGACACCAACTCATCCCTTATCCACTAAAAGCATGAGGCATGGCTTAAATTGTGCATGGAGTGATTTCATGAGAAACTTTTCTCATGTAATAAATGGGACGTAAAAAAAGGATAAGGTGCAAAGATTGATTGCCCATTCAAATTCAAACTTTATTTTGAATTTGAATGGCCAACCAATCATCCTTATCCATTCATATGGCACATTAAAGTGGGGCATGGAGAGGGCTTGGCGTGAGAAAATAATTCATGAGAAGTTCCTTCTCATGAATTCAAATGGATGCAATGGATGTGAGGTGGCGCATGGAGATTGGGTCAAGGTGATTTAATTATTTAAACCAACCTAATTGAACCAAATAAGTTAGATCCAATTAGACTAATTTAAATCTAACTAAATTAGCTTAATTAGGCTCAATAAAATCTAATCAAATTAAAATTGATTAAGCCCAACCCCTAATCAAATCAGGGACCAAACCATCTCGACGATTAGGTCAACTCTTAACCTAATGGGTCAAACCCAACTAATCCAATTCAATTGGACTTGATCCAAAAATAATTACTCAATCAAATTAGTTAATTAATGATCAAATCACTAATTAAATCTCTCATAAATATGAGTTCAAATCCGACGGGCAATCAGGCATCAGAATTCATCGATATGTAACCCTGATCGAAAAGTCCCAACCAGTGGGACTCTTGACCCTGGTACCCATAATGTGTTGAACTCATGATCAGAGAATCTGATTCTCGATCACTGAGTCCCAAATATGTAGGATTCTACATCAGCCATCAGATCAGATAGGAACCTCTAATGTGTGTGACCCCGTAGGTTCGAACCTAAGCGGTAGCACAGGAACCAATTTCTGTACTAATCGAATGACCATCTAGCAATGGAACCCGACATTCGGATAGGTCGAAGAGTCACAATTGCAACACTCAGAACCTACATGAATATGGTTACTGCATAATTCATCCTTTTGACCCTTGTGTTTAGGAGACTCAGGGTTAAACTGTCAACCCTGATCAGATCATCCGAATCGTGCTCAACTCAAACAGTCCTGTGACTCCTCACAAGGACTACCCTGACCAAGGTTTTGCTAAATTGAAAACAACTGTACACAGCTCCTAAACTAGAGTGGTCAATCCCATCTTGACACACCACCGACAAGTCAAGTACTTGACTACACCCAGCAGCCTTCCGTCACTGAATTAAAAATTCAGGTAGTCCAGTGCCTAAGTGCTGTGAGTTGCTTGCAAGTCACTGTGGCGGTCTCAGTCGGAGGGATATTTATACCCATATTCCATCAGAGCAAATCTTGACAGCAGAAATTGCTCCAGAGTCGGTCACGTTCAATGCAGATGTACCCTTACATTCACCTGTATGCCATACCAGTGTCTCCATACTCATTGGTTAAGAGGACAACCAACCTATATGGCACACAACGACCTATGCTTGATAAACGTTGTCGTCCTTGGTAACAACATATCATTTGGTCGCGAACAGATTTAAGGACTAAACGATAAATCCTCTTTGTCGAGTCTAAATAGTCCTAAGGACTTCACCACAACATAGGAGTTCAGTAGAAGATAAAATATTTTATGATGAAAAATATTAAAATAATTTTTATTAATTCATAATTATGTACAAATATAAAAATGAGCACAACCATCAACAGACTGACGATTGGCTTTGGGATACTCTTTCCAATATAGAGTATGTCAAGATTTTAGTGAGCTTGTTGTACTATCCATAAGACTTACTATAAAAATTGATATGATTTTGATCAAGTACATTTTGATGCTTATGGCTATTTTAAATAGTGTTGCTTTGTTGTGCTATCCACAAGGACAGCATTATTTAGGTATGACCATATGGGTTGAAGGATCAACTTAACTAGAATACTATAGTTTGTTGTGCTATCCATAAGGCTATATATGATCTAGAGATCAAAAAAAAATATTAGAATTATAGAGGTAAATTGGTATAGAGTTATCTACTCTTGAACTCATGCTATCCATAAGGTATTTTGAGGAATAGAGATCTCAACCCCACTAAGAAATATTAATATGTTTCTCGATTTTGTATTTGAGGCTATGAAGTTTGATAAAATAGTAGGAGACACAATTAGATAAAAGTTTTAGTCTAGTTGTGAATGTCATCATGAGTCATCCACTTATATTGTGTTCTTGTTATTGTAGATTAACTACACACATAGCATCCTCACTTTCACTTAGAGGTATCCTAGATGCAAACAAGTTGATCGAACCTAACTATGTCGACTGGTTAAGGAACCTGAGAATTATTTCACTCAGGAGAAAGTTTCCTACATTCTGGATACATCTGCACCAGATTCTCTTGGAGAAGATGCTTTCAAGAAGAAAAAGCCACATATAAGATGTGAAAGATAACAGTGTAACTGTCAAATGCATCATGTTTGCCTCCATGAGCAACGAGCTTCAGAGGCAGCATGAGGACATGGATGTTCCCTCTATACTCCTTAATCTTAAGAAGTTATATGGAGAATAAAGTCAAACTGCTTGATATGAAATATCAAAGCAGTTGTTCCGTGCCCGTATGACTGAAGGCACCTCTGTGCAAACACATATCTTGAAGATGATTGATTTGATCACTCCTCTAGGACAGCTGGGTTTTACCATGGATGGTGAATTGAGCAGAATTTGATTCTGCAGTCTCTCCCTGACTCTTTTTCTCAGTTTGTCATAAATTATTATATGAACAAACTGAACATCAGCCTGTCAGAACTGCTGAACATGCTGAAAATAGTAAAGATCCATTTCAAGGGTGAAAAGGTTCCAGTACTTCTTGTTGATAAGATCGATAAAAAAAGGCAAAGAAGGGTTCTAAGAAAATGATGAACCCTAAGGCTGGCATCTCCAAAAAGAAGGAGAAGAAGGTTTCCGCCAAAGGTACTTGCTATCACTGTGGCAAGGAAGGCCACTGGAAGAGAAATTGCAAACAGTACCTTACAACTGTGAAACCAACAAATGTTGCTAAAGGTTTGTATGTGATACAAACTAATTTATCGTTAAGTACTTCAATGTCAGATTTTTGGATATTGGATACCGCCTGTGGCTCACACCTTTGTAAATCGTTGTAGGTCTATAGAAAATAAAGAGTCTGAATAAAGGTGACTTTGAGCTATTCGGTGCTAGTAGAGAGTCCATTTAGATCGAAGCCATAGGAACCAGGGTTTTGAAGTTACCTTCGGATAAAGTTTTGAAACTGAAGACCTGTTATTATATTCCAAATATCTTTAAAAATATTATATCTATACCATTGTTATTGGAATAAGATTTTAAAATAAATATAAAAATAATGGTTGTTCTATATATTTTTCTAATAAATATTATGGATGTACTTTTATTGATAATGATCTTTTATTTCTTTCACTTAATAATAATATATTTCATATTGATAATATGAAGAAAAAAAGAGAGAGGATGTGAATGTCACATACCTCTGGCATTGCCGACTTGGCCATATAAATGGTCAAGAATTAACAAATTATTCAAAGATAATAATTTTGATCTTTATGATTATGAATCATATAGAACTTGTGAATCTTATCTCATGAGAAAAATGACCAAGACTTGATTTACTAGACATGGAGAAAAGGCGAGTGATATTTTGGACCTTATACATACTGATGTATGTGGTCCAATGTCGACTCAAGCTAGAGGTGGATGCTCTTACTTCATCACATTTACTGATGATGGTCTAAGTTTGGATATGTATATTTAATAAAATACAAATCTAAAGCTTTGATAAATTTAAAGAGTATCAAAGAATGGTTAAGAAATAAACTAATAAAAGTATTAAAACTCTTCGATCTGATCGAGGAGAAGAATACTTATCTAGTGAGTTTCTTGATTATTTAAAATAAAATAGAATATTCTCTCAATGGACACCTCTTATACTCCATAATTAAATGAAATTATGAAAGGAGGAATCGCACCTTATTAGATATGGTGCGGTCCATGATGTGTTTCACGGATCTTCCGATATCCTTCTTGGGATATGCTCTTGAGGCCGCAGCATATATTTTAAATAAAGTATTTTCTAAATCTGTTTCTAGCACTCCATATGAAATATGAAAAAGAAAAAGATCCAATCTTAAGCATCTTAAGATTTGGGATTGTCTAGCTTATGTGAAAAATATTGATGGACATAAGCTAGTTGCTAGATCAAAAAATATAAGTTTGTAGGTTATCCCAAGGAGAGTATATGATACTACTTCTACAATCTTACTCAAAAAAGATATTTGTTGGTAGGCATGCTGATTTTTAAAAAAAGAGTTTATCCAAGAAGGAGGTAGTGGGAGGTCTATCAAACTTGATGAAGTTCAAAATTCACAATCCATCCAAGATTCACAAAATGGTTCTCAACCAGATATGCCCATTGTTGAGGCACAGTCACTACACACACCTCCTCTCCGAAGGTCAAATAGAGTGCGTAATGTACCATTCAGGTATGGATTTGTCATTGAGAATGATAACACATCCCACATCATTGAGTATGATGATCCCACGACCTATTCGAAAGCTGTCATGAGTAGTGACTCTAACAAATGGTCCAATGCCATGAAATCTGAAATGGACTCTATATATACCAATCAAGTTTGGACTTTGGTTGATGCGCCTGAGGGTGTGACCCCAATAGGCTGCAAATGGGTCTTCAAAAAGAAGATTGGAGCAGATGGCCAGGTAGAGACCTATAAGGCAGGCTGGTGGCAAAAGATTTTTAAAAAAATAAAGTATTGATTATGAAGAAACTTTTTTGTCGGTAGCCATGCTCAAGTCCATTCGGATAATGCTTGCTATTATAGTATACCAAGACTATGAGATCTGATAGATGGACATCAAGACTGCCTTCCTCAATGAAAATCTTGAGGAAGAAGTCTATATGACTCGTCAAAGAATTTGTCTCTAGTGGGAGAACAAATCAGGTATGCAAGCTGAATAGATCCATATATGAATTAAAACAAGCATCGAGGAGCTGGAACATTCATTTTGATGAGACAGTCAAATCATTTGGCTCCATCAAAAATATGGATGAACTTTGTGCGTACAAGAAGAACAGTAGGAGTGCTATTATCTTTTTGGTCCTGTATGTGGATGACATACTGCTCATTGAGAATGATATCCGATATTGCAATCTATCAAGACTTGGCTATCACAAAAGTTTTTCATAAAAGACTTGAGTGAAGTGTCCTATGTACTTGGTATAAAGATCTATAGAGATAGATCAAAAAGAATACTAGGCTTGTCCCAGTCTAGGTACATTGACCTTGTATTAAAGAGGTCAACATAGAGGAAAGTAAAATAGGTTACTTGCCCATAGGTCATGGCATACAACTCTCTAAGAAGATGTCTCCTAAACACTTGATGAGAGAAATAGATGAGTTCTATTCCTTATGCTTCAGCTGTAGGATCAATTATGTATGTATATTATGTACCAGGTCTGATATGGCTTATGCTTTGGGCATTGTAAGCAGATTTCAGGCTGATCCCGAGAGAATCATTAGAAAGCTATGAAAAACATACTCAAGTACTTAAAAAGGACTAGAGATATTTTTTTGATATATGGTGGATCTAATTTAAAACAAGAAGGTATACAGATTTTAGTTTTCAATCTGATTCAGATGATAGTAAATCTATTTCTGGATATGTAGTCACTCTGTATGGTGGTGCAGTAAGATGAAAAAGTTCGAAACAGTAAACTGTTGTGACTCGATCACTGAGGCTGAGTATATTGCTACAAGTGAGGCTACTAAGGAGGCCATCTGGATGAAAAAATTCATCACAGAGTTGGATATGATTTTAGGATTGAACAACTAGTGCCCTTTTATTATATAATATCAGACAGTTGCTCAAGCCAAATAACCAAGGTCTCATCATAAATCCAAGCACATCCTAAGGTTCTACCTCATTCGGGAGATAGTCAAAAGATGCGATGTGATCATGGAGCGAGTTGACACTAAGAACAATATAGGGATCCATTCACTAAGGCCTTGTCAATGCAGTAGTTTGACCATCATCTTGATAGCATGGGTATCAAGTATAGGAGTGATTGGCTTTAGTGCAAATAAGATTGAAAGAATAATGCTCTACAAGCCAATCACGTATGAGATACATGGGTGTTTTTCATAATTTATCTTTCAGACTCATGTAATTGATATTTATATTATTAATAAAATAGATATTTTTTGATTCATTATATGCTGCATCTTATTGTTCTTAGATTATAATGAATCCCATAATTCTGGATAATAGTTTTAGGGCCATAATGAGATCATACTAGTGAGACCTAAATCTTTGATAGCTCTGACCTAAAATATTTCTAGTCATTGGTACATTAAGTCGGAGATCAATGATATCAGTAAGACTTACATGTCCTATGTATGCTAAAAAATGAGAGTAGTTGATCTCACAATCACTTGTGTGGTGACACTAATACAAGAATAGGGATGCTCATTAGAGAATGAGTTCACTGAATTAATCTGCAAGAGAATATCAATGGAGTCTTATTTATATGTCAACTGATATTTCTCTAGTGAGAGTTGTGTAAGTGATCCTTTGACCTGAGATCATCATGGTACCTTGTGTACTTGGATCCATATTTTGGTCCACTTCCTAACTTGGTTCTTTGATCCTTGTATGGGGTGTTTAGATATGGTGAAGAGTGCATGGAGATTGTGAGTGATCAATAAGGGATCAGTCACTCCTAATAAGGAGAGTAAACATCCTATGTGATTTCATAGGTCAATGATTCGAAAGTCTTTGGCCAAAGCAGGATGATAATTAGAAAAAAATTTCTAATATATCATCAACTGAATCATCACCTTCACATTGAGATACATAAAGATAAGTGATTGGGTTTGACATATTTTCATATCCACAGCTCATCTACCATATTATTTGACTGAAAGATTGAATTACACAGTAACTTGTCACTGAAGGATATTTTGATAATTTTTCATCAAAATTTCAAATCTTTGGATAGTCATGACACATTGCTAGATATTAATTTTGACTTGTGATTCATTAGAATTAAAAAATTTAATTCTGGAATCAATTTGAAAGAGTTCAAGTTGATTGGGACTCTTCAGATGACCTAATCTCATCGGATTAGGGTTACGTCGAAAGTCTTGATCCACTGCTGGCTAGATTTAAAATCCAATGGGTCAACACTTTGATATTTGACCTTTATCTAATCTAATTAGAGTTTAATATAAATTTATGGGTTAATTTGATATGCTAGCAATTTATTAACCCAAGTTCCTAAATTGGTTTAGATCAAAGTATTTGAGCTAACCTAGACCAGTTGCTTTTGATCTAATGGGATTGGGTCAATTTAGATTGGATCTTTATCCAACTTGAAATAGTTTCAAGTGGAGAAGGACTCCTCTGCACTCATAGGAACCACACCAAAAATAAATGCCGCCCTACCTCTTTTCAGCATGTGAAGTTGGAAGTCCTTCTTCATGAAGGCTCTTAACTATACGCGTTGCCTTAAAAGATAAACCAGAAGTCCTTTGATTTGTCATCTAAATTAAATAGAATTTTTATGGCACATAGAAGAAGGAGAGTCCTTCTATGAGAAGTCTCTCATGTACCAAATATTCTACATAGTGAATTTATTCATCATGTGAGGAGTTGGAGCGCCAAAGGTTGGCACCCCTTCATCCATAACACATCTTTTGGTCCCTTATTTATATGGACATCCCACATAGCTAGCTACTATGATTTTGGATTGAAACTAGAGATTAGGGATGTGAAAATTATAGAAAAAATTTTGGAAAAAATCTAAGAAAAAGGCAATGGAAAATTGAGTAGCAAAATTTGTAAGAAGGGTGGTGAGAAATTTAGCAAGAGTTGCTAGTGTGCCTTAGGATTTGGTTTTTCCATGTGTTGGAGTCAAAAATCAAATCCTAGGTTGTGAGACATCTGAAGAGTATCTTCTTAGCATGATCTTGGTGGCAAGCTTGGAGGTGACTAGGCTTTGGCATGATCGTACCATGAGTTCGAAGCCGGTAGTGTTCTTAAGAAGATAAGGCCACGATGGTGCACTGGTTAGAAAGGACCTTGGCCAACTTCATGTAGATCACATTGGAAGACTTCTACTTTGGAGTCCCATAGAGAACATCAATATGCCACTTCTTTCTTTTTGGTGAAAGTAAAAATTCTATCTCTTTTGCATGCTTGTTTTTGTTTTATCGATATCGGCAAGGTGATTCTAGGGTTTGGATTTTGGCTCGATAGTTTTATTTGATAAAGCTATTGATTTATTTATTTTTAAAATTTTAAAAATTATTTTCTACTATGTGGTTAATCCCAACATCATATATTTTATTTGGACTAAACCAGATGTGCTTTGGTTTAGATTCAAATAAGGAAACCTAAAGTCCATAAAGGATTGGACTCTTCCTCCCTTGCGCACCAAATTTTGCATGCCAACTTTCTCCATGCTCAAAAGCTTTTTGTATGAGATTTTTTTATGCCAAAGAGTTTTTACCCTCCCTTTTATACATCCAAATCTAATTTAGTTTTGATAAAAAAAGGATTTTAAAATTGGATTTCAAAATATTTCTTATGAAGAGAGTCTGTTCTTATCCAAATCAACCTCTCCATACCAACTTATTTTTTTCTCCTTATATGTGTGACATTTTGAGGAGATTTTTTGTTAGAGATTAGCTGGAGAATAATTTACCATAAAAAATATGGGAAGGGGCATCCCATATTCTTTTGGCATGTTTTGGATGTGGAATTGTGAAGGGAGGTGACATCTTGTAAGAGTCCATGATCTCCAAGACTCTTCACCCTTATTTCTTACATGCCTATAAAAAGGGGTTTTTATTTTTATTTTGAGTGTTTAAGAGAGTATAGGGAGTTCTCTACACATTGAGGGTCTTGGGGCATAAGTTCTTGGCATGGAAAAATAAGGAGGGTTCTCTTCTCTTTGGGTTAACGCAAAAGCTGATTTCTAGGTTTTACCTTAGGTTTGGGAAGAGAGAAAAATATAAGAAAAAATTATTTCTTCTCCTTTCTTCTTTTACATCCTCATCTCCTCCAAATAATTATCTTCAATTTTTAAAATAATTTTAGAGATTTGAAGAAAAGATCCAATCAGTCAAGAAGAAGGTCATCACACAAGCTAGCACTCCCGAGAAGATCGATCAGATCGGAGCTTCGAGTGGATTTTTCATAGAGGTTGGATGCGTATACAGCTGTGAGTAACTAGTAAGGATCCTCTCTACCATGTCTCTCAATAGCAGTGATTGTCTATCCATACTCAGGTATCGAGTTCTGAACTCAGATTAGAAGTAGATGTATCTACTACTCACATGCATGCATGCTGATTTTATCTTCAGTATTTTTTAGATTTTATATGCAACATATAATGTCATAGATCCTAGAGCATTGATTTGATGATTAGATTATATGCATATTAGATTAATTTGATTAATCTAATTATCTTCTACTGTAATTTATTTGAAAAAGTTTCGAAATACATATATAAATCGCTGCATTTTCCAACAGGTTTAGCATAGATAGGAGTAAAAGAGGTTACTTACCCATGAGTCAAGGCATACATCTCTCTAAAAGATATCTCCTAAAATATCAAAAGAGAGAAATAGAATAAGTTCTATTCTCTATGCTTTGGTAGTAGGGTCGATCATGTATGCCATGCTATATACCAGGCTTGATGTAGCTTTTGCCTTATATATAGTTAGTAGATTTCAGACTGATCTTGAAGAAGATCATTGAAAAGTAGTGAAAAATATTTTTAAGTACTTGAGAAAGACTAAAGATATTTTCTGGTATATAAAAGATCTGATCTAAAATTAGAAGGCTATTCTGACTCTAGTTTTCAATCAGACCCTGATGATAGCAAGTCCATTTCAGGGTATGTCATTACTCTAATTGATGGAGCAGTAAGTTGGAAAATTCTAAGCAACAAACTATAGCTGACTCAACCACTGAGACAGAATATATAGCTATAAGTGAAGCCGTCAAGGAAGCTATCTGGATGAAGAAGTTCATCACTGAGTTAGGTGTGGTTTCTGAGATTGAGAGTCAAGTATCACTTTACTGTGATAATACTGGAGCAGTTGCTCAAGCAAAGGAATCGAAGTCTCATCATAAATCCAAGCACATTCTAAGGTGCTTCCATCTCATTTGTGAAATAGTTGAAAGATAAGATATAATCATTGAATGAGTAGATACAAAGAACAACACAGTAGACCCATTCACTAAGGCTCTACCACAGCAGCAGTTCGATACCACCTCGATTGTAGGGGGATAAAATATAAGGGTGATTGGCTTTAGTGCCAGTGGGAGATTGAAAAGAGTATGCCCTGCAAGCCAATCAAAATTTATATTTTGATAGATTTTTATTGTAATCTTTCAGACTCATATAATCGATATTTTATAAATAAAAGGTATTTATTTTTCATCATATGCTACATCTTACTTTTGTAATGATCATGATGAACTCCATAAATTAGGGCAATGGCTTTAGGATTATGATAAGATCATATCTATGAAACATAAAATCTTAAAAATCCTGATTTAGAATATTCTTAGTTATAGAAACATTGAGTAGGAGATCAATGTTACAGATAGACTAGCACTTCCTATGTATGCTCGATGAAAAGGGTGGTTGATCTCATAAGCCACTTGTGTGAGACACTAATACAAAGATGTGGGTGCTCATTAGATAATGAGTTCACTGAATTGGTCTGACTTAAGAAATATCTTATGAAATCTACTTATCCGTCAAAAGATATTTTCTTATAGTGGGAGTTGTGCATGTAATCCTTTGACCTAATACTACCATAGAACTTTGTATACATGAATCCATATTTTAGTTCATACTCATTCATGACTTAATCATGTATGGGGTGATTTGGATATGATAGAATGTATATGGAGGTTGTGAATAGGTCAACATGGAATCGATCACTTCTGATAAGAGAAGATTGCATCCTACTTATTCTGATCAATTGATGATTCAGGAAGTTTTTGATCAAAGCAGGATAAAAATTAGAAAGAGTTTTTAATATTTTATTAATTAAATATCATTAAAGATTAAGAAAATATGAATATGATATTAGATTTGACATCATTCTATATGCAGAGTCATATTCGGGATGCAGGGTGATCACAGGATCGAATTGCACGATAGCTTTCCACTGAATGATATTTTTGATATTTCTATCAAAATTTTATATCTTTCAGATAAATATGATATATTACTAGACATCAATCTTATCTTATAGGTTTGATCAAATTAAAGAGTTTAATTTGATCATCAATTAGAAAAGGTTCTAATTGCTGAAATTGGGTTAGCTCAATTGGATCTAGATCGATTAAATTAAATTCTAATCAAATTAGATCGACTTGCACTCGAATTCACTACTGGCTAGATGTGGAACCCAATGGGTCACACACAAAGAGAATTGGTGGGGGGTCTAATTGGATTAGATAATATTTGCAAAATAGACATGCTAACACACGTTGCAAATCCTAGCTCCTTATTTCGAATTGGATTCTAAATTGATTCTAGATTGGGTTAATTAAATTTAAATTAATTCAAACTAATTTTAGGTTTGAGTTGGGTCAACTCATGGCTGGATGAACCAGAGATTAGGTACCATATAATTAGGTTCCCATGTGCCAAGGATTTTTTCTTGCATGTGGGATTGTTTTTGAGTGCAAAAGACCAGGTGGCATCCTATGAGATGGGATGCCCCTTCCTCATCCTTATCCCTTTTATTCCATGCTGAAAAAATACTCGAAGAATTGTGATTTGATTTTAGGCACAGAGAAGTCCTTCTGTAGCTAAAACACTTCATGGTTTAAATGAGAAAATTTGTTAAATTTTGAAAATCTAGCCAAGTTAATCAATGCGCCTAATATAGAGTCCAATCTGTTAAGGACTCTTAGAATTGATTCACACCACTTTAATTCTGATTTTTTTTTTCCATGCCATCTCTAGGTTAGCACCTCAATTGTGGTCCCTTGGATGGCCAAGATGCACTAATCTATGGTGGAGAAAAATTGCGCCCAGTGAAGCCTCACGAGCATCGAAGAAACATCAAAAAAATTATTTTGAAGAGTCTTTCTGTGCGAAGCATCTCTCAGATTTCTTTCCTGATATTTGCCATGTATCAAATACTTTCAGATGGGTGTGAGAATTAGACTTAGGGTGTGAGATAATTTGGATGGGCACGAGTTGTCGCATGGAGGGGGTGCGAGTCAAATCTAATGCATCCCATCGCTAACTATTTAAAGCGGGCTGTGTCGGGATTCATTCATTCAGATTTTCAATTCTATCTCTTCTTTCTTACATCCTCTCTCTATTATTTAATTAGTCTTTTCTTTTTTTAATAGGATAAATTAAAAATAGTAAGGATATGTCTGATTTTAAGACAAGGGCCTAGGAAGAGATTTGAGGAAGACAAGGAGACAAGAAAGGTAGAGATAGAAAGGCTAGGAGGAGAGAAAGAAGGTCTTGAAGTTTTATTGCCCAAAAAAATTCTCAGAGTGAGAATTTTAGAGGAGAAATCATTCTAAAGAGTTGGTGTTTTGATCATAGCCCTGTGTGGATCACCGTTGGAGGGCAAACACTTGGATGCCTGATGGAGGATCTATCAAAATTTTGGAATAAGCATTGCAGGTATTCTTCTATAACTTGAATCTTATTATGAATATATTATATATAATTATTAATCACCAACGAGGTGCCACTTTATGGGTTTAATATTTAGGATTTCTTAGTTTAAAATTTTGAAATCCATTATACTATTGGAAATTTGTCCTAAAATCAATCATGTGATGATTGAGTTTCTCTTTGTATATGAATTATTGATTACTGAATAAAAATTATTTTGATATTTTTTATCATAAAGTAATATCTTCTTTGAACTCTTGTGTTGTGATGAAGTCCTTAGAACTATGCTAGTGTACGATAAAGAGAGGATTTATCATATAGTTCTTAAACATATTCACAATCAAATGATATATCATTATAGGATGATGACGTTTATCGAGTGGAGGTCATTGTGTATCATATGGGTTGGTTGTTCTCTTAACCAAAGAGTGTGGTGACACTGGTATGGCATACAGATGAGATGTAGCAGTACATCATCACTGAACAAGTGACTCACCTACTGAGCATTTTGCTGTCAAGAGCTGCTCATAAACACATAGGTATAAGTGTCCTTCAGATCTGAGATCACTATAATGACTTGCAAGCAACTCACTATGCTTTGGTACTGAACTATCTGAATTTTTAATGCAGTAACGGAAGACTACTGGGTACAGTCAAGTACTTATGAAGTCTGTGTGTGGATCAAGATGGGATTGACCCCTTCGAATTATTGGAGTTGATATATCACTGTATTTCAATTTAGTAAAGCCTTGGCTAGGATAATCCATGAGATGGATTTGAAAGATTGAAATACAATGTGGATGAAGCAATCTTGGTTGATAGTTACCTGAGACCATCTTTGAACACTCAGGGTCAAAAAAATGAATTATGCAGTAACCATGTATGGGTTCTAGAATATTTTTTTATGATAATTTGATCTGTCTGGACATCAAAAATCATTGCTAAATAGTATCTCAATTAGTGTAGGAATTAGTTCCTGTACTACAAACTTAGTGTTTGAACCTATGGAGTCATACACATAAGTCAGACAAAGTGGGAAGGAATTGGCTTATATTTATATGTCCAATTTTGATGTACTTGACTTGATTGAACATATAAGCTAACTTGATTGAGAATTAAGTTATGGGTCAAACAAGATTGAAAAGTTGACTATGTCTAGCTAACACTATACATGAGATTCAGATTCGATCTCGAGGATGAACAGTTTCTGATCTATGATCTACGAAGTATATGAAAGATTGGATTTAAGTACTGATTAATTTTAGATTAGATCTAAATTAATTAGACTTAATTGGATCTAAAAATCTAAGTTAGACTTGATACAAAAGTCTTAAAGAGTTTGAGATTGACGGTCTTTCAAAATTATTTCAAACCAGCTTCGAATTGGAATCGAATCGAATCCATTTTGATGAGAAATGAGAATCCTACTTGCACTGAAATTCTCCTCTCATATAGGCCAACCAACATATGGAATGGTGCTGGTTTGGGGTGTCCCATGTGGGTGAGGGAGTGGGTGTAAAGTGATTGTCATATGTGATTGCAATTCTATCTCATGTAGGAATCCTTCTTTCATGAGTATTGGACTGATTCAAATCAGATTTGAGTTAAAACTCCTATACTTATCGGGTCATGGGATTCATCTATAAATAGAGAGGGTCTCTACCTATGGATGCATAGCAAAAATAGCAAACAAATTAGATTAAGAGAAGAAAGAAGGAGAGAGAGAGGTGTGAGAAGAGAGAAGCCCTTCTTCTTCTCCTTAGCCTCTCCCTTTTGGTGCCGCCCCTTCTCCCTTGGGTGTGGGCCCTTCTTAGGCATCTGATCTACTGGTGTGAGGGGTCACACCAATACATCTCCTCCCTCATTTGATTAGATTGTGAAGATCGGAGTTCATCCTGCTTTCCTGCGATGTCTGGCATGCATGCGAAGTAAAAGGTCTGCACATCCAAGCCTCCATAAAGGTTTATATCAGATTATTTGAGATTTAATCTCGGATTCTACTACTAATCAGGTAAGAATTTGATCTTTATTCATGTAGATTAATAGAAAAATTTTTAGATGTAGCCTGGGCCTTCCAAAGAGAAACAATTTCTCTTTCCTTCATATACCTTCGCTGTGCATGGTATCCCTGAAACCCTACATGCTCAATCTCCTACACCACCACCTCCTTATAAAGCTTCATCTTCTTATTTGAAGGAGTCTAGGAGATCTGAAGAAAGGAGCTTAGATCAGCCATCTAGAGCCTTGGATGTGAGCTAACACTCCCATGAAGGAAGATCCGATCAGGACTTCGAGTTGATGATCTGTAGAGGCTAGATGACCTATGTGACTATTTGACATTAGTGAGAGCTTCATACCATGCCTACCAGTAGTGGAGATCATCGATTCATAAAAAAGTAATATGTTCTGAACTCAAACGATGTGATCTAAATGTTAGATCAAATTCGAGGCATCGATGTGATCGATGCAGTTTTTTATTTTATATCAGATTTTATATGTAAATTTTTCATATCGTAGATCCTTAATTAGCCATTTAGATCTGATCCAAGGCATGTTTAGAAGATTAAAATATTTAATTTTTTATTTTTTACTATAAAATTTTAAAAATACATGCTTTGAACTATCCATTTTTTTTTTCAGTATCACTGTATTTCAATTTAGTAAAGTCTTGACTAAGGTAATCTATGAGATGGATTTGAAAGGTTAAAATACAATGTAGATGAATCAATCTCGGTTGACAGTTAACATGAGTGAAGGAAAGGGAACAGTTTTCCTCTAGAATGCCTAGGTTGTATCTAAAAATTTTTTTTAATGTTTTACTTATTTATGGATCAAATCCTTACCTGAATCACAGTAGAACCAGGGATCAAGTCTCCAATTATCTGATACAAACCTTCATGGAGGCCTGGATATGCAGACCCTCTACTTCGCATGCATGTCAGACGCTGCAGGAAAGAAGGATGAACTCCAATCCAATTGGCTTCGCATACACAATCAATCGAGAGATAAAATGTGATGATGTGATACCTCACACCAGCAGGTAGGATGCCCAAGAAGGATCCATGCCCAAGGAGAGAAGGCGACAACAAAGGGAGAGATATAGAAGATGAAGGACCTCTCTCTTCACACATCTGTCCCTCTATTTTTTTTTCTTCTCTCAATTTGATTTATTTGCTATTCCATTCTTTTCTCTCATCCATAGGTAGAGACCCTCTCTATTTATAGATGATTCTCATGACCCATTGTGAGGAGGACTCTTTATTCAAATTTGATTTGAATTGGTCCAATACTTATGAAAGGACTCCTACATCAGATATAATTGCCATCACTTATGACATCCATTTTGCACCCACTCCCACACCCACTTGGGATGCTCCAAATAAGTACCAAACTAATTTTTGGTCATACTTCATGAGTGGGTATTCTCAGTCCAAGTAGGAATACTCATATCTCATCCAAAACAAATCCGATTCGAATCAGATTCAAAGCTGGTTTGAAACTATTTTGAAAGACTGTCAATCCTAAACTCTTTAAGACTTTTATACCAAGTCTAACTTAAATTTTGGACCTATTTAAGTCTAATTAATTCAGATCTAATTTAAAATTAATTAGTACTTAAATCTAATCTTTCATATATTCCATGGATGATAAATAAAAATTATTCATCTCCGGGATTGAACCTGTACCTCATATATAGTGCTAGCTAGACATAGTCAACTCTTCAATCCCATTTGACTCATAACTCAATTTTCAATTAAGTTAGCTTATATGTTCAATCAAGTCAAGTACTTTCAGATTGAACATATAAACATAGGTCAATTCCTTCCTACTTTATCTGACTTGTGTGCGTGACTCCATAGGTTCAAATACTAAGCTGGTAGCACAAGAACTAATTCTTGCACTAATCGAGATACCATCTAGCAATGGTTCCTAATGTCCAGATAGGTCGAATTATCATAAAAAAATATTTCAAAATTCATACTCATGGTTACCGCATAATTCATCCTTTTGACCCTGGATGCTCTAGGGTGGTCTCAGGTTAACTGTCAACTGAGATTGCTTCATCCACATTGTAGTTTAATCTTTCAAATCTATCTTATGGATTACCCCGATCAAAGCTTTACTAAATTGAAATATAGCGATACATCAACTCCAATAATCTGGAGGGATCAATCCCATCTTGATCCACACACAGACTTCGCAAGTACTTGACTGTACCCAGTAGCCTTCCATCACTACATTAAAAATTCAGGTAGTTCGCCACCAAAGCACAGTGAGTTACTTGCAAGTCACTATGGTGATCTCAGATCTGAAGGATATTTATATCTGTTGGTGCAGAAATCCGCTCGCACCGGAGAAGCTGGAGTCGGGGAAGCTGCGGTCGCCGCCGGGACCTGCAAGGGAAGTCTAAACCGGAGGTGGGGTTGCTCCGGCAAGACCCTCCGACGCTCAAGTCAGTTCTCTGCCTCAACAAGAATGGAGTGCTCGAACGGATAATTTAGCAGAGTTTTGAGATAAAGAAAAGGAGCTTAGAGAATAACGTATCTGGATCCCCCTTTTATAGACGGAGGAGGCAACGGATTGATGGCGATGTTTGTAACCGCCTGGTAGTGGGCCGCCCATGGTCAGGGGAATTGATTGCGGAAGATAGTGGAGCGGACACGTGGCCATTACCTCGGCCCGCCATGTGGAATCTGTTATGAGGGGTGGAGCAACGTCCGTTGTCAGCAGATAGGAGAATCGCATGGTATCCATCGCAGGAGGTGGAGCAGGTTCGTGGCCGTCACTGTGGCCTGCCAGGGGATAGTGGAGCTGTGCGGAGTCCGCCACAGGAAGTGGAGCAGGGCGGCTATGGTTACTGCGGCCTGTCAGGGAATGATGGTACTACGCGGAGTCTGCCACAGGAAGTGGGGCAGGGTCGTTGCCGTTTTGAGGGCCTGTCAGGGGGCGCGGATCTGTCGATTGAAGCTCGGCAACGGTCGGAGCCCGGTTTCTGTTGGGATCCGGGTAAGGTCCTCCTGGCGGTAGGGGTCGTGAGCGGAGCCCGACTCCCGCGGGAGTCCGGGCGGAACTGTTCTGACGTTGGCGGCGGAGCCCGGCTCCCATAGGAGCCGGGCGGAGCTGCGCTGATGTCGTCGGTGGAGCCCGGCTCCCGTAGGAGTCCGGGCGGAGCTGTACTTGCTGTCGGCGGTGGAGCCCGACTCCCGTAGGAGTCCGGGCGGAGCTGCACTTGCTGTCGGCGGTGGAGCCCGGCTCCCGTAGGAGTCCGGGCGGAGCTGCACTTGCTGTCGGCGGTGGAGCCCGGCTCCCGTAGGAGTCCGGGCGGAGCTGCACTTGCTATCGGCGGTGGGGCCCGGCTCCCGTAGGAGTCCGGGCGGAGCTGCACTTGCTGTCGGCGGTGGAGCCCGGCTCCCGTAGGAGTCCGGGCGGAGCTGTGCTGCAATCAAAGTTAAGGGTGAAGTCCGGCTCTGGTAGGAGTCCGGATGGAGCTTACCATCGGTTGATACTGAGAGCGGAGCCCGGCTCCTGTAGGAGTCCGGGCGGAGCTGTTCTGATGTTGGCAGTGGAGTCCGGCTCCCGTAGGAGTCTGGGCGGAGCTGCGCTGATGTCGTCGGTGGAGCCCGGCTCCCGTAGGAGTCCGGGCGGAGCTGCACTTGCTGTCGGCGGTGGAGCCCGGCTCCCGTAGGAGTCCGGGCGGAGCTGCACTTGCTGTCGGCGGTGGAGCCCGGCTCCCGTAGGAGTCCGGGTGGAGCTGCACTTGCTGTCGGCGGTGGAGCCCGGCTCCCGTAGGAGTCCGGGCGGAGCTGTGCTGCAATCAAAGTTAAGGGTGAAGTCCGGCTCTGGTAGGAGTCCGGATGGAGCTTTCCATCGGTTGATACTGAGAGCGGAGCCCGGCTCCCGTAGGAGTCCAGGCGGAGCTGTTCTGATGTTGGCGGCGGAGTCCGGCTCCCGTAGGAGTCCGGGCGGAGCTGCGCTGATGTCGTCGGTGGAGCCCGGCTCCCGTAGGAGTCCGAGCAGAGCTGCACTCGCTGTCGGTGGTGGAGCCCGACCCGGCTCCCGTAGGAGTCCGGGCGGAGCTGCACTTGCTGTCGGTGGTGGAGCCCGGCTCCCGTAGGAGTCTGGGCGGAGCTGCGCTGATGTCGATTCCGTTGAGGGTTCCGGCTGTGGGTATTTTATACCCAACACCAGTCTCCCTACATCCGAGTTTTGAATTTCAAACGAAGGAAGTACACAGAGGTGCAGCCGAAACCGTCCCTTCGAATCCCGTGCCCTGCCGCTCCCAGATATTTTGGCATTAAATGAGCGCGTGCCGGAGTCTTCTCGAATTGGGGCGGTACGAGGGGATGCTTCGAAGACCCTGCAGGTATGCTGGCCCATGTACAGTGCAATTATGACCCTGCCAATCACCAGCCGCCTTTAGCCGCCTGCCACGGGGAGTGGGACACGCGTCGGATGCGGACTGGCCTGGGGGGATTCGAGATCATTATGGCGCCGGATCCCAGGGTCTATTTAAACCCGTCCTCCCCCCTTCAGGCATCCCACTCTATTTCTGATTTTTTGCTGGCGTCTGTCATCTCCCCGAGAGTCTGCTCTAGCGAACGCCCTCTCGAGCCGTAGGCGCCTTCCGTTTCTCGCTCCCGGGTCCCCAGTGCAAGATAGGTTAGTGCCAACCTTCTTCTTCTTACCGCCTAGGGGCTTCTCCTCTTTTCATTTCTTTTGTGTCTTCTTCTGAGTTGACCTTCGGCGTCTCGTTCCCTTCTCGGTTTGCCTTTCTAGGGTCCTTTAGGTTCTCCCCCCAAAAAAATGTCTTCCGACTCTTCTGCCCCCGTAAGTTCTGGGAGTTCTTCTACTTCGAACCCCCAGGCCCCCGTTTCTGCGGACGAACCCGCGTTCGGGGCAGGGCCTCACCCGGTTTTCGCACCGGGCGCCATTCCATGTTCGTCGACTCCGAACGAACTCCTCCTGATAAGGGCTCGGTACGGGGTTCCTTCGGAGTACGACCTGGAGCTTCCTGGCCCCTCTGACCGGGCCAGCGCTCCCCCTCCTGGTCGCTTTTGTTTGTACCAGGAGGCATTCCGTGCCGGACTCTGGCTTCCGCTTTCTATCTTTGTTGCCGTCTTCTTTCGTTTCTTAGACATTTCTCTCGCCTCTGTCACCCCGAATTCCTTTAGGTTTTTGATAGGGTTTCTCTCTCTCTACCATATAGCCGAGGTCCAGCCATCCCTCTCCCTGTTCAGACATTTCTACACCTTCAAATGCCATCCTTCAGCGAAGGACTGGTGGTACTTCTCCCCCCAGTTCGGTAAGAAGGGGTTGTTGAAGGGCGCCCCTTCTTCGATTCACAACTGGAAGGGGAAATTTCTCTTTGTCTACTGCCCGACCCTGGAACTAGGTCTGCCGCCTTGGGGGTCTCTGAGAGATTCCGTCCGCCGGGCTCCCAACCTAGGAGAGGACGACCTCCAGGCTGCCCAGAAGCTTCTGAGTTATCCCGCTCCTTCCCTTCCTAACCTTCTGAGGGAGCAGCTTCTTTTCAACATCGGCCTGAGCCCTCAAGATCCAGCAAGTATTTATCTTTCCTTTTCTTGCCTTCTTCTTCTCTCTCTTCTTTTTCCTCTTTTTCTCCTTCTCTCTCTTTTTTTTTTTTTTTTTTGACTCTGGACTGATTGGTGCCGCTTTCTCTTTCTCTTTTATTTTCCTATTTTTTTTTTTCAGCAATGGACGCCGAAGCCATGCGGATGCTCGCCAAGGCTATGAGAGCTCAGAAGAGGAAGGGCGCGACGACCTCCGGTTCGGCGAAGAGGGCCAGGGTGGAGGAGACGAGCTTGGCTGCGCCCGTGCAGGCGACCCCGGCCATCGACATTCCTTCGGATGCCGAGTCGGCGGCCCCCCGGGCTCCCTCAAGGAGCCCGCCGACTGGGGTCCCCATTCCGGAGGTCCGCCCCACGGAGGCGCCCGCCGCGGGGAGGAGGAGGAAATCGGTGGCCCGCAGGGTGAGCAGCCATCGAGCCACTGTAGACGAGTCCGTCTGCTCCGAGGAGGAATCGGAGAACCCCTTCAACGACAAGGCTCTGATCCGGCTGCTGCTCGATGGTTGCATTCTGTCCGACGTCGTGGAGAGGATCGATCGAGTCGATCCCGAGCAGCGGGCCTGGGATACTTTGGGGTCCTTTCTTGAGGTAAGAGGATTTTTACTTGCACAGTTTCTTGGTCTTTGTTGTAATTCTCTATCTGTCCTTGCAAATCGGGCACCAGCTCTTCGCCTATGTCGAGGCATCGGGCCGCATGAGAAGGGACCTTCTTCGGGCGGAGGAGTGCTGCCAAGATGAGGTTGCTCGTCTCCAAGTGAAGACGGCCGAGGTGGCCGCCCTCTAGGAGGCCCTGGAGAGAGAGAGACAAGACCGGGAAGAGGAGAGACGAGCCCGGGAGGAGGAGAGACGAAGCTTGGAGGAGTCGGCGAGGAAGGCGGAGGCCGAGGTCGCCCATCTGGCCGAGCAAACTTCGGTTCTGGTCTCGGAGGCCAGGACCCTTGCGGTGGAGGAGTTCAAGGCTTCCGCGGAGATGAGGGAGCTGAACGTCCAGTTCGGCCTGGAGGCGTTTACCAAGGGGTTCGAGCTCTGCCGAGAGAGGGTGGCCAGTAGATACCCCGACCTTGATCTCGGCTTTTTGGAGGAGTCTGACGATGAGGCCGCCCCTTCATCCGCCGCTACCGCAGTCGCACCCCCCGCGCCGAGCTCTCCACCCCCTGCCCCCAAGGTCTGAGAGCTTCAATTTTGTATCTTTCTTTTGTCGCCATATTTTCTTTCCTCTTGTCTTCAAAATTAATCAATAAAGTCGAACTTCTTATTGTGGATGGTCTTTTCTTCCCCCTGCTCCTCTTTTTCTGCCTTTCTCCTTGTAATGAGTCGGTCTTTGACATTTGCATCTTCCGATGGCAGTGCCCTGCCGAAGCACTCCCCTTGCCCCTGGGGGTCCCGCTGAAGTCAACTATCCAACGGTTGAAAAAGGAGGTCCTCCACCTGATGAAGAAGTTGAAGAAGTCGGAGGGCGAGCTCCGCCAGGCGAAAAAATGCTATTCCGAGGCCGTCGCTGAGGCCGCCCACTTCAGGAGTCTCCAAGTGAAGGCAATCATGGACTACAGTCGGAGGAAGGCGAACATCACAAAGGAGCTCAAGGAATACACGAATAGCACCAGCGACCGAACTTGGGCTCAAGAAGCTAGGATCAGCACCCCTAAGGTGGAGCTGTCAGCTGCGAAGAGGAGGATCGGCCAGCTGGAAGGGAACTCATCCCGGCTCACGGTGCGGGATCAGCAGAAATGGTCACAGAAGGTCTCCGACCTCCAGAAGCAGCTTCAAGATGCTGAGATGAGCCACGATGTGCAGTGGGCCAGCTGGCGCCGGCAGGTAGAAGAGTACAAAGGGAGATTCCGTCAGGCAGCGGACGAGGTTGTTCGTCTCCAGAGGCAGTTGGTTACTAGGGCGCAGCTTGCTAACGCCCAAGATGCCGAAGAGCTCCTAGCCCTGAGGGGCACTGTCGAGGGGATTTCTGTCTCCCTTGGGGAGAAGACAGCCGAGCTTCAACAAGTGAGCATCCAACTGGTGCTTGAGCGGAGGGCCGTCGCAGACACGGAGGCGGAGTTCGAAGTTCTGCGGAAGCAGCGTCGAGAAGCGGAGGCTGAAAGTCGGCGACTTCGTCAGGCACTCCAGGATGCGCTGCGGAAGAAGGAAGGACTAGAAGAAGCAGTGGATAGCCTGAGGCAGTCCTGGTCGAGGGATGGAAGTGATAACCCTAGGTCGGAGGGAGCAGGGCCTCCTTAGAGTTCTTTTGTCTTCATGTAATCACCCCCTTGTTTTTTGTCATTTTGCTCTTCTTTCCCTGGCCGTCCTGGCCCTCTAGTATGCATATGGGAAATGGAAAAAGTGCTTTGCGTTACCTCGTCCACGCATAACATGATGTTGTCGTCTGTTGACCTTCTCCTATCGTTCGACTTGTCGTCGCGGGGGGTGGCTCTTCCCTTCCATCCGTCCTTTTCGTGTGGCCGGGTTTCACCGCCATTATTAACCCCTGCTGCGGGAGTGGCTGACGGAGCCCGGCTTCCGTGGGAGTCCGGGTGAAATCTTCCTTGTCGTAGGAACCCGGCTCCCGTAGGAGTCCGGGTGAAGCCTTCTTTGCGGCGGGACCCGACTCCCGTAGGAGTCCTAGTGAAGTCTTCTTGGCGGCGAAACCCGGCTCCCGTAGGAGTCTGGGTGAAGTCTTCTTGACGGCAAAACTCGGCTCTCGTAGGAGTCTGGGTGAAGTCTTCTTGGCGGCGAAACCCGGCTCCCATAGGAGTCCGGGTGAAGTCTTATTTGGCGTAGGGACCCGGCTCCCGTAGGAGTCCGGGTGAAGTCTTCTTTGGCGTAGGGACCCAGCTCCCGTAGGAGTCCGGGTGAAGTCTCCTTGGCGGCGGAACCCGGCTCCCGTAGGAGTCCGGGTGAAGTCTTCTTGGCGGCGAAACCCGGCTCCCGTAGGAGTCCAGGTGAAGTCTTCTTGGCGGCGAAACCTGGCTCCCGTAGGAGTCCGGGTGAAGTCTTCTTGGCGGTGAAACCCGACTCCCGTAGGAGTCCGGGTGAAGTCTTCTTTGGCGTAGGGACCCGACTCCCGTAGGAGTCCGGGCCTTCCACTTTGCTCATGTCAGGACGAGGTTCTCCTCCTATTCCTGACAGGGCTGCGGGGGCACATTAGGGCGTTGCGAGGCCTCTCCCCCCATCCGGTCTTAAGGAACTGGGCCTTCGACTTTGCTCAAGTTAGGGCGAGGTTCTCCTCCTGTCCCTAACAGGGCTGTGGGGGCACATTAGGGCATTGCGAGGCCTCTCCCCCCATCCGGTCTAAAGGAACCGGGCCTTCGACTTTGCTCAAGTTAGGGCGAGGTTCTCCTCCTGTCCCTAACAGGGCTGTGGGGGCACATATGGGCGTTGCAAGGCCTCTCCCCCCATCCGGTCTAAAGGGACCGGGCCTTCGACTTTGCTCAAGTTAGGGCGAGGTTCTCCTCCTGTCCCTAACAGGGCTGTGGGGGCACATTAGGGCGTTGTGAGGCCTCTCCCCCCATCCGGTCTAAAAGAACCGGGCCTTTGACTTTGCTCATGTCAGGACGAGGTCCTCCTATTCCCGACATGGCCGTTGTTTTTGGAGGGGTCATATTCAGTCATAATACATCCATGTTAAGTAGGAGGGGCACGTTAGCTAGAAAGCAGAGTAGATTCAAAATGAAATAGTAAGTGATACATTTACAGTTCTCCCGCTCCTCCTTGAGGCCCTCCGGCGATGGAGTCGATGGTCCCGATAGGAGGTCGGTCCCCGGGCTGCTCCTCCCTTTTCTGCAGTTCGAGCGGTGGGAGGGCTCTTGGCCGGTCTCCCCTACCCTCAAGCCTGCGGCGGATGAACCTGTCGAGTCGACCTCACCGAATGAGCTCCTCGATCTCATCCTGGAGCTGGATCCATTCTTCGGTGTCGTGGCCGTGGTTGCGGTGGTAGAGGCAGAACTTGTTGGGGTTGCGCTTCCCGGGGTGCGTGCGCATCCTCTCTGGCCTAGGGAGCTGCTCCCTGACCTCCATCAGCACCTGGGCCCTCGAGGCGTTGAGGGGGGCATAGTTGCAGAATTTCCCTAGCGGGGAACCCCGCCGAAACCTGTCGTCCGGGCTTCTCTGCCTGCGCGCCCTGGGGGGAGTATGGGCGCGCTTATGTCCAGGAGGGGATCGGGAGCGAGGTCGGGCTTCTTTTGGGCTCTTCTCGACTGCGGGCTTACCAGAATCTCCCGCCTGACGCTCCCTCACAGTCTCTTCGTCCTTCATTTTGAAGGCCTCTTCCGCTCGGGCGTATCCTTCAGCCCGAGCCAGTAGATCAGCAAAATCCCTGGGGTACTTCTTCTCCAAAGAGTACAAATGGTCATTCTTCTGAAGGCCACCCTTCAGGGCGGCCATGGCAACTGACTGGTCCAAGTTCCGGACCTCCAACGCCGCGATGTTGAAGCGATTGACGTAGGCCCGTATGGACTCTCCTTCCCTCTGCTTGATGTTGATGAGGGACTCCGAACCTTTCCGGGGACACCGGCTGCTGACGAAATGGGCCACGAATTGGTGGCTCATTTGATCGAAGGAGAATATGGTACCCGGCTTCAGAGCCGAGTACCAGTTCCTCGCTGCTCCCTTCAAAGTAGACGGGAAAGCCCGGCACAAGATGGCGTCGGGAGCACCGTGAAGCAGCATCATCGTTCGGAAGGCCTCCAGATGATCCACCGGGTCCGACGTCCCGTCGTAGCTTTCAAACTGGGGGAGCTTGAAATTCGGCGGGATCGATTCCTGCATGATCATTTTGGAGAAGGGAGGGTCAGTGCAGATATCCTCACCATAAACGGGAGGCACATGGCGGAGTTCTTCGATCCGCCGGTTCATCTCCTGGAGCCTCCGGTCCAGGAAGTCCTCTCGACTCCGAGTCTCGAGGGTCCTTTGGCAGAACGGGGGTAGGGATCTCCCAGGGGTGGAGTCGTGGTCCGACTGAGGGCTCTCTACCCTCAGATTTGCCTTCCCAGGAAGGATGGGGTGGCTGGCCCAGGTGGCCTGCCCCACCGTCGGGTTCTGGCATTCCGGAGATGCCCCCTCCGGATGCGCCGACGCCTGCGGCTGCTGCTGCTGTATTGCTTGTACGGCCTCGACGAGGCCTTTGACCTGCTGCGCCAGCAAGTCAAACTGCTCCGCGCCGACCGCCGCCGCCGGAGGGGGAGGAGGAGGAGGCTGAGAAATGGGAGGGGAGGCCGGAGCCTGAGATCTGGCTGCAGAGGCCGTGGACTGCCGGGTGGATGACTTGCGCGGAGGCATCGAGTGTCGATCTCGCGGGGGAGGATTAGGAATGGATGACGGAGAGATGGTCGGAGGCGGTTCCGCTGAACACTCCTTTAAGAACAAGGGTGCTGCGAAGACACAGCCCTTCCTCTAGCGCCAATCTTGTTGGTGCAGAAATCCGCTCGCGCCGGAGAAGTTGGAGTCGGGGAAGCCGCGGTCGCCGTCGGGACCTGCAAGGGAAGTCTAAACTGGAGGTGGGGTTGCTCCGGTAAGACCCTCCGACGCTCAAGTCAGTTCTCTACCTCAACAAAAATGGAGTGCTCGAACGGAGAATTTAGCAGAGTTTTGAGATAAGGAAAAGGAGCTTAGAGAATAACGTATCCGGATCCCCCTTTTATAGACGGAGGAGGCAACGGATTGATGGCGATATTTGTAACCGCCTGGTAGTGGGCCGCCCATGGTCAGGGGAATTGATTGCGGAAGATAGTGGAGCGGACACGTGGCCATTACCTCGGCCCGCCACGTGGAATCTGTTATGAGGGGTGGAGCAGCGTCCGTTGTCAGCAGATAGGAGAATCGCATGGTATCCATCGCAGGAGGTGGAGCAGGTTCGTGGCCGTCACTGTGGCCTGCCAGGGGATAGTGGAGCTGTGCGGAGTCCGCCACAGGAAGTGGAGCAGGGCGGCTATGGTTACTGTGGCCTGTCAGGGAATGATGGTACTGTGCGGAGTCTGCCACAGGAAGTGGGGCAGGGTCGTTGCCGTTTTGAGGGCCTGTCAGGGGGCGCGGATCTGTCGATTGAAGCTCGGCAACGGTCGGAGCCCGATTTCTGTTGGGATCCGGATAAGGTCCTCCTGGCGGTAGGGGTCGTGAGCGGAGCCCGACTCCCGGGGGAGTCCGGGCGGAACTGTTCTGACGTTGGCGACGGAGCCCGGCTCCCGTAGGAGTCTGGGCGGAGCTGCGCTGAAGTCGTCGGTGGAGCCCGGCTCCCGTAGGAGTCCGGGCGGAGCTGTACTTGCTGTCGGCGGTGGAGCCCGGCTCCCGTAGGAGTCCGGGCGGAGCTGCACTTGCTGTTGGCGGTGGAGCCCGACTCCCGTAGGAGTCCGGGCGGAGCTGCACTTGCTGTCGATGGTGGAGCCCGGCTCCCGTGGGAGTCCGGGCGGAGCTGCACTTGCTGTCGGCGGTGGAGCCCGGCTCCCGTAGGAGTCCGGGCGGAGCTGCACTTGCTGTCGGTGGTGGAGCCCGGCTCCCGTAGGAGTCCGGGAGGAGCTACACTTGCTGTCGGTGGTGGAGCCCGGCTCCCGTAGGAGTCCGGGTGGAGCTGTGCTGCAATCAAAGTTAAGGGTGAAGTCCAGCTCTGGTAGGAGTCCGGATGGAGCTTACCATCGGTTGATACTGAGAGCGGAGCCCGGCTCCCGTAGGAGTCCGGGCGGAGCTGTTCTGATGTTGGCGGCGAAGTCCGGCTCCTGTAGGAGTCCGGGCGGAGCTGCGCTGATGTCGTCGGTGGAGCCCGGCTCCCGTAGGAGTCCGGGCAGAGCTGCACTCGCTGTCGGCGGTGGAGCCCGGCTCCCGTAGGAGTCCGGGCGGAGCTGCACTTGCTGTCGGTGGTGGAGCCTGACTTTCGTAGGAGTCCGGGCGGAGCTGCACTTGCTGTCGGTGGTGGAGCCCGACTCCCGTAGGAGTCCGGGCGGAGCTGCACTTGCTGTCGGTGGTGGAGCCCGGCTCCCGTAGGAGTCCGGGCGGAGCTGCACTTGCTGTCGGCGGTGGAGCCCGGCTCCCGTAGGAGTCCGGGCGGAGCTGCACTTGCTGTCGGCGGTGGAGCCCGGCTCCCGTAGGAGTTCGGGCGGAGCTGCACTTGCTGTCGGCGGTGGAGCCCGGCTCCCGTAGGAGTCCGGGCGGAGCTGCACTTGCTGTCGGCGGTGGAGCCCGACTCCCGTAGGAGTCCGGGTGGAGCTGTGCTGCAATCAAAGTTAAGGGTGAAGTCCGGCTCTGGTAGGAGTTCGGATGGAGCTTACCATCGGTTGATACTGAGAGTGGAGCCCGGCTCCCGTAGGAGTCCGGGCAGAGCTGTTCTGATGTTGGCGGCGGAGTCCGGCTCCCGTAGGAGTCCGGACGGAGCTGCGCTGATGTCGTCGGTGGAGCCCGGCTCCCGTAGGAGTCCGGGCGGAGCTGCACTCGCTGTCGGCGGTGGAGCCCGGCTCCCGTAGGAGTCTGGGCGGAGCTGCACTTGCTGTCGGCTGTGGAGCCCGGCTCCCGTAGGAGTCCGGGCGGAGCTGCACTGATGTCGATTCCGTTGAGGGTTCCGGCTGTGGGTATTTTATACCCAACAATATCCATATATTTTGCAAGCAGCTCTTGACAGCAGAATGCTCAGTAGGTGAGTCACTTGTTCAGTGACGATGTATCCTTACATCTCACCTGTATACTATACCAGTATCACCACACTCCTTGGTTAAGAGGACAACCAACCTATATGGCACACAACGATCTTCACTCGATAAACGTCATCATCCCATAATGACATATCATTTGGTCACGAACTTATTTAAGAACTATACGATAAATCTTCTCTTTATCGTACACTAGCATAGTTCTAGAGACTTCATCATAGTACAAGAGTTCAAGAAAGATGTCACTTTGTGATGAAAAATATCAGAATAACTATTATTCAATAGTCAATAATTCATATACAAGGATGAACTCAATCGTCACACGATTGATTTTAGGACACAATTCCCAACAACTCCCACTTGGACTAAAGCCAATTGGGGTAGTTTCTTATACCCATCTTCTATTTGAAGTCATTGAACTCTTTGATCTTGAAAGCTTTAGTGAAGGGGTCGGCTAGGTTCTCCTTTCTATCGATCTTCTGAAGCTCGATATCACTTTGGTTCACGATCTCTTGCACAAGGTGATAGCGGCACAGAACATGTTTAGTGCGACAGTGCGACTTATGTTCTTTCATCTGAGCTATGGCACTGGAGCTGTCACAATACAGTAGGACAGGACCATCAATGAAAGGTACAACTCTCAGCTCGATAATGAACTTTCGCAACCACACTGCCTCCTTTGCAGCATCCGATGCAGCAATGTATTCTGTTTGCATACAGAATCGGCCACAGTATGTTGTTTGAAATTTTTTCAGCAAATAGCTCCTCCATTCAAGATAAATACGTAGCCCAACATACTTCTGCTGTCATCACAATTTGATTGAAAACTAAAATTTGTATATCCCACAAGTTTCAGATCAGAGTCTCCATAGATAAGCCATTGGTCTTTAGTATTTCTCAAATACTTAAGAATTACTTTTGCAATCTTCCAATGCTTCTTACTCGGATCTGACTGGTACCTACTCACTACCCCTAGTGAATAGGCCACATCTGACCTCGTACATATCATAGCGTACATGATAGATCTCACTGTCGAAGCATATGGTATTCTACTCATGCGCTCTCTCCCCTCAGGAGTTGTCGGACAATCCTTCTTGAAAAGAGTAATTTCATGGCCTATTGGAAGATAGCCTTTCTTGGAATTATCCATGTTGAACCGCTTCAACAAGGTGTCAATGTACATAGATTGAGACAATCCAAGAACCTTCTAGATCTATCCCTATAGATCTTCATTTCTAGGATATAAGATGCTTCTTCCAAATCCTTCATGAAGAACTATGATGATAACCATAGCTTCACACTCTGCAAAGCTGGGATGTCATTTTCTAGTAACAGTATGTCATCCACATACAACATAAGAAAAATGATCACAAAATTAAAAGTCCATTTGTAGATGCAAGGCTCTTCTCCATTCCTAACGAAGCCATATGTTTTGATTATTTTATCAAAATGCATGTTCAACTCCTCGATGCCTGCTTAAGTCTATAAATTGACCTTTTTAGCTTGCACACTTTCGACTCATCTGTGGATGTGACCCTTCAGGTTGTATCATATACACCTCTTCTTCCAGCTCTCCGTTAAGAAAAATGGTTTTGACATCCATCTGTCAGATCTCATAATCTAAGTGTGCAGCGACAGCAAGCATAATCCGGATGGACTTGAGCATGCCACAGGAGAGAATGTCTCGTCATAGTCAATACCATATGCTGATGTAACCCTTAGCAACTAGACAGACTTTATAGGTCTCTACCTTCCCATCTGCTCCTCTTTTTCTCTTAAAATTTATTTACACCCTATGGGTTTTATCCCTTTGGATGGATCAACTAGTGTCCAGACACTATTGATCACCATGGACTCCATCTCAGACTTCATGGCCTCAAGCCATTTTTGGGAGTCAGGCCTTTGCATGGCCTCCATATAGATGATCGGATCCTCATCGTTCTAATCAAGTTCAATAGGATCATCGTCCTGGATCAAAAAACCATAGTATCTGTCTGGCTGATATGGTACTCTACCAGATCTCCTTAATGGTGCCTCTACTAGCTCTAAATTTGATTCACCAATCGAACCTAATTCTGTATGTGTCAGTGTTGGAATAGTATCCCAAAGCCAATCGTCAGTTTGTTGATGGTTGTACTCATTTTTGTATTTATACATGAATTATGAATTAATAAAAATTATTTTGATATTTTTCATCACAAAATATTTCATCTTCTAATGAACTCCTATGTTGTGGTGAAGTCCTTAGGACTATTTAGACTCGACAAAGGAGGATTTGTCATTTAGTCCTTAAATCTGTTGCGACCAAATGATACGTTGTTATCAAGGATGATAATGTTTATCAAGCATAGGTGTTGTGTGCCATATAGGTTGGTTGTCCTCTTAACCAATGAGTGTGGAGACACTGGTATGGCATACAGGTGAGATGTAAGGGTACATCTGCACTGAACGTGACCAACTCCGGAGCTATTTTTGCTGTCAAGATTTGCTCCGATGGAATATGGGTAAAAATATCTCTCTAACCTGAGACCGCACGGTGACTTGCAAGCAACTCACTGCACTTAGGCACTGGACTACCTAAATTTTTAATTCAGGACGGAAGGCTGCTGGGTGTAGTCAAGTACTTGACCTGTCGATGCGTGTGTCAAGATGGGATTGACCAGTCCAATTTAGGAGCTGTGTACAGTCGTGTTTCAATTTAGCAAAACCTTGGCCAGGGTAGTCCTTGTGAGGAGTCACAGAACTGTTTGAGTTGAGCATGATTCGGATGATCTGATCAGGGTTGACAGTTTAACCCTGAGTCGTCCTAAACACAGGGGTCAAAAGGATGAATTATACAGTAACCATATTCATGTAGGTTCTGAGTATTGCGATTGTGACTCTTTGACCTATCCAACATCGGGTACCATTGCTAGATGATCACTTCGATTAGTATAGGAATTGGTTCCTGTGCTACCGGCTTAGGTTCGAACCTGTGGGGTCACACACATTAGAGGTTCCTATCTGATCTGATGGCTGATGTAGAATCCTACATGTTTGGGACTCAGTGATCGAGAATCAGGATTCTCTGATCACGAGTTCCACACAATATGGGTATCGGGGTCCAGAGTCCCACTGGTTGGGACTTTCGATCAGGGTTACATATCGATAATTCTGATGCCCGATTGCCCATTGAATTTGGACTCAGTATTTATGAGAGGTTTAATTAGTGATTTGATCGCTGAGTAACTCAATTTGATTGAGTAATTATTTTTGGATCAAGTCCAATTGAATTGATTCAGTTGGGTTTGACCCGATTAGGTTAAGAGTTGACCTAATCATCGAGATGGTTTGGTCCATGATTTGATCAGGGGTTGGGCTTAGTCAATTCTTGATTTGATTAGGATTTTATTGAGCCTAATTAAGCCTAATTAAGTTGGGTTTAAATTAGTCTAATTGGACCTAACTTATTTGGTTCAATAGGTTGGTTTAAATAATTAAACCACCTTGACCCAATCTCCATGCGCCACCTCACTTCCATTGCACCCATTTGAATTCATGAGAAGGAACTTCTCATGAATTTTTTTCTCATGCCAAGCCCTCTCCATGCCCCACTTTAATGTGCCAAATGAATAGATAAGGATGATTGGTTGGCCATTCAAATTCAAAATAAAGTTTGAATTTGAATGGACAATCAATCTTTGCACCTTATCCCTTTTTTTACGCCCCATTTATTACATAAGAAAAGGTTTCTCATGAAATCACTCCATGCACAATTTAAGCCATGCCTCATGCCTTTAGTGGATAAGGGATGAGTTGGTGTCTATTTGAATTCAAAATTTGATTTAATTCAAATGTGCAATTACTCATCTTTATCCTTTCTTTTGGATAAGATGTTTGACGTTGTTATAAAAGGAGGAGAAGAGTGGGGTGTGCAACAAGAAGATTTTTTGGAGAAAAATTTTGGGAGTGAGAAGTCTTGTGCATGAGAAGGAAGTCCATATCCTTCCAAGAGAAAAAGAAAGAAAAGAAAGAAAATGGGTGCAAGGTTTTCGGTGAGTTCTCTAGAGTTTTAGCCTGGGGTTCGGGAAGTGAGAAAGTGAGCTACGAATGTCGTGAGCCCACAAAATCTCAGGAAGATCTTCAACATTCTCTCAAGTACATCTGTTGATGATCCAGAGTATCTAAAGAATCGACAACATCGATCGAAGGAGTTCGATCAACATCGGCCGTCAAAAGGGCTCTACAACGAGCTAGCACTCGTAAGGAGTCGATAGACCAAAAACTTTGTGTGGATGATCCACAGAGACTAGACATGCTGTGTGGCTATGTGCGATGATCAGACTCTCCCAACGATGATCAAATTGTGGTGATCTACTTTCGCACAAAGGTATTGTATTCTGAACACGTTACAGTAAAGTATTTACTGTTCGAATTTGAATTTTAAATTTAAATGAATGCATGATATATATTATATTTAGATCCTACTATAGGATAAATTCATATTAATTAATTAGATTAATTAATATTTTTCACTGTAAAATCATAATTTTGAAAAAGTTTTAAAATTACATTTTACCCTGCACTGAATTTTCCCATAGTCGGTCCTTCCACCTCATGAACTTCATCAAGTTTAATTTTACAGGCATTAGCTCCTTCACCAAGAAACTCTTTTTTTCAAAAGACTGTCCGACTGCTGACAAACACTTTTTGTTCTACAACGAAATAGAAGTAGTATCCTTTAGTTTTTTTGGATACCCTGTGAACAAGCATCTATAGAACTTCGGTCCAAGCTTATCTGTCTTTAAATGCTTGACATAAGCTGGACACCCCCAGACCCTAAGATGTGAGAGCACCAGCTTACGCCCAGTCCATATCTCATATGGAGTTTTATCGACAGACTTGCTAGGCACCTTATTCAAAATATAGCAGGTAGTCTCTAGAGCATATCCCCAAAAGGATATTGACAGACTTGCTGGGCACCTTATTCATGGATCGGACCATATCTAAAAAGGTTCGATTCCTCCTCTTGGACACACCATTATGTTGTGGTGTTTTAGGAGGGATCCATTATGAGAGAATCTCATTTTCTTTCAGATATGTCAGAAACTCATTGGTGAGGTATTCACCTTCTTGATCTGACCGAAGGATCTTAATATTCTTTTCAGTTTGTTTCTCTACTTCAGTGCAGAATCATTTGAACATTTCAAATGATTCTGACTTATGCTTCATAAGATAGACATACCCATATCTCAATAGGTCATCTATAAACGTAATGAAGTAGTAGTATCCTCCTCTGGCATTTATGTTCATAGGTCCACATACATCAGTATGTATTAGACCTAGGACATCACTAGCTCTTTCACCTTTTTCTTTAAAAGGTGACTTAGTCATCTTACCAAGTAGATAAGATTCACAGGTAGGCAATAATTCACAATCATCTATCTCAAGGACATATTCTTTGATCAACCTGTCAATCCAATTCTTGTGCACATGACCAAGCCAACAATGCCAAAAGTAGGATTCACTGACATTATCTATTTTGGGACATTTACTAGGTGTGTACATTACACTAACAGGCCATGATATTATGTATATGCCATGTTTTAATTGTCCATGCATAATTGTAGTATCATTCGCAATGATATCACAAAATTCATCCTTTATTATAAACTTGTAACCAAGTTTGGCCAAAAGGCCTACAAAGATGACATTCATCATAAAGAGGGATAATAATGACAATCATCTAATATGACACTACTGGACTCGAAGACAAGCTGCAAAGTTTCCAAGGTTAGAACTGGAACAAGACTTCTGTCTCCAATGTTAAGGAATCGCTCACCCTCTCGAAATTTTCTACTTACCTGTAGTTTTTGCAATGAATTGCATATATTAATAGGACTTTCGATATCCAATACCTAGGTAGTAGTATTACAAACAGAGAAATTACAAGGTGTTATCATATAAATACTTTGTGAAGCAACCACTTGCCTCTTTCTCTTGTTCTTAGGCTTGTTTGGGTCAAGGGTGGCTATATAAGTAGGATAATTCTTTTTCCAATGACCCAGCTTCTTACAAAAGAAGCACTCTGCCTGGCTCTTGTCAACTTTTGACGATTTGCTCTACTTGGGATGACGGTGCGAGATTTTACATCTTTTTCTTCTTTCCTCTCCTAGAGGATCAACGCCCTGCAGATGAACCTCCCACTAAGTTACTGGCTCCTTTTGGAGCTGGTGATCCTTCTAAAGGCTGCAATAACCCTAGCAAATCATGGTAGTTTACTGTAGGCTTCATCATTCTATAATGACTGAGAAAGGGTAGGTAGATTTCGGTAGCGAATTAAGGATAGCATCCATGCCTAACTATTCATACAATGGAAAGCCAAATTTGCTAAGACATTCAATCTACTCAATCATGTATAATACATGATCGGTGACTGAAGCTTCTTTTCGCATATGGGCATTGAACACTCATAGGAGGTTTTATGTTTCTCCGCATCCTCAGAGGTGCCGAAGGACTCATTCAATATTTGAATCATCTCCTCAGGCTGTGCATCCTCGAACTTATGACTAAGTTTATCATTCATAGCTGCCCTCATCATGCAACGTACAGTCGTGCGATCATTGAGCCACTTCATGTAAGTGTCTCTCACACAAGAGGAGCATTGGCTGCAGGTTCTTCAGGTGCTTGATCTGTAAGGACATACAAAATCTTCTCATACTTCAACATGATCTTCAACTTTTGATATCAGCTATCGAAGTTGTTCCGGTGAGCTTGTCATTGTCCAACAGTGAACAGAGGGATAGTGTGTTGGCCATAACTTAAAGGAGAAAATATTAGTCTATTAGTATATGAATTTTTTTTTTTAATCCTGAAGACATGGACTTTAGTCTAAAGGTCCTCCCATCAATTTTTTTTTATGAATTGGTAGCCTCTACCTCCAAATCGAAGAATTACATTAATTTCTTAGCGGGTACTAGAATCCATACGGACTGCATTCGGGCCCGAGTGTGGCTCGACCAAATCTAGTGCATCCATGAGTAGGTTCATAACCAATTATTTCTCCAAACAACTTCTAGCATTGGATTTTGCCCTAGACATCCCTTCAGTAGGCGTGTGGCACCTCCACTGAAAATCCTAGTTAGGTCCAACCATTAACATGACACATTAAGTGCATCCAACAAACGGATGTCTGGGCCTGAGTGTGGCTCGACCAACCTGAGCATTGATCTGAAGGTACATCATAATGGTCATATGATGAATGACAATTTCAATACATAATAGACACCAGGCATGTGGCACCTCCAATGCCTATTTGAAATATTGGACTCATTATCACATACCTTAATGGGAGATAATGATCAAGTTATCTCATAACTTTATCACTTTATAGACCTAATAATTTAAAAGATTTGATTTCATTGACCTGAGAATAAGAGAAGAAGTCGACCTACAAGCTGCAAATCCTTCCACTGACTTCACCAAGTTATGTAAAGATTAAACACAAGCTGGTCTAAAGATACCTAAATCAGTCACACTGATTTACCTTAATGGTATGGGTCTGCACGAATCGACTAGTGACCTAATCAAAACATAATCTGTCATGTTGGTCAGATAAGTGAGATCAGCGGGAGAGATCTACCCTTAACTCACCATAGACGCATCTAGGTGAATAGCTCCCAATTAAAAACCACTTGATCGAATTTGTCAAGCTTACCTTAGATACCAACTGGTTAATTAGTTTTGATTTGGCACACCAGAAGATTTAGGCTCAACCACGGAGCCATGATCATGGTCATTTATTAGGGTTAAACATATGGACTTGATCAAACTTCAACTATTGAGATTGATTTAGAAGAATACTGACCTAATCTAATTCAATACTTGATTAGATTTAATCAATTTCTCTACTTGGTCCATATGTGTTCCTAACCATAGGTCTAATCCATTAAAAGGACCTGATTTATGCTAACCCTTTGGTTATCATATTATGTGGTGTCTTAATGATCTTCAATTCTAATTTTAAATCATTCAAACTTAATTCAAAATTAAGTGTGTAAACGTGTGTTTCAGTTTGTAGAACTATTCTATAAGGGTTTCAAGTGAAGCATACCATATGTTTCAACACATGAAAATAAATTTTCATAATATGTTTAACAATTAAACATACATAGGTATGATCTAAACTTCATTCATATATCTCATGTATCATGAAACTTTTAGATCAATACCAATTACATCATATGTAACATGTAATTCAGATCTAAAATAATTTTATATCTGAATTTTATCCTATTATAATGAATCATAAATCACTTTAGATCTAATCTAAATATATTTATGATCAAAATAATACATAAAAGTCTGTTTATTTTTTTTCTTCATGAAACTGGATCACAACGACACCCCTACACATCATAAGAGAATCTATTGAATAGGCAAAAGAAAGATTAATCTCTTCAATCTCTTATGATCAGATGATCTGATGATCTCATCAATCTGAGTACTAGGCTATTAAGATCTAAAATCTAATTCATATATAATAAAATCAATATGTAATTATTGACAAAACTATTTTATGTCATGAACAAATCCTTGATCTCATCAATTATATTTTTTTTCTAATCCAATTAGATTTGATGTATCATATACATCATATCAAATTTAAAACTTATCTTATACTGATTATAAAATATTAATTTTAAATTTAAGATCAAATAAAAAAATAATTAGATGCAAATATGAATACATAAGAAAATAATTTCTGATAAAATTTATTTTCACACAGTGCTGAATTATGATAGGATTTAGATCTAAATATCTATCGAAATGAATATAATTTAAATCTAAAATAATTATTAATTTATAAAAAAATAAAAATATTAAAATTTTATTAAAATAAATTTAAAATAAATTTTTAATTCACATTATTTTTTATCAAAAATTCAATAACAGTAGAATTTTATTATAACAGATTTATAACAACCTCAATCAACTATTGATTAGGCACCTCTAATCCAATCAAAATCAGATCAAAAATTTTATATAAATAAAATTAAATAAGATTTAATGATACATAAAAAATTTAATTATATCTCATATAAATAGTCAAAAAAAATTATTTATATGCATATATTTTATACATGCTTTGATACCAGTTGAAGGGAAGGGAATAGTTTTCCTCCAGAATACCCAGGTTGCATCTAAATTTTTTTCTAATATTCTACTTATTTATGGATCAAATCCTTATCTGAATCATAGTAGAATTAGAGATCAAATCTCAAATTATCTGATATAAATCTTCATAGAGGCCTGGATATGCAGACCCTCTACTTCGCATGCACGTCAGATGCTGCAGGAAAGCAGGATGAACTTCAATCCAATTGGCTTCACATACACAATCAATCAAGGGATGAGATGTGATGATGTGATATCTCACACCAGTAGGTAGAATATCCAAGAAGGATCCACACCCAAGGAGAGGAGGCGGCAACAAAAGAAGAGAAGTAGAAGATGAAGGACCTCTCTCTTCACACGTTTGTCTCTCTATCTTTTTCTCTTCTCTCAATTTAATTTGTTTGCTCTTCTATTCTCTTCTCTCATCCATAGGTAGAGATCCTCTCTATTTATAGATAATTCTCATGACCCAATGAGAGGAGGACTCTTTATTTAAATCTGATTTGAATTGGTCCAATACTCATGAAAGAAGGACTCCTACATGAGATATAATTGCCATCACTTACGACATCCACTTTGCACCCACTCTCACACCCACTTGAGATGTCCTAAATAAGCACCAAACTAATTTTTGGTCAAGCTTTATGAGTGGGTATTCTCAGTGTAAGTAGGAATACTCATATCTCATCCAAAATAGGTTCGATTCGAATCCGACTCGAAGCCGGTTCGAAATAATTTCGAAAAACTGTCAATCCTAAACTCTTTAGGACTTTTATACCAAGTCTAACTTAGATTTTAAACTTATTTAAGTCTAATTAATTTAGATCTAATTTAAAATTAATTAGTACTTAAATTCAATCCTTCATATATTCTATGGATCATAAATAAAATTGTTCATCCCTGAAATTGAACCTGAACCTCATGTGTAGTGCTAGCTAGACATAGTCAATTCTTCAATCCCGTTTGACCCATAACTCAATTCTTAATCCAGTTAGCTTATATATTCAATCAAGTTAAGTACTTCTAGATTGAACATATAAACATAGATCAATTTCTTCCTACTTTGTTTGACTTGTGTGCGTGACTCCATAGATTCAAACACTAAGCCGGTAACACAGAAACCAATTTCTATACTAATCGAGATACCATCTAGCAATGTTCCTGATGTCTAGATAGGTCAAATTATCGCAAAAAAATATTTCAGAACCCATACTCATGGTTACCATATAATTCATTCTTTTGACCCTGGATGCTTTAAGATGGTTTCAGGTAACTGTCAATCGAGATTGCTTCATCCACATTATATTTCAACCTTTCAAATCCATCTTATGGATTATCCTGGTCAAGGATTTACTAAATTGAAATATAGCGATTCATTAACTCCAATAATTCAGAGGGGTCAATCTTGTCTTGATCCACACACAGATTCTCAAGTACTTGATTATACCCAGTAGCCTTCCGTCACTACATTAAAAGTTTAGGTAGTTCTGCACTAAAGCACAGTGAGTTGTTTGCAAGTCACTACGATGATCTCAGATCTGAAGGATATTTATACTCATATATTTTGCGAGCAGCTCTTGACAGCAGAATGCTTAGCAGGTGAGTCACTTATTCAGTGATGATGTACCCTTATATCTCACCTGTATGCCATATCAGTGTCACCACACTCCTTGGTTAAGAGAACAACCAACCCATATGGCACACAACGACATTCACTCGATAAATGTCATCATCCCATAATGACGTATCATTTGATCGCAAACTTATTTAAGAACTATACAATAAATCTTCTTTTTATCGTACACTAGCATAGTTCTAGGAACTTCATCACAGTACAAGAGTTCAAGAAAGATGTCACTTTGTGATGAAAAATATTAAAATAATTATTATTCAATAATCAATAATTCATATACAAAGATGAACTCAATCATCACATGATTGATTTTAGGACACAATTCCCAGCAATGAGACCATCCTATAGCAATCAGGGTCAAAAGGATGAATTATGCGGTAACCATATGCATGGATTCTGAAATATTTTTTTATGATAATTCAACATATCTAGATGTTAAAAACTATTACTAGATGGTATCTTGATTGGTACAGAAATCAATTTCTGTGCTACCGGCTTAGTGTTTGAACTTATGGAGTCATGCGCATAAGTTGGACACCATAGGAAAGTATTAGCTTATATTTATGTATCCAATTTGGAAGTACTTGATTTAATTGAATATATAAGCTAACTTAATTGAGAATTAAGTTATAGATAAAATAGGATTAAAGAGTTGACTATATCTAGCGAGCACTACACATGAGGTTCAGGTTCAATCTCGGGGATGAACAGTTTTTGATCTATGATCCATAAAGTCTATGAGAGATTGAATTTAAGTGCTAATTAATTTTAGCTTAGATCTAAATTAATAAGACTTAATTGAGCTCATAATTTAAGTTAGACTTGGTGCAGAGGTCTTAAAGAGTTTGGGATTGACAGCCTTTCGAAATTGTTTCAAACCAACTTCGAATTGGATTCGAATTGGACCCTTTCTGGATGAGATATTAGGAATCCTACTTGCACTGGGATTCTCTCCTCCCTTAAGTGGACCAGCACCTGGCATGGTGCTAGTTGTGGGTGTCCCATGTGGATGTGGGAATGGATGTATTGTAGGTGCCATATGTGATGGCAATTCTATCTCATGTAGGAGTCCTTTCATGAGTATTGGATTGATTCAAAGCATATTTGAATTAGAAGTCCTATACTTATTGGATCATAAAAAATATCTATAAATAGAAAGGATCTCCATCTATGGATGCATAGTATAGAAATTAGATTGAGATAAGAGAGAAAGAGAGAAAGAGGCATGAGAAGAGGGAAGCCCCTTCCTTCTCCTTGGCATCTCCCCATGTGGCCGTCCCCTTCTCCTTGCCGTGGGCTCCATCTTGGGCATCCTTCTTACTGATGTGAGGCATCACACCAGCAACTCTTCTTCCTCATTTGGTTGGATTGTGAAGGTGATTTGATCAGAGTTCATCCCATTTTTCTGCATTGTCTGGCATGCATGCGAAGTAGAGGGTCTGCACTTTCATGCCTCTACAAAGATTGATTCTAGATTTTTGAAGATTTGATCTCTTATTCTATTGCTATTCAGATAAAAATTTGATCTTTATTCATATAGATTTGTAAAAAAAAATTTAAATACAATCCTGATCATCCGAAGAGAAATAGTTTTCTTTCCATTCAATTGGTATCAAAGCAGGCCTTTGATGCATACATGCATAACTAAAATTTTTTGAATTATTTATATATTATATATAATTAAATTTTTATGTTAGATATTAAATCTAATTTAAATCTATTTAAATAAAATTTTTGGTCTAACTTTGATTGGATTAGACGATCCTAATCAATGGTTGATTAAGGATGTTATAAGTTTATTATAACAAAATTTTGCTATTGCTGAATTTTTGATGAAATAATAACATGAATTTTATTTTAAATTTATTTTAATAAAATTTTAATATTTTTACTTTTATTAAGAAGTGAGACTTATTTTAGATGTAAACTGGATCCATTTTGATAGATATTTAGATCTGAACTCTAACGAAATTCAGTACTACATCAAAATAGATTTTACCAAAAATTTAATCCTTATGCATTCATATTTGTATCTAATTAATTTTTTATATGATATCAAATCTGAAATTAATATTTTATAATTAGTATAAGATGTGTTTCAGATATGATATTATGTATATGATGCATCAAATGTAATTAGATTAGATGAAGAACATGAGTAATAAGATCAAGGACATGCTCATGACATAAACTATTTTGTCAAAAATTGCATGTTGATGTGATTATATATGAAATTAAATTTTAGATCTTAATAGCCTAGTACATAGATTGATGAGATCACTAGACCATCCGATCATAAGAGATCGAATAGATTAATTTTTCTCTTTTGCTTATTCGATGGGTTCTCTTATGATGTGTAGAGGTATCGTTGTGATCCGATTTCATGAAGAAGAAAAGTGAATAGATTCTTGTAAACTATTTTAATCATAAATATATTTAGATTAGATTTAAAGTGATTCATGATTCATTACAATAAGATAAATTCAGATATAAAATTATTTTAAATTTGAATAGTATGTTACATAAGATGTAATCGGTATTGATCTAAAAGTTGTCATAATACATGAGATGTATGTATGAAGTTTAGATCATACCTACATATTTTTAATTATTAAATATATTATAAAAATTTATTTTCATGAATTAAAATATATGGTATGCTTCACCTGAAATTCTGGTAGAATAGTTCTACAGACTGAAATACATATTTTATACACTTAATTTTGAATTAAATTTGAATGATCTAGATTTGAGAATTGAAGGCACCACATATATCGATAGGCAAAAGGTTAGCTTGAATCAGATCCCTCTAATGGGTTAGACCTAGGATTAGAAACACATATGGACCAAGTAGAAAAATTGATTAAATATAATCAAGTGTTGAATTAGATTAGGTCAGAATTTTTCTAGATTAATCTTAATAGTTGAAGTTTGATCAAGTCCATATGTTTGACCCTAATAAATGGATCATGATCATGGCTCCGTGGTTGAGCCTGAATCTTCTGATGGACCAAATTGAAACTAATTAACCAATTAATTTCTAAGATAAGTTTGGTAGATTTGATCAAATAATTTTTAATTGGGAGCTACTCACCTAGATGCATCTATGGTGAATTAACGGCACATCCCTCCCACTAATCTCACTTACCTGACCGACATGGTAGATTATGTTTTGATTAGATCACTCGTTGATTCGTGCTGACCCATGCTATCAAGGTTAATTAGTGTGACTGATTTAGATGTCTTCAGACCAGCTTGTATCTGACCCTCTACATGACTTGATGAAGTCAGTGGGAGGATTTACAGCTTGTAAGTTAACTTCTTCTCTTATTCTTAGGTCAATGAAATCAAATTCTCTAAATTATTAGGTCCATAAAATGATACAGTTATGAGGATAACTTGTTCGTAGTCTCCCATTAAGGTGCATGATAATGAGTCCAATATTCTAAATAGGCATTAGAGGCGCCACATGCTTGGTGTCTATTACGTATTAAAATTATCATCCATCATATGACCATCATGATGTACCTTCAGATCAATGCTTAGGTTGGTCGAGCCACACTCAGACCTGGACATCCATTTGTTGGATGCACTTGGTGTTATCATGTTAATGGTTGGATCTAACCAAAATTTTAGTGGAGATGCCACACACCTGCTGAAGGGATGCCTGGGGCAAAACTTAATTGCTAGAAGTTATTTGGAGAAATAATTGATTATGAACCTACCCATAGATGCACTAGAGTTGGCTGAGCCACACTCGAACCCGAATGCAGTCTATGTAGATTCTAATACCCACTAAAGAATTAATGTAATTTTTTTGAGTTGGAGGTAGAGACTGCCAATTTGTTAAAATAGTGAGAGAACCTTTAGATTAAAGTCCATGTCTTTGGGATTAAAAAGTAATTCATATACTAATAGTCTTGTATTTTTCTTTTTAGTTATGGCCAATACACTATCCCTCCGTACGCTGTTGGACAGCGACAAGCTCATCAGATCTAACTGTGATAGTTGGTATCGAAAGTTGAAGATCATCTTAGAGCACGAGAGGATTTTGTACATTCTTACGGATGAAGCACCTGAAGAATCTACTGTCAACGCTCATACCATGAGAGACACTTACGTGAAGTGGCTTAATGACCAAACGACCGTATGTTGTATGATGAGGGCAGCTATTAACGAGCTGAGCCATAAGTTTGAAGATGCACAGTCAGAGTAGATCATTCAAATATGGATTGAGTCCTTCGGTACCCCTGAGGATGTGAAGAGACATAAAACTTCCTGTATAGTGTTCAATGCCAGTATGCCATTATACATGATTGAGTAGATTGAACACCTCAGCAAACTTGGCTTTTCGTTACGTGAATAGTTAGGCAAGGATGCTATCCTCAATTCGCTATTAAAATTCTACCTATCCTTTCTTAGTCATTATAGATTGATGAAGCCTATAGTGAACTACCATAGTTTACTAGGATTACTGCAGACTTTTGAGGACCACCAACTCCAGAAAGAGCCGATGAATTTAGTAGGAGGTTCATCTGTAAGGCATCGATCTTCTAAGAGAGAAAAGAAGAAAAAAATATAAAAATTTCATGCCGCTCATCTTAAGCAGAGCAAATCATCAAAAATTGATAAGAGCCAGACAGAATGCTTCTTTTGTAAGAAGCTGGATCATTGGAAGAGGAATTATCCTACTTATATAATCACCCTTGATCCAAACAGGCCTAAGAACAAGAGAAAGAAGCAAACGGTTACTTCATAAGGTACTTATATTATAACTCCTTGCAATTTCTCTATTTATGATACTACTACCTGGGTATTGGATAACGAAAGTCTGACTAATATATGCAATTCATTGCAGGGACTATAGATAAGTAGGAAGTTTCGAGAGGGCGAGCGGTTCTTTAATGCTGAAGATGGAAGTCTTGTTCCAATTCTAATCTTGAAAATTTTGCAGCTTGTCTTCAAATCTAGTAGTGTCATGTTAGATGACTGTCATTATTGTCTCTCTTTTTTGATGAATATCATCTCTATAGGCCTGTAATTATAATAAAGGATGATTTTTGTGATATCATTATGAATGATACAGTAATTATACGTGAACAATTAAAATATAGCATATATATAATATCACAGCCTATTGGTGTAACGTACACAGCAAGTAAACACCCTAAATTAGATAATATCAGTGAGTCCTACCTTTGGTATTATAGGCTTGGTTATGTGAACAAGAGTAGGATTGATAGGTTGGTTAAGGAATGTGTCCTTGAAATAGATGATTGTGAATCATTGCCTATCTGCAAATCCTGTCTACTTGAAAAGATGACTAAGTCACCTTTTAAGAGAAAAGGTGAAAGAGCCAATGATGTTCTAGGTTTAATACATACTGATGTATGTAGACCTATGAATATTAGTGCCAGAGAAGGATACTACTACTTCATTATATTTACAAATGACCTATCGAGGTATGGGTATGTCTATCTTATGAAGCATAAGTCAGAAATATTTGAAATATTCAAATGATTTCATACTGAAGTAGGAAAATAGACTGGGAAGAGTATTAAGATCTTTTGGTCAGATTGAGGAGGTGAATATCTCATTAGTGATTTTCTGACATATCTGGAAGAGAATGTGATTCTCTCACAATGAACCTCTCCTAGAATACCATAACATAAAGGGGTCTAAAAGAAAAAATCAAACCTTATTAGACATGGTCTGATCCATGATGGCTTTGCAAGTCTACCAATCTCTTTTTGGAGTTATACTCTAGAAACTTCCTGCTACATTTTGAATAAGGTGCCGAGCAAGTTTGTCGATAAAACTCTATATGAGATATGGACAGGATGTAAGTCGATGCTCTCACATCTTAGGATCTGGGGGTATCTTGCTTATGTCAAGCATTCAAAGATAGATAAGCTTGGACCTAAGTTTGATAAATGTTTATTCGTAGGGTACCCTAAGGAAACTAAAGGATACTACTTCTACCTCGCTGTAGAGCAAAAAGTATTTGTCAGCAACAGAATAGTCTTTTTAGAAAAAAAATTTCTTGGAGGAGCTAATGCCTGTAAAATTAAACTTGATGAAGTTCAAGAGGTGGAAGGATTGACACACATAGAATTGGATTTGATTGAAGAATCAAATTCGAAGCCAATAGAGGCACTATTAAGGAGATTCGATAGAGTACTGTATTAATCGAACAGATACTATAGTTTTTTGATCCAAGATGGTCACCCCATCGAATTTGATGAGAATGATGAGTATCTAATCACCTATATGGAAGCCATGCAAAAGTCTGACTCTCAGAAATAGCTTGAGGTCATGAAGTCCGAGATGGAGTCTATAGAGATCAATGGTGTATGGATACTAGATGATCCACCCGAAAGGATAAAATCCATAGGGTGCAAATAAATTTTCAATGAAAAAGAGGGATAGATGGGAAGGTAAAGACCTATATAGCCCATCTTGTTGCCAAAGGTTACCGTCAGCATTATAGTATTAACTACGATGAGATATTCTCTCCTATGGTAATGTTCAAGTCTTTCGGATTATGCTTGCTATCACTGCACACTTAGATTATGAAATCTGACAAATGGATGTCAAAATCACTTTCCTAAATGGGGAGCTAGAAGAAGATGTGTATATGATACAACCTGAAGGGTTTACATCCACAGATGAGTTGAAAGTATGCAAGCTGAATAGATTTATTTATGGACTTAAGCAGGCATCTAGGAGTTGGAACATATGTTTGATAAGGTGATCAAAATATATAGCTTCATCAGAAATGGAGAAGAACCTTACGTCTACAGGTGGGCTACCGATTCTGTAGTCATCTTCCTTGTACTGTATGTGGATGATATATTGTTACTTGGAAATGACATCCCGACTTTACAGAGTGTGAAGCTATGGTTATCATCATAGTTCTCTATGAAGAACTTGGGAGAAGCATCCTACATCTTAGAGATGAAGATCTATAGGGATAGATCTAGAAGGTTGCTTGGATTGTCCCAATCCATATACATCGATACCATGTTGAAGCGGTTCAACATGGATAATTTCAAGAGAGGCTATTTTTCGATGGGCTATGGAATTACTCTCTTCAAGAAGGATTGTTCGATAACTTTTGAGGAGAGAGAACGTATGAGTAGAATACCATATGCTTCGATAATAGGATCTATTATATACACTATGACGTGTACAAGATCAGATGTGGCCTATTCACTAGGGATAGTGAGTAGGTACCAGTCTGATTTGGATAAGAAGCATTGGAAGATTGTGAAAGTAATTTTTAAATATTTAAGAAATACTAAAGATCAATGGCTTATCTATAGAGCACTGACCTAAAATTTGTGGGATATACTGATTTCAGTTTTCAATCAGATCGTGATGACAGCAGAAGCATGTCGGGCTGCATATTTATCTTAAATGGAGATGTTGTTTGCTAGAAGGGTTTCAAGCAATATACTGTGACCAATTCTGTATGCAAAATGAAATACAATACTGTACAAAATACTACAAAGGAGGCAGTGTGGTTGCTAAAATTCATCACCGAGCTGGGAGTTATACCTTCTATAGATGGCCCTATGCTGCTGTACTGTGACAGCTCCAGTGCCATAGCTCAAGTAAAAGAACTAAAGTCACACCAGCGTACCAAGCATAATCTGCCCCACTATCACTTGGTATGAGAGATCGTGAATCGAGATGATGTCGAACTTCAGAAGATCAATGGAAAGGAGAACCTAACTGACTCCTTCACTAAAGCTATCAAGATCAAAGAGTTTGATGACTTCAAATGGATGATGGGTATAAGATACTACCCTGATTGGCTTTAGTCTAAGTGAGAGTTATTAGAAATTGTGTCTAAAATCAATCGTATGACGATTGAGTTCCTCTTTATGGATTATTGATAAATTAATAAAAATTATTCTGATATTTTTTCATCATGAAGTTACATCTTTCTTAAACTCTTATGTTGTGATGAAGTCCTTAGAACTATGTTAGTGAACGATAAAGAGAGAATTTATCGTATAGTTCTTAAACATGTTCGCGATCAAATGATACATTATTACAGGACAATGATGCTTATCAAGTGGAGGTCATTGTGTGCCATATGGGTTAGTTGTCCTCTTAATCAAGGAGTGCGGTGACACTGGTATGGTACACGGATGACATATAGGAGTACATCAGTACTAAATAAGTGACTCACCTACTGAGCATTCTGCTGTCAAGAGCTGCTCGCAAAGCATATAGATATAAGTATCCCTCCGACCTGAGATCACCATAGTGACTTGCAAGCAACTCATTGTGCTTTGGTACCAGACTATCTGAATTTCTAATGCAGTGACGGAAGGTTACTGGATATAGTCACGTACTTACAAATCTGTATGTGAATCGAGATGAATTGATCCCTTCAATTAATAGGAGCTGATGTATCACTGTATTTCAATTTAGTAAAGCTTTGGTCAAGATAATCCATGAGATAGATTTGAAAGGTTGAAATACAATATGGATGAAGTAATCTCGACTGACAGTTAACCTAAGACATTCTAGAGCATTCAAGATCAAAGGAATGAATTATGCGGTAACCATGTGCATGGGTTCTAAAATATTCTTTTGCGATAATTCAACCTATTTGGATTTGGAAACCATTGCTAGATGGTATCTCGATTAGTACAAGAATCGATTCCTATACTACAAGCTTAGTGTTTGAAACTATGGAGTCACGCACACAAGTCAGACACTGTAGAAAGTATTGGTCTATGTTTATATGTTTAATTTGAAAGTACTTGACTTGATTAAATATATAAACTAACTTAATTGAGAATTAAGTTATGGGTCAAACAGGATTGAAGAGTTGACTATTTCTAGCTAGCACTACATATAAGGTTCAGGTTCGATCCTGGGGATGAATAGTTTCTGATCTATGATCTATGAAGTATATGAGAGATTAAATTTAAGTACTAATTAATTTTAAATTAGATATAAATTAATTAGACTTAATTGGGCTCATAATCCAAGTTAGACCTGATGTAGAGGTCCTAAAGAGTTTGAGATTGATAGCCTTTGAAATTATTTCGAACCAGCTTCGAATTAGATTCGAATGGATCATTTTTAGATGAGATATTAAGAATCTTACTTACACTAAGATTCTCTCCTCCCTTGGGCCAACCAGCACCCAGCATGGTGCTGGTTGTGGGTGTCCCATGTGGGTGTGAGAATGGGTGCATTGTGGGTACCATATGTGATGGCAATTCTATCTCATATAGGAGTCCTTATTTTATGAGTATTGGACTGATTCAAAGCATGTTTAAATTAGATATCCTACACTTATTGGTCATGAAAATTATCTATAAATAGAGAGGGTCTCTACCTATGGATGCATAGCATAGAAATCAGATTGAGAGAAGAGAGAGAGAAAGAGGCGTGAGAAGAGGGAAGCCCCTTCCTTCTCTTGGCATCTCCCCTTGCTGCCGTCCCCTTCTCCTTGATATGGGGTCCACCTTGAGTGTCCTCCTTATTGGTGTGAGGTGCCACACCAGCAACTCTCCTCTCTTGTTTGGTTGGGTTGCGAATGTGATTTGATCAGAGTTCATCCTGCTTTCCTGCATTATGTGGCGTGCATGCGAAGTAGAGGGTCTGCACTTTCAGACCTCCATGAAGGTTGATTCTAGATTTTTGGAGATTTGATCTCCTATTCTGTTATTATTCAGGTAAAGATTTGATCCTTATTCTTATAGATTTATAAAAAAATTTAGATGCAATCCTGATAATCTGAAGAGAAATAGTTTTCTTTTATTTAAAGGGTGAAAAATCGACATGGTTATCTGTAGAGAGAATAGTTTCTAATTAGATTTTGTACTTATTAAATATTTATTTTAGAGACTTTAAAAACAAACAAAGGCTCTCACTATTTCTTCGAATCTCCACACTCCTAGATGGAGAAACAGAAACCTATACGCAATCAGTTTAGTGGATACTACGGTCCCACTAATCCATACACACCTCACCTAACAGTTATTGGTGAGTATAGACTAATGAGTGGACAACACCTTATCCATTGCTTCACTAAGCAAAATATAGTGGATTTGGTCTCTAAGTCCTGTGGCCTCACTAACAGTTATTGACATATTTTTAGTTAACTTAGACCCATCGTTCACCAGCAGGTGTAAAGCAGTCATTGAAACCTTCCTAATAGTTATTAGGTCCAACCCCATCTCTACCCCAGGTATCAAATGCCAATAGAGTGGTTGTACCTTTCTGATCTAACCAAATCACTATAACCAATCGAGAACGATCAATGCCAGGAAGGCACCCGCATCTCTACAATAATGGAAGACCTCTAGACTTAATATTTAGTAAGGAGATTTTAGGTTTAGGTCTCTTCTAAATTAGTAGATATGACATTGACTGATAAGTTCAGATCAACACATCCATATGTCTGACCTATCTAGTCGGTATGGGTGAACACAAGTCAAGAGGTAACCTAGCATGAAACTGAATCTCCCAAAATGGTCAAATAAGTTAAGATGAGTGGGGGTCCCTCCGTTGCTTTCTTTAGACACCAACAATTGGTCAGGTCAAACAATGAACCAATTAAATAATCATCATCTAGATACTTGTCTTAGACATCAAATTGATCGATTAGAATCGATCAGATTAACCTATTGAAATGGACTTGAACCACTGAGCTAAATTTGATCTTGAGTCAATCAATTCACATCAAAATATGAATGATGTGACCAACTATAACTAAACTCAAATTTGAGCCCCTTTGATCTAATTCTAACCAACCATTGATTAGGTTCAATCAATTGCTCAAAATCCACAACAGATTCTAGCTTGATCTAATCAATTGTCCCTAATTGTAGTTTCATCACTTAATCTAATTTGTTCATTTTATACCCACATGCAATAACATAATTTTTAGATTCTAAAAATATTTTTAAGATTATGTTTCATTGCATGCATTAGTGGCTTATGATCTTGAAACAGTTTCAGATCTAAACTTAATATTATATATTGCATATATTAAGTTTTAGATCTAAACTTTAAACATATATCTCATATATATTAAATTATAGATCTAAAATAAGAATTACATATATCAAAAACATATAAAATTAGATCTAAAATAATAATTAAAATATTTTAAAAATAATTTTCAAAAAATCAGTTCACATCAAACTAGAATCACCTTTTCAATATAGGGGATAAACCCTATACCAGGACAATCTTATACCAGTTTGATGCAAACTTCTAATCATTATAATTTCAGATCTAACATAAATAAAGACATATCATATACATCAATTTTTAGATCTAAAAGATTGATTTAAATATTTCAAAAATAGTTCTCAAAATCGATTAATCTTGTGCTAGGATAATCTTTTCAATATAGAGGATAAATCTATACCTGGACAACGTTATACCAGCACAAGATCAATTTTAAATCATCTATATTTTTAGATCTAAGACTAAAAATTAGATTATATATGTCTCAAATACCAGTGGCTTTGATACCACTATTAGAAGATCAGGTAGGGTTGCATGCATAGAAGTAGCAGTGAAAAATGATCTAGGTTAAACCTGTTAACCCCACATGCAATAGATCTAATGTACATCTACCTGAGCTCTAGATCTAAGATATGCATATAATCTAAAAATTAAAATAAAATTGAGATTGAATCTCAATACCTTGCATAGGTTGAAATACACCGCAACTGATGATCCTCGATCTGATGGTTTTTTAGCCGCATATGTGTCCAACCTCTACAGGTATCCATCGATATCAATCTTGAACCTTTCTTCTCATTGTAGATCCTTCTTCTCTAAGTAGGATCTTAGCCTTTTGAACCGTGATCACACATTGATCTCTGACTGTGGTGTCAACACTTGAACTGCAGTCATTCTTCCTTTTGCTTGATGTAGAAGAAGCCACCCTTCACCTTGGGCATGTGGAAAGATGGGATGCCTAAAACTTGAGTGTTGGAAAGAGAAGAAGGAGGGGTGGTGTGGAGAACGAGAGGAGAAGGTTTTGAATCTCAAAAGTCAATTGTTACTAAACCCTAGGAGACCATCTCCTTAAATAGACCTTTCTTGATTCCAAATCAGTATCCAATTAGCCTAAAAGGGTCTTATATCATAAGGTCTCTTACCTTTTTAATCTGATTTTTTTCTAAGAAAATCAGACCTAATTGAAAAGGTCCTTATCTTAAAAGTCAAATAGATGTGGGGCCCTCATCTTATAAGGCAAGAAGAGAGAGCACCACTTGATATTTAAGATAAGTAGTTTGGGGTGCCAACTCTTAGTGCCCCTTAAGGTTTTATACACATGAGAGGGAGCGTGGCCCCCTCTCTCTTTCTCATGCACTCTCCAAGAGATGGCATCCCCTGGAGTTTCCAAAAAGGGGAGGCTTGCGCCTCCTCTTTCCAATATTTCCACATCACATTAGAAAATAACAAGAAAGAAAATAAGAGGATTAGTTTGTCAACTCATTGACTTGATCTAATCTTTTTGGACCCTCAAATGGATGCCCAGCTAAACCCAAATCAAAATGGATTTAGATTAGGCTCATGGCTATGGACTTGATCCAATCCTTATCTAATAGGAAATTGAAGTCTAGAGAAGAATTAGATTTAACCATGTGCTAGCATGGTTCTCATAAATCAATAGAATTTCACTAAATCCTAATTCAATTAGAACTTCACAAGTCTAATTGGTTAATTCAAGATTAAATTTTTAATGTGTGACCCCATAGATTCTATTCTATCTAGTAGTGAGATATATTGTGATCTCCATCACAATATCATCGAAACTCCTTTCGATGGATTGAAACAATTTTAGCTCTACCCTTCGAAGGTCATCGATCATCAAGACGATATCCGATGAGTCCCACAATCCATCAGTGATATCTAGCAGTATATAGTGAAATCCAGTAAAATGAAAGTGTAAACCCTAGATGCAGTTATCGTATGATTCAATCCTTCTATCATGAGTTTTAACTTGACGGAGGTATGGAGAACTCATCAGATCCCATCGTCAGTCATATGCTAGATTGGCTCGACTCGAGTTCACTTATAAATCCCATGATAATTCTTTCTAATATTCACACTTGCTTTGATCAAAGATTTTTTAAACTTAATCTCGCAAATCGCATAGGATTCTCCTTTTCAACCAAGATCGTGAAGGAACCAGATCTAGGGTTTCAGGGTTAGATCTTGAAACTTTTTCAAGATCATACAGCGGAAGACTAAAATAAATCAAAATTTATTTTTAAAATCAAAAAATCTCTAGATCTAAGATCCTATTACATGATTATTACATAGCATTAAATCAAAAATTAAAATATATAAATATAGCATGAACTACATGTTGATCATATCAACATGTTTCTATACTACATCTAATGTATGTATTAAACAATAGATCAGATCTATTACCTTGCAAGTTAGACGCTCTAACCTCATTTATCTGGGCTTGAGGATGATGTTCAAGCCGCACATGCATCCGGCCTCTAGGAGTCATCCACACGAGCCCACGAGTTTCGATCAGAAGTCCTGCTTCAGGAAATCAGCACAGTATGCTAGTACTCGCTGATCCTTCTTTGATGGTTGATCAGGTGCCTCCTTCTTCTTGATTTAGATTTTTCAAAGATGGAAAGTAGAAGGAGGAGTTTCAGATCTAAGACACTCTCAGGAAACTCAAGATGGAGGGAGGAAAGATATGAAAACAAAAACCTAGAAGAAGACCCTCTTCTTCTTCATTTTTTCTCTCTAGACACCAAACTTGCATCTTTTATATCTCCAACCCAAAGGTATTTCTCTCTGATTTTTGGATGGAACAAAGATCTCTCAAATATCTATTTTCTCCTAAAATTTCACAAAGAAACCATCTTATATAGAGAGATATGATAGAGTTTGTCTAGGTCAAACACCTAGTCAAGGCTTATCCAAACATGGCAAGTTAAGGGACGCCCAACTCTTGAGCACTTCCTTCATATTTTTGTGCATGGATCACCAAAAAGGGTGCACAATATATACCCTAAAAGCCACAAAAATTCAAAAAAAATTTGGATAAATTCGGTGCAAAATTGAAAGAGTTTTGGATTTCTAAAACTCTATCTCATAGAATTCGAAATCCAAACTTATTCCTTTTAGATTTGATCCAAACCACCTTCCATGTAAGAAAGAAGAGAGGAGACCTTTTGTGAACGTGGGAGAGATCTGGGAGAGGGTTTTGTCACACAAAATAAGTAGAGATTGGCATTGAATAAGAGAGAGGGCGTGGAGAAGGATTATGTGGCGCAAGGTGGAATCCTAGTCTTACTAGGATTCTGTCTTATGACTTGTTTTAATTTGGTTTTCCAAACAAATCAAATAAAATTAGATCAACCCATAGGTCTTAACCCAATTAAAACCTAATTTAATCAGATTAAATTAGATTTAAATCTGATTTAATTTTCTAATCAAATTAAAAATTAGATTGACCCAAGTCCTAGTTGAACTAGGACTAGTTTTTCCTTGCACTTGGCTTATCCAATAAACAATTGGACTTGATCCAATCAAGCCCAAACCAAATCTAATTAAATTATATTTAATTAGACTTAATCTCAGCCATTGGCTTAATCAAATTAAGCCAATCAGCAATCAATTGCTAATAGATCCTCCTGCAACACTTGCACTGGTTAAATGTCAATCGTATTGATCATTTAACCCTAGAACGATTCTTAATCGTTGATCAACCATCTGATCGGATCATGAACTCTAATGTGTGTGACCTCATAGGTCCAAACCTAAGCTGTAGCATAAAATAAATTTCTATACCAATCAAAGTGACCATCTAGCAATGGTACCCGACGATCGGATAGGTCGAATGTGTAGAACAACATCCTTAGAACCCATACGGATATAGTTTTCATAGAATTCATCCCTTGACCAAAATGATCATAAACACCCCAGAGTTTAACTATCAACTCTGATCAGGTTGTCCACATTGTATTTCAAAATATCAAATCCATCTGATGGATTATCCTGGCCAAGTTTTGCTAAATTGAAATACAGCGACTCATTCTTCTCCAACTCTTGGAGTGGTCAATCCCATCTCATCATACTCTGACTTTGCAAGTACTTGACTGTGCCCAGAAGCCTTCCATCCCTGAATTAGAAATTCAGTTAGTCCAGTACCAAAGCACAGTGAGTTGCTTGCAAGTCACTGAGGCGATCTCAGGTCTAAGGACACTTATACCTATATCCCATCAGAGACATTCTCGACAGCAGAATACTCTGGAGTTGGTCACGTTCAATGATGATGTACCCTTACATCTCACCTGTATGCCATACCAGTGTCTCCACACTCTTTGGTTAAGAGGACAACCAACCCATATGGCTACAGCGACCTATGCTCGATAGAAGCTGTCGTCCTTATTAATAGCCTATCATTTGGTCGTGAACAGTTTTAAGGACTAATCGATAAATCTTCTCTTTATCGAACTTAAATAGTCCTAAGGACTTCATCATAACAATAGAGTTCATTAGAAGATGAAAGCTTATGATGAAGATGCCAAATATATTTTATTTATTAACAAATCAATTACAATACTTGGTTGCTCAACCGTCAACAGCTTGACGATTCGCTTTTTGGGACATATTTCTCAACAACTCCCACTTATCCTAAAGCCACTCGGCATAGTATCTAATAACCATCTTCGACTTGTGGTTGTCAAACTCCTTTATTGCCAGGGCTTTAGTGAAGGGGTCAGCTAGGTTCTCCTTTCCGTCGATCTTCTGAAGGTCGACGTCACCTCGATCCACGATCTCTCAGACCAGGTGGAAGCGACGCAAGATGTGCTTCGTCCGCTGATGTGCTTTGGGTTCCTTCACCTGAGCTATGGCACTAGTGCTATCGCAGTAGAGCAGGACTGGACCATCGAGGGAGGGTGCTACTCTGAGCTCGTGATGAATTTTCTCAGCCACATAGCTTCTTTCGCGGTATCTGATGCTGCGATGTACTCTGCTTCACAAACAGAGTCTGCCACAGTATGCTGCTTGGAACTCTTCCAGCAGATGGCTCCACCATTCAGAGTAAAGATATAACCCGACACGCTCCTGCTGTCATCATGGTCAGATTGGAAGCTGGAGTCTGTGAACCCCATAAGTTTCAGATCTGACTCGCCATAAACCAACCATTGGTCCTTAGTATTTCTTAAATACTTAAGGATGGCTTTAACCACTTTCCAGTGATTTTCTCCAGGATCAAATTGGTATCTACTCACTACTCCTAGTGAGTATGCCACATCTGGTCTTGTACATGTCATGGCGTATATGATAGATCCCACGGTTGAAGCATATGGGACTCTACTTATACGCTCTCTCTCTTCAGGAGTTATCGGACAATCCTTCTTAGAGAAAAAATTTCTTGGCCTATCGGTAGATAGCCCTTCTTGGAATTCTCCATGCTGAACCTCTTCAGCACAGTGTCTATGTACATGGACTGGGATATCCCAAGCATCCTTTTAGATCTATCCCTATAGATCTTCATCCCTAGGATGTAGGATGCTTCACCCAAGTCCTTCATGGAGAACTGTGATGACAACCAAACTTTTATTCCCTGTAGTGCGGGGATGTCATTCCCGATTAAGAGAATGTCATCCACGTACAAGACAAGGAATACCACAACTGGACCATTTGCCCATTTATAGATGCAGGGCTCTTCTTCATTCTTAATGAAGCCATACGTTTTGATCACCTTATCAAAATGCATGTTCCAACTCTGAGAAGCTTGCTTCAGTCCATAAATGGATCTCTGAAGCTTGCACACCTTGGACTCATCTGTGGATGTAAACCCCTCAGGTTGTATCATATACACCTCTTCGGTCAGCTCTCTGTTCAGGAAAGCTGTTTTACATCCATCTGCCAGATCTCATAATCTAGATGGGCAGCTATTGCAAGCATTATCCGAATAGATTTGAGCATTGCCACAGGAGAAAATGTCTCGTCATAGTCAATACCATAACGTTGACGATACCCCTTGGTTACCAGACGGGCTTTATAGGTCTCCACCTTTCCTTCTGCATCCCTCTTCCTTTTGAAGACCCATTTACACCCAATGGGTTTAACCCCTTCAGGTGGGTCAACCAATGTCCATACATCATTGACCTTCATGGACTCCATTTGGATTTCATGGCTTCAAGCCATTTCTCGGAATTAGGTCTCTGTATTGCATCCATATAGGTGATCGGATCCTCATTATTCTCATCAAGTTCGATGGGATCAACGTCTCAGACCAAGAAATCATAGTATCTGTCCGGTTGATGCGGTACTCTACCAGATCGCCTTAATGGTGCAGGTACATTGGGCTTCGGATATGATCTAATCATATCAGACTCAGGTTCAGCTATTGGTGTCGGTCCTTCTACCTGTTGAACTTCATCAAGTTCAATCTTAGAGGCAACGGTTCCTTCACCAAGGAACTCTTTTTCTAAAAAGATTGCCTTAAGGCTGACGAACACCTTTTGTTCATCAGCATGGTAAAAAAAATATCCTTTTGTCTCTTTGGGGTACCCTATGAATGAGCATTTGTCAGACCTAGGTCCAAGTTTGTTTGTGACTAATCGTTTGACATAGGCCGGGCACCCCCAGACCCTAAGGTGTGAAAGTGCTGGCTTACGTCCCGTCCATATCTCATATGGAGTCTTAATTACAGACTTACTTGGAACCCTATTTAACAGATAACAGGCCGAATCAAGTGCATATCCCCAGAAGGATATCGGCAAGCTAGCAAAACCCATCATGGATCGGACCATGTCTAACAGAGTCTGATTCCTCCTTTCAGACACACCATTATGCTGTGGTGTTCCTGGAGGAGTCCATTGGGAGAGAATCCCATTCTCTCCTAGATATGTAAGAAATTCACTAGAAATGTATTCTCCTCCTCGATCAGATCGAAGAGTTTTAATACTCTTCCCAATTTATTTTTATACTTCACTTCGGAATCGTTTGAACATTTCAAATGAATTTGACTTATGTTTCATCAGATAGACATATCCATATCGGGATAGGTCATCCATGAAGTTATGAAGTAGAAATATCCACTTCTAGCACTGGTGCTCATGGACCCGCATACATCAGTATGTATTAGGCCCAAGAGCTCAGTAGCTCTCTCACCTTTTCCAGTAAAAGGTGACTTGGTCATTTTACCAAGAAGATAGGACTCACAGGTTGGAAGTGATTCACAATCACTGACTTCGAGGATTTCCTCTTGAGTCAACCTGTTTATTCTATTCTTGTTTATATGACCTAGCCTACAGTGCCATAAGTAGATATCTGACAAACTATCTAATCTAGGATGCTTGCCAATAGAATAGACTCTTATCAGGCTTGATCTTTTTGGTCTGACTCTGCACTGATGTCCCAGCCTGAACTTGCACCTTCTTCACTTTCTTCTTCTTGTTCTTCTTCCCTTTCTCAAAAGGTCGAGAACTAGAAGATGAACCTCCCACTAAGTTCACCGACTCTTTGTAAAGTTGGTGATCCTTCTCAAAGTTCTGAAGCAACCCCAGTAACCTGTGGTAGTTCTCTTCAGGCTTTGTCATTCTATAATGAGTGAGGAATGGGAGATAAGACTTGGGCAGCGAGTTCAGCATTGCATCTTTCCCAAGCTGCTCATGCAAGGGAAAGCCGAGCTTGCTCAATCTTTCCATCAGCTCGATCATGTACAATACATGATCAGTGACAGAGGCACAATCTCGTATTTTGGCGTTGAAGATGGCACAACTAGTCTTGTGCCTATCTACGTCATCGGGTGTGCCAAAGGCATCCCCCAACACTTGAAGCATGTCCTTTGGCTGAGCCGTCTCGAATCTGCGACTGAACTCGTCGCTCATAGCAGCCAGCATGATACAGCGCACCGTGGTCTGGTCACTGAGCCGCTTCTGGTAAGTGTCTCTGACTGTTCCACATGCATTGACAGCTGGCTCCTCAGGTGCAGGATCCATTATCACATATAGGATCCATTCATGCTCCAGGACTATCTTCAACTTTCGGTACCAGCTATCGAAGTTGGATCCCACCAACTTATAATTGTCCAACAATGATCGGAGTGATAGGAAAGTGGCCATATTTGCACTAAGGAGAACCATAACCTAATTAGTAATTGATTCATTAAACCTAAAGATTTGAACTTTAATCAAAAGATTTCTTCCACTATTTTATTCGAATTGGTAGCCTCTACCTCCAATTCGAGGAATTACCCTAATTCCTTAGCAGATACTAGAATCCACTTAGACTGCACACAAGCCCAACTTTGGTTGGCCAACCCATGTACATCTAGGGGTAGGTTCATAACCAATTGTTTCTCTAAACAATTTCTAGTAATTTTAATTTTGCCTTAGAAACCTAATCAGTAGGCTTTGGCCTCCACTGTAAGGATCCAGTTAGGTCCAACCATTAACATGATCATACATGGTGTATCTAACCAACGAATGATTAAGCCCAACTTTGGTTGGCTCATTTAACCACCATTAGAGAGACACTTCCAAGTCGTCATATGATGAGTGATAATTCCATTAGTCAACAAGCACCAGGCCTTTGGGTCTGCAATGATTATTGAGTTAATGGACTCATTATCAAACACCTTAATGGGAGGCTATGATTCAGTTATCTCCATAACTTTATCATTTTAAGGACCTAATAATTTTAGAGGATTTAAATAATAAAGAGGATGAGGTCAGATGAACCAGCTTATCATGATCCTCCTACTGGCTTCACCAAGTCAGCTTAAGGGAGACCATTAAAAGGGCTGGTCTAGGAGCACCTAAATCAGTCACACTGATTTACCTAGCTGACATGGGTCAGCTCGAATAGTCAAGTGATCCGATCAAAACATAATTTCACCAAGAGGCCAGGTAAGTTCGATCAGTGAGAGGGTCTGCCAAAGCTTGCCTTAGACACCATCAGAAATGGCCAGATAAGTGGGCTCCCAATTAAAAACCACTGGTCTGGTTTACCTTAGACACCAACTGGTTTAATTAGTTTCGATTAGATCAACCTAACAGTTCGTGCTAGACCACTTTGCCAAGAATCAAGTCCATTTGGTTCTCGTTAAAGATATGGACTTGACCAACTACAACTATTGTAATTGATCTAGAGAATCCTTGACCTAATCTAAGACAACAATTGATTAGATTTAGTCAATTCTCTAATTAAGTCCATCTTTAATCGAACCATAGGTCTAACCCAATTAATGGACCTAATTCCCACTAATCCATTAACCCAATGTGTTATGATTTGTGTCTTAGGTTCTTCAATTCACAATCCTAGAACCTAATCAAACAACTTCTTAATTCTTAATTAAGTTTTGGGCTGAGGGTTGGGTTTGGCTTTTTAAAAAATAATTTTTATATTTGTAAAATAATTTTATAATATGATTCTACCAACCATATTGCTTGTTTGATTCATAATCAAGATGCAACTGAAATAAACATGAAACTACTTTAGATCTAATCTAAACAGGTTCATGTAATTGAAACAATTTCAACTTTAAATAATTTCTTTGCACAAAAATTATTAACAAAGAGATTTTATTTTAGATTTAAATATCTTTTAAATCTAATAAATTATAAATTTAATCTAGATCATATCTAACAAATTTATGATTAAAGATAGATCTACACAAACTAGGACAACCTTTGCACTGTAAGGGGTAAACCTTACAACAGGACAACCTTGCAGTTTGTGATTGATCTAAAATTTTAATTTTAGATTTAATAATCAGATTATAAATTAGATCTAATCTAAAAATAATCTAAGCATGTATAAAAAATCATGTAATAAAGAACCTAGGCTCTGATACCAATTGAAGGAACCAGATCTAGGGTTTCAGGGTTAGATCTTGAAACTTTTTCAAGATCATACAGCGGAAGACTAAAATAAATTAAAATTTATTTTCTAAAATCAAAAAATCCCTAGATATAAGATCCTATTACATGATTATTACATAGCATTAAATCAAAAATTAAAATATATAAATATAGCATGAACTACATGTTGATCATATCAACATGTTTCTATACTACATCTAATGTATGTATTAAACAATAGATCAGATCTATTACCTTGAAAGTTAGATGCTCTAACCTCGTTGATCTGGGCTTGAGGATGATGTTGCAAGCCGCACACGTGTCCGACCTCTAGGAGTCGTCCACACGAGCCCACGAGTTTCGATCAGAAGTCCTGCTTCAGGAAATCAGCACAGTATGCTAGTACTGCGCTGATCCTTCTTTGATGGTTGATCAGGTGCCTCCTTCTTCTTGATTTGGACTCTTCCAAAGATGGAAAGTAGAAGGAGTTTTAGATCTGAGACGCTCTCAGGAAACTCTAGATGGAGGGAGGAAAGATATGAAAACAAAAACCCTAGAAGAAGACCCTCTTCTTCTTCACATTTTTTTCTCTAGACACCCAAACTTGCATCTTTTATATCTCCATGACCCAAAGGTATTTCTCTCTGATTTTTGGATGGAACAAATATCTCTCAAATTTCTATCTTCTCCTAAAATTTTATAAAGAAACTAATCTTATATAGAGAGATATGATAGAGTCCTTGTCTAGGTCAAACACCTAGTCAAGGCTTATCCAAACATGGCATGTTAAGGGACGCCCAACTCTTGAGCACCTCCTTCATATTTTCATACATGGATCATTAGAAAAGAGTGCACAATGTATACCCTAAAAGCCACAAAAATTTCAAAAAAAAATTGGATAAATTCGGTGCAAAATTGAAAGAGTTTTGGATTTCTAAAACTCTATCTCATAGAATTCGAAATCCAAACTTATTCCTTTTAGATTTGATCCAAACCACCTTCCATGTAAGAAAGAAGAGAGGAGACCTTTTGTGAACGTGGGAGAGATCTGGGAGAGGGCTTTTGTCGCACAAAATAAGTGGAGATTGGCATTGAATAAGAGAGAGGGCGTGGAGAAGGATTATGTGGCGCAACGTGGAATCCTAGTCTTACTAGGATTCTGTCTTATGACTTGTTTTAATTTGGTTTCCCAAACCAAATCAAATCAAAATTAGATCAACCTAATTAAAATAGGTCTTAACCCAATTAAAAACCTAATTTAATCAGATTAAATTAGATTTAAATCTGATTTAATTTTCTAACCAAATTAGAAATTAGATTGACCCAAGTCCTAGTTGAACTAGGACTAGTTTTTCCTTGCACTTGGCTTATCCAATAAACCAATTGGACTTGATCCAATCAAGCCCAAACTAAATCTAATTAAATCATATTTAATTAGACTTAATCTCAGCCCATTGGCTTAATCAAATTAAGCCAATCAGCAATCGAATTGCTAATAGATCCTCCTGCAACACTTGCACTGGGTTAAATGTCAATTATATTGATCATTTAACCCTAGAACGATTCTTAATCGTTGATCAACCATATGATCGGATCATGAACTCTAATGTGTGTGACCTCATAGGTCCGAACCTAAGCCGGTAGCATAGGAACAAATTTCTATACCAATCGAAGTGACCATCTAGCAATGGTACCCGACAACCGGATAGGTCGAATGTGTAGAACAACATCCTTAGAACCCATGCGGATATAGTTTTCATATAATTCATCCCCTTGACCAAAATGATCATAGGACACCCCAGAGTTTAACTGTCAACTCTGATCAGGTTGTCCATATTGTATTTCAAAATATCAAATCCATCTGATGGATTATCCTGGCCAAGGTTTTGCTAAATTGAAATACAGTGACTCATTCTTTTCCAACTCTTGGAGTGGTCAATCCCATCTCGATCACACTCTGACTTCGCAAGTACTTGACTGTGCCCAGAAGCCTTTCGTCCCTGAATTAGAAATTCAGTTAGTCCAGTACCAAAGCACAGTGAGTTGCTTGCAAGTCACTGAGGTGATCTCAGGTCTAAGGGACACTTATACCTATATCCCATCAGAGACATTCTCGACAGCAGAATACTCTAGAGTTGGTCACGTTCTATGATGATGTACCCTTACATCTCACCTGTATGCCATACCAGTGTCTCCACACTCTTTGGTTAAGAGGACAACCAACCCATATGGCCTACAGCGACCTATGCTCGATAGAAGCTGTCATCCTTATTAACAGCCTATCATTTGGTTGTGAACAGTTTTAAGGACTAATCGATAAATCCTCTCTTTATCGAACTTAAATAGTCCTAAGGACTTCATCATAACAACGGAGTTCATTAGAAGATGAAAGCTTATGATGAAGATGCCAAATATATTTTATTTATTAACAAATCAATTGCAATACTTGGTTGCTCAACCGTCAACAGCTTGACGATTGGCTTTTTGGGATACATTTTCCAACAAATCGATAGATTTCTTCTAGATGCATCCTTCTCCTTACAGCAAACCTGAACTTACTGTAGCTAACATACACAGTAAGGATCCGAATGGATAAGGATCAAAAAAATGTGTAGTCAAACTCAGTAGCCTCGCTGTGAATAGCCGATGACACTGCAAATCAAAGGGCCACTCACACCACTACAACATCGAGATAACCACTGACGAATGAGTAGACATCCAAATAATTTTTTGTATTGGTCATACTCAGTGCAAGTTATTCTCTAACAACCATCCACACTCTCACCCCATTATCCCTACACTGTAGACTCAAGACTCATCTGCCCATAAGAGAGGTGAACAGTGCATCGATCTTAAATGGATTGATCACTATCTTCTATAACGATCCTTTGATCGGGAGCATTTAGAAACTAACTATTAATTAATGTATGTCTTAAATTTTCAATACCTTGAGAATATATAAAAATCATCTTTGTTAATTTCTAGGACAAATCATGGACACATAAATATGATTGAAAAAAAAACTTTTTATTAATATAAAAAATTATAAGTATAAAATTAAGTCCTAAAATTACAAAATATGTCAGTCAATAATTGACTTCTAGGGTACTCATCTAACAGCCATGTCCCAATTGAATCACCATAACAGATAATTAGAGAGCCTTCAAGTAGAAGGACTTATCTAGTTTTAGATATGTTGATTCATTCTCCTACGTGCGTGCGTCGAGTGAAGGGATATATCTGCATCCTTTCTCCTTTCAGATTAGCCTAAAACCTACCATGTATATCCCCATTTGAATTTGAATTCAAATAGCAAGAATATTTGCAAGGGATGCCTCATTTAACTTGGAATTCAAATGGTAGGACTCTCCATGCGAAGAGTCGCATGGGTCCTTACTCTCTGACATGCACGCACGACCAATGAAGGAAGTCGTAGGCATCTCTCCATTTATCTGATAATTTTCTAAATAACACATGTGGATTCAGAATTTAAATCTGATCCAATGAGGAAAGAAATCACATAAACATGGTACCCACTACTCCATAAAATAGAAGGAGTCTTCGCTTCTCTTCATACGATCATAAATATCACTCACATGCCTCACCTTATCTGGCATCCCATGCCTTTGTTGGGTTTTGGCAAGCACAATGGAAGCACTGGTGTTTAAAATTTTTTATTCAAAATACCTCAGCACACCAAAAACCCTTAAGACTAGTAATCACCCTGACAATATAAATAAAGAACAATATGTAACAAGAGGGTATCGAGAGTTACCAGTCTCACTAAATTTTCACAGGCACACAAGTGTCTGCCCTCCAATGGTATCCACACAGGAACTATATCAAGGATAGTGCTCCAACTTGAGTCTTGCTTCAAGAGTTCTAGCCCCTAAAACTCGACTAGCCACACATCTGAAAGTCGATGCCTCTATCTAATCATTCCAACCATCAACACAAGTTTTGAACCATCAAAACACTTCTTAGGCTTTTTGATTTCCTCCTCTAAGATCTTCATTAGCATTAATTTAATAGGATTAGCCCTTGTCCTAAAATGACTAGGCTATGTCCTAACACCTAGGCTAAATAGAAGAACTTTGGACAGCACTTTGTCTTGAAAAGAAAACCACACCGAAGCCTATTTGCCATGCCTTATTTATAGTGTCAGAAGGGTGCTAATGAAGTGCCACAACCCATTCCAAATGTATATCTAAAAATCTCTTATTAGATTTGATAAGACCTTTGGCAGAAGGACTCTTAAGAGGCATATACGGTGTTTCAGGCTTCTCCCATGTGCGTGCATAGAAAGGACATTTTAGGCATCATTCGTTGATCAAAAAATTTTAAAAATTACCACATGGAATCTCCTTTCAAAGATGATTCAAAATAGATAAGATCTTTAATTAGAAGATGCCTCCTATTTAAAATAGAAGGAGAATTTGCAACCCTATGCATGACCAATAAATCTCGCATGTGTACCTGCTGAAGAGATGCCTTTCTTGTGACCTTTCCTTAATCAGATTCAATTCATATTTGCCATGTGTCATCTGTTAGATGAGTGCCCTAGATGCCAGATTGGCTGACACATTTCTGTACAAATCTAAGGGCAAATTTATAATTTTGACTATAAATCAATAAATGGGTTATTCTTCTATCACATTGTGTACATTGTGTCTATGATACATCCTTTGAGTTAGTAGGAATGTCAATTCATATTTTTAAGAGTTAAAAATTTAAGGCATGAATTTACATAACTAACTCATAAATAGCTCCTAACCATAAGATCATCATGAGGATGGTGATCGATCCGAAAGGTTGGTGTACGATCACTTTCTTATGATAGATGTGTCTTGAGTCTACGGTGTGGAGACATCGAAGTGAGAGTACATATATTTGTTGAGAATGAGAAAACTGAGTGTGACCACCTCGAGCAGTCATAAGAAAGTCTATCTTCTCGTCGATGACTAGCTCGATGCTGCAGCTGTGTGTCTAGTTCTTTGACCTGAGGTGCATCGACAGTTCACCTTGAGTGTATTATAGTTTGACTACATCATAACTCGATCTCCTAGCCATTCAGAACCCTGAGGTGTATGTTGACTGTAGCATATTCATTGTAGGAACTAGGTCACACCAAGATGGGATCTATCAACCTCAGTAGATGAGAGGAGTAGTCCTATGATGATCAAAAGATCGAGTCCTTAAGCCCATGGCCATGGCAGAGTAAAATAATGAAAAAAAGTTTTCCATTGGGGTTTCACATTCGACTCAGATTGATCGATTAACTCATATGACTGATGTTGGGTTTGACGAGTTCACCTTAACCCTAATTCAGTCGGGACTCATGATAGAGGAACTCAATCACACAAGTAGCTACATTGAGAGGTTCATCTTCAGTTTTGATGAGTTACCACCATATACTGCTAGGTATCACTGGTGGATTTTGAGAGTAATTAGAATGATCTTGATGATCGATCATTCTAATTGTCTGAATCAGAAGAGCTCTGATCCACCGAAAGGAGTTTCGATGATGTCGATGATGAGATCATGACATATCTCATTACCATATGAAATTAAACCTAACTAGGTCATACTAACAAGGGTTAGGATCTAGATATCATCAATTGGGCTAGCCCAATTGATTTGGATTAGATCCAATTAGGTTCAAGAAAATCGTGCTAGCACTCGATTGATCCTAACTTTCTCCTCGTATAATTTTTTCTATCTCGACTGAGCCAAATATGATTTGACTCACCCAGAGAACCTTGAGAAGATTTCTTTCAGTCTAAATGAAGCTTGTCTAGCTCAAAAAAATTTTATCTTAATTCATAAGATGAATTTAAGACAACACCTGCTAATTTCTGTCACCTGCCATTTTTATTTTAGGATATCTATCAAATATTGACATAAGGGTCTTAAACTGAAAGCCACTTGGCAAGAGCTCATTGAAAGATTTTTGTGGGGTGTCCATATGCCAAATCAGCATCAAATTAGGCACCATAATTAAATTATGGCATGAGCCCAATTGGATAAAGAGGGTGCCCCAAGTGGATAAAGATCAAGAGGAGTCTTGATCAACATAAACTCTTGGGTGCCATCTCCCTTGTGCTTATCCAAAGATGGTGCCAACATAGGAGAAAGGGTGGGGGTTCTTATCTAATGTGATCAGATGATATCACTCCACTAATCAAAATTTTTTTGGATTTATTAAATTTTTTTGGTTGGTCGAATGATGTGGCACTACGCAGCGCAGCAGGGTCTATATAAACCCTGTCTATGCCTAGGGTTTCATGTGATTGTGCCAAACCCATCAAAGCTGCCACCCCCTTTCCTCTTCTCCATATCCCATCTGAGGTCCTCCCTCCCCTCTTCATGCCCAAGGAGTTGGGCATCCATCTGGTGCAAGATCAAGATGTGGTGATTCCTTGAACATGAAGGCTGTAGGAGTTCTTCGACAAGCTGCTGCTCCAACTTCAGGAAGATTTTTGAAAATCTTCCTAATCAGATTTAGTTCTAATTTTTGGAGCATAGATTCGTGAGAAGAATATGATCTAGATCCAACCTGAGTGGATATTGGTAGAGGCCATATTTAAAATAAATATAGAATAATTTTTTTTTAAAATTATTTCATCCCAGATTTGATGAAATCTGGAAGATCCTACAAGAAAAAAAAAGATGATTTTTGCTTCAATGGATATCAAAGCCAGGTTGATGGCTCAGTTTCAGATCTAATTTAGATCTGATTTTAATTTTAATTTATCTAATATTAAAAAATTTCAGATGTCACATTAGATGTGATAGGATCTGAAATCAAAATATTTAAAATTAAATCTGAGAAGATCTAACATGCATGAGATGCATGACTAGACTAGGAATAGTTTGATCTATAAATAGTCTTGTAAGTTTATATTTTAATAAGATTAAAATATAATTTAGATCTAATTTATTCTCTAATTTTGATGATATAAATATTATATATTCAGATCAAAAATAGAAATAAAAATTTGGATAATACATAAGATTGATCTGTTGCATGCTTAGACTAGTTGTAGAATTATTCTAGTAACTATCTAGAATAAATTTTATGTTGAATAGTTCAATTTAAATTTTATTTTGCAGATGTTACATATGATGTATTAAATCTGAAAGCATATTAATTAGATTAATTTTTGATAGATAAAATGTATGCAATGCATGTATTAGTTAGATCTTAAATTGTATATGTGATATGTAAATTTAGATCTAACTAGTTTTATAGTTAAATTTATATTTTTGATTAAGATGTTCCTCATGGCCGTCCAATCATAAGAACAAAGTAGGGTTTAAAGGCCCTCTCCTCTCATTCAATGGAATGTTCTTATGACGTGTAGGGGTGCTGCGCGTTCATCCTTAATCAAAAATCAAAACTTACGTTTTTGCAAAACCCTAGATCCTAAAATCTTAGGATTTATTTTACATATTTTGTTTATGAACCCAAGACTTAATTAATGAATTAAGCTTATAAAATTAAATTAGGTCTAAAATTGAAAATTTTAAATCTAAATCATTTTCATAAAATTGGGTTCAGGCTTGGGTAGCTCAATTAGGTCTAGCGATTGATCAAACCGAATCAACAGTTGGTTAGGTGGGATCATGAAAGCTAATAATTGACCAGCCTAATAGGATTATGTCTGGATCAAGGTCGAATCACATTTAGATGTGACCCAATCAAGTTAAGACCTAATTTGGCTTAGTGGTTAAAGCCTAGATTGTAGGCTAACCCAATTAGTTCTGGTTCGATAATTTGGTGTCTAAGGTAAGTTGGGTAGATGCGATCGACTGGTTTTTAATTGGGAGCTACTCGACTCAAATGCGTTCTTGTCGAGTTAATGGCATATCCCTTCCACCGATCTCACTTACCTGGCCATATGTGTCGACCCAGTTCTGTTTAGAGGTGGCTAACAATTCGAGCGAACCCATGCCACTAGGTTAGTCATAATTGTTATGACTATGTTAAGTCAAGTTTAATGAGACCTAAATCAAATCTTCCTAAGAAAATATTAAGTCTAGGTCTTCCACCATTGTGGATGTGCGGGTCCTTCCCAAGGTTGATTATTTTCGGCTGGATATAGTGGCTCAGTTGCACTGGGAAGACACAACCATGTCCATTAGGCATTGGATGCTACAAATTAGAGGATGGGTTAGGCTCAATATTTCAGATACGGTGAGGGACCCAATCAGGAATCTAGCTCGTGCAATTGGTGAGTTTGACTTAACTAAGGATTGGAGCAATATTTTGGGCACGATGAGCTTCATGAATTAGAGATCAAGTTTTGGATGCACCATGATTAGAGAATTATTAGACAAGAGTTGTCCACTCATCGGTTGACCCATCACCAATAACTGTTAGGTGAGGTGGTGAGCCAGTTGGTGAGACCGCACCATCCACTAGAAATCACTGATCACGAAGATTTTCATATCTCTACCAAGGGAGTGTAGAGATCTGAGAAAATAGTGGGAGCCTAATTTATTTAAAAATAAAACCTCTAAACAAATTGGTTAAGTCTGATTACAAAATCTAACTAGAAACTGTTGACTCTCTACAGGAAATATGTCTGCATCCAACCCCCTGACCAAAATACTAGACACCCATAGATTGACTGGACCCAATTTCAAGGACTGGTTAAGGAACTACAGAATTATTTTGGATTCTGAAAAATTGACTAATGTCTTGGACCAAGACCCACCTACCATGCCAACACGTCCGACTGCTGAACAGAGAGCGTCTCTGAAAAAATAGATGGATGATGATAACAAAGCAAGGTACTACATGTTGGATGCAATATCTGATGACTTGCAGTGCCAACATGAGAACATTTTGACTACCTGTCAAATATTGGCTCACCTACAAGAGTTATTTGGTGAACAAAATCGCACAGCTAAGTATCAAGTCTGTCAATGACTTTTTAAGGCTAAAATGCGTGATGGACAGTCAGTCTAAGATCATTGTTTGACAATGATCAAGGATCTTGAGGAGCTTGAGAAGCTTGGTATCATCTTAGACAAGGATTTTTAGATTGATGTGATCCTTCAGTCCTTATCCGATGCATATGGTCAGTTCATCATGAACTTTCATATGCATAAGATGCAGTGTACCTTGGTCGAGTTAATGAACATGCTGGTTATGGCTGAGCTTTCTATGAAGGGTTCAAAAGGCTCAGCTCTTACTGTGGAGCAGACTTCTTTCAAGAGAAAATCTTTTGGAAAGAAAAAGAAGTCTATGAAAAAGCAGAAGGTGGATGGGAAGAAGAAGAAGACAGAACCAAAAAGAAGGCTGCTAAAAAGGAAAAATATTTTCACTGTCAATCAGACGGCCATTGAAAGCGAAACTGTCCTCAGTACCTGGCCTCCCTGAAGAACAAGAAGGATGGTCTTTCTGGAGGTATGCTCGTTATAGAATCTAATCTTACGATTTTCTCTGCATCTAGTTAGGTACTTGACTCTGGTTTTAGTACTTATTTGTGCACTTCTATGCAGGATCTTGAGGAGAGCAGGAGGTTGAGGGACGGGGATATGATCCTACACATCGAGAACGGAGCAAGAGTTGCTGCTGTGGCCATAGAAACCTACCCTCTACGATTACCATTAGGATTAGATTTAGTTCTTAGAGACTGTTATTATGTGCCTGCAGCAAGCAGAAATTTGATTTCTGTTTCATGTTTAGCACAAGAAGGCTATGTGATTAGCTTTCATAAGGATCATTGTAACATATTTTATGAAAATAATAAAGTTGCAAATGATTTTCTTATTAATGGTCTCTATCAGCTACATATTGATGTATCTGTATTTCATATTGAGCAAAATATGAATGCCATAGGAATTAAAAGGCCTAGAGATCGTCTAAATGATAGGTATCTGTGGCACCTAAGGCTAGGTCATATAACGGAAGACAGGGTTAACAAATTGAAGAAATTCAGACTATTCAGTCCGTTGACTTCCAAGTCATATCTAGTTTGTGAATCTTGCCTTCAAAGCAAAATGACCAAACTCCCTTTTGTGGGACATGGGGAAAGGGCCACAGATCTACTTGCCCTAGTACATACGGATGTGTGCGGCCCATTTGATGTGCTAGCTAGAGACAACTATGTCTACTTCATTATCTTTATCGATGATATGTCTAGGTACGGATATGTGTTTCTCATGAAAGACAAGTCTGAAGCCTTTGAAAAGTTCAAAGAATTCAGGCATGAGGTAGCAAAACAAACAGAAAAACCCATTAAGATTCTTCGATTAAATCGAAGAGGTGAATATCTTAGTCGGGAGTTCCTAGACTATCTTAAGGATAATGGTATAGTCTCTCAATGGACTCCACCTAAAATTTCACAACTCAATGGGGTTTCAGAATGGAGAAATCAGACCCTATTAGATATGGTCCATTCCATGGTGAGCTTCACGGACCTCCCTGAGTTTCTTTAGGGATATTATCTCATGACAGCAATATATGTATTGAATAGGGTTCCATCTAAAACCGTTCCTACCACACCATATGAGATATGGCATGGTAAGAAGCCAAGTCTGAATCATCTCAGAATTTGGGGTTGTCCAGCTCATGTCAAGAGACAGCAGGCGGACAAGTTAGAGTTCAGGTCTTTTAGAGCTCGATTCATAGGGTATCCTAAAGAGTCATTAGGATACTATTTCTATATTCCGAAAGACCACAATATGATTGTGAGTCGAAATGCTATTTTTCTTAAAAAATAGTTTATTCAAGATGGTGGCATTGGAAAAATAATTAAGCTCAAGGAGAATGTCTCCCAAGAGCCATGAGCTAAAGAACCTGAGAAACCAAATCAATCAGAACCAGTCCTAATACAACCTCTTCCACCTCGTAGATCGACTAGGATTTCTCATCCTCCTGAAAGATACTTAGGTACTATACAAGAGGATATAGAGGAAATATTCCTCACAGAAAATGGGGCTCATGGTGATCCAAGACCTATGACGAGGCAATATCAGATATCGACTTCGAGAAATGGTTAGAGGCAATGAGATCAGAAATTGACTCGATGCACTCAAACCAAGTCTGGACCTTGGTAGATCCACCTGAAGGTATTGTACCTATTGGGTGTAAATGGATCTTCAAAAGAAAGATAGGTACAGATGGGAATGTAGAGAGGCTAGGCTCGTAGCGAAAGGTTATAGTCAGCGCGAAGGCATTGACTATCAGGATACCTTCTCGTCCGTAGCCATGCTAAAATCCATCCGCACATTGCTTGCTGTTGCAGTCTATTTTGATTATGAAATATGGCAAATGGACGTGAAAACGATGTTCTTAAATGGACATCCTGAGGAAGATATCTATATGGAACAGCCACTTGGTTTCACATCCAGTGATGATGATCACAAGGTCTACAAGCTGCAAAGATCCATTTATGGACTTAAGCAAGCATCTCGGAGTTGGAATACTTATTTTAATGATGTGATCAAAATGTTTGGTTTCATCAAGAATGAGGAGGAATCATGTGTGTTCAAAAAGGTCAGTGAGAGCACAGTTGTCTTCTTCATATTGTACATAGATGACATCCTCCTAATTGAGAATGATATTCCCATGTTGATCTCAGTCAAAGTATGATTGTCTAAGGAGTTCTCTATGAAAGATCTAGGAGAGGCATCCTTTATACTGGGTATTAAGGTCTATAGAGATAGACCAAATAGGATGCTGGGACTTTCACAGGAGATGTACATAGAGGAGGTGCTAAAAGTGTTTAGCATGAAAAACTCCAAAAGAGGTTGAGTACCTTTTAGATATGGCATTCATCTCTCCAAGAAGATGTGCCCTAGCACACCTGAGGAGATTGAATGCATGAGTAAAATCCCTTATGCTTCGGCAATAGAGAGCCTCATGTATGCCATGCTATGTACACGATCTGATATAGCCCATACTGTGAGTGTCACAAGAAGATATCAGTCGAATCCAGACGAAGAGCACTGGACTTCTGTGAAATGTATAGTCTGTTCATTTGCAATGGTGGTGCAATTAGCTGGAAGAATTTCAAGCAGACGGTGATTGCTGATTCCACCATGGAGGCAGAGTATATTGCTGCATCGGAAGATGCGAAGGAGGCATTCTGGTACAAAAAGTTTACCGCAGAGCTTGGAGTGATGTCATCGGATGCCATCCCTCTTTACTGTGACAATAATGGCACCATAGCTTTAGCTAAGGAGCTAAGATCTCACCAGAAGTCCAAGCATATCGAGCGGTGATTCCATCTGATCCATGATTACCTCGAAAAAGATTATATCAAGGTTAAGAGAGTCGACTCCACAGACAATATGGCAGACCCGCTGACAAAGCCATTAGGCCAGCAAAAGATCGAAGCCCACCTTGAGAAGATGGGACTTAAATATGTAGCCCATTGGCATTAGGTAAAGTGGAAGTTTGTTAGATGAGTGCCCTAGATGCCAGATTGGCTGACACATTTCTGTACAAATCTAAGGGCAAATTTATAATTTTGACTATAAATTAATAAATGGGTTATTCTTCTATCACATTGTGTACATTGTGTCTGTGATACATCCTTTGAGTTAGTAGAAATGTCAATTCATATTTTCAAGAGTTGAAAATTTAAGGCATGAATTTACATAACTAACTCATAAACAGCTCCTGACCATAAGATCATCATGAGGATGGTGATCGATCTGGAAGGTTGGTGTACGATCGCTCTCTTAGGATAGATGTGTCTTGAGTCTATGGTGTGGAGACATCGAAGTGAGAGGTACAAATATTCATTGAGAATGAGAGTACTGAGTGTAACCACCTCGAGCAGTCATAAGAAAGTCTACCTTCTCGTCGATGACTAGCTCGATGCTGCAGCTGTGTATCTAGTTCTTTGACCTGAGGTGCATCGATAGTTCACCTTGAGTGTGTTATAGTTTGACTATACCATAACTCGATCTCCTAGCCATTCAGAATCCTGAGGTGTATGTTGGCTGTAGCATATTCATTATAGGAACTAGGTCGCACCAAGATGGGATCTATCAACCTCGATAGATGAGAGGAGTAGTCCTATGATGATCGAAAGATCGAGTCCTTAAGCCCATGGCCATGGCAGAGTGAAATAATGGAAAAGAATTTTCCATTGAGGTTTCACATCGGACTCGGATCGATCGATTAACTCATATGACTGATGTTGGATTTGACGAGTTCACCTTAACCCTAATTCAGTCGGGACTCATGATAGAGGAACTCAGTCACACAGGTAGCTACATCGAGAGGTTCATCTTTAGTTCTGATGGGTTGCCACCATATACTGCTAGATATCACTGGTGGATTTTGAGAGCAATTAGAATGATCTTGATGATCGATCATTCTAATTGTCTGAATCAGAAGAGTTCTGGTCCATCGAAAAGAGTTTCGATGATGTCGATGATGAGATCATGACATGTCTCATTACCATACAAAATTGAACCTAACTGGATCACACTAATAAGGGTTAGGATCTGGATGTCATCAATTGGACTAGCCCAATTGATTTGGATTAGATCCAATTAGGTTCAAGGAAATCATGTTAGCACTCGATTGAGCCTAACTTTCTTCTCGTGTAATTTTTTCTATCTCGACTAAGCCAAATATGATTTGACTCACCCAGAGAACCTTGAGAAGATTTTTTTTAGTCTAAATGAAGCTTGTCTAGCTCAAAAAAGTCTTGTCTTAATTCATGAGATGAATTTAAGACAACACCTGCTAATTCCTGTCACCTGCCATTTTTATTTTAGGACATCTGTCAAATGTTGACATATGGATCTTAAACTGAAGGCCACTTAGCAAGAACTCATTGAAAAATTTTTGTGGAGTGTCCACATGCCAAATCAGCATCAAATTAAGAACCATAATCAAATTATGGCGTGAGCCCAATTGGATAAAGAGGGTGCCCCAAGTGGATAAAGATCAAGAGGAGTCTTGATCAACATAAACTCTTGGGTGCCATCTCCCTTGTGCTTATCCAAAGATGGTGCCAACATAGGAGAGAGAGTGGGGGTTCTTATCTGATGTGATCAGATGACATCACTCCACCAATCAAAATTTTTTTGGATTTATTAAAATTTTTTGAATGGTCGAATGATGTGGCACTGCGCAGCGCAGCAGGATCTATATAAACCCTGTCTGTGCCTAAGGTTTCATGTGATTGTGCCAAACCCATCAAAGCTGCCACCCTCTTTCCTCTTCTCCACATTCCATCTGAAGTCCTCCCTCCTCTCTTCACATCTAAGGAGTTGGGCATCCATCTGGTGCAAGATCAAGGTGTGGTGACGCCTTGAACAGGAAGGCTGCAGGAGTTCTTCGACAAGCTGCTGCTCCAACTTCAGAAAGACTTTTGAAGATCTTTCTAATCAAATTTAGTTTTGATTTTTGGAGCAAAGATTTGCGAGAAGAAGATGATCCAGATCCTGCCTGAGTGGATACTAGTAGAGGCCAGACGATTGTGTGGCTAAATCAGAACCTCAGGCTTGCTGCGATCATCTATAGGGTAATCAGATTACCCTTGAAGTATTTCATATTTTCTCATGCTTTTAGATTTATTTTAAAATTAATATCAGATAATAAAATTAGATCTAGAGATTTAGATCTAAAATAAATATAGGATAAAATTTTTTTTAAAATTATTCCGCCTCAGATTTGATGAAATCAGGAAAATCCTACAGGAAAAAAAAGATGGTTTTTCCTTCATCATCACCATTTAAAGATAATCTAGATAAGGCAAAATACTGATTAAGAAGATGCCACTTTCTGCTTAAGGCAGTAGGAGTCTTCATGTCCCTTCACACATCTAAGAATTTTCTATGTGCGTAGGTCAACATTCCTAGCATCCCATTCCAAATCTAGAAGCCAATAAATTCCTCAAAAATAATGCTGATGAAGATCAACCACTGATCTTCATGCCACATGAGTTTCAAATCCATCAAAGAAAGATTTCTAATTTTTCTCATGACAAAATCCTTGTCACACATGCCCTAGTATTTGGGTGCCTAGAGTCCCACTTGATTGGGTCTCTTGATTATGGCGTGTGTCGAGGAATTTGGGTGCCTTATTTGGCTGCCCCTTGGAGGCTAACTCAGATCCAAACCCTAATTAATCATTAGGTAAATTAGATTTGATCAATTTACAAGATTCAAGCCCAAATCGAAATTGATTCAAGGAGCTTGGGTTTCCACATGTGCTGGCATGCTTATTGGAAGCCCTGATTGGATCCAACTTTTTAATCAATCATATCAAATGGATCCTTGGCCAATTCCTTTATATGTGTGATCCTTTGAATTTCTATCTAGCCAGTGTAGGTTCGGATGCTAGTTAACCTATTTGATTAGATCACTTATAATCGATTAAGGTTCAAACTATGCCAACCCACGTTGTCAAATTAGAACCCTTTCTAATTGACTCATGAATAAATCCTCTTAATTCATGAAAACCTACAAAGCAAGATTAATATCTAACAACATATAATGCCTATCCAGAAGATAAAAATTTGATAGGAATACCAAATATACCCTTCAGTGGTGAGTTACTGTGCAATTTAATCCTTCGATCATCCTGCATCCCAAATATATCTTTGAGTATGGAAATATATCAGACTCATTAATATATTTCTTTTGATTATCCATCAATCAGCGATGACTCAATGATGAAATATTAGAAACCCTCTAATATTCATTATACTCTGACCAAAGATTTTCAGAGTCATCTAGAGATGATAATACATAGGATGACAACTCCTCTTGCTGGGAGTGGTCGATTCTTTATTGACCTACTCACAACCTTCATACATATTTTTTCATATCCAGAATACCTTGTCTATGACTTAATTATTATAAGTGAGTATGAACCAAAATATGAATTTCTGTGCATAAGGTTCCATGGTAATCTTAGGTCAAAAAATCACTTGCACATCTCCTACTTAGAGAATCATCTTTTGACATGCAGATAAGGCTCCATGAGATGTTCTTTTTTAGCAGATCAATTTAGTGAACTCATGCGATTAGCTTGTAGGATACTATTCTTTCAATCTCCCATTGGCACTAAAGCCAATTGTCCAATTATCTCAATCCCTTGAGATGACGATCAAACAGCTACTGCAGTAAAGCCTTGGTCAATGGATCTACTATATTGTTCTTTGAATCAACTCGTTCTATAATCTCATCATAAATAAGGTGGAAGCACCTTAGGATGTGATTAGGTTTTCAAAAGAAACCTTGGTTCAAACTCTAGAACCAAACTCAATTTTGAGATGAACTACTTAATCCAGCCAACTTCCGTAAGCAACTTCACTTAGCAACAATGTAATTTAGCTCCATGTGTGAGTCAGCTACATTTTCATTATAAACTCTTCTAACTCACTGTTATACTTTTCAGAATAAACCTATACTTCTGATAGAGACTTGCTATCATCTGAAGCTAATTGAAAGTTAAAATCAAAATATCCTTCTAGTTTCAACTCTGATCCTCCATAACATAATAGAAAGCATCTATAGTACTTCTCAAGAACTAAAGAATATTTTTCATTGTTTTCCAATGATCCTTTTCTGGATCAATCTGAAAATCTACTGGCTATACCTAAAGCATAAAACCCTATCAGGCCTAGTACATAGCATCTCACACAAAATCAATCCCACATCTGAAGCATAAGGGATGATATCTTTCTTTCTCACTCTTCAGGTGTCTCAAGTAACATCTAATTGGAGAGAGATGTATGCCTTAACTTATAAGTAAGTAAACTCTTTTACTGGCCACCGTGTTGAACCATTTCAACACAAAGTCTATGTACCAAGACTGGGACAAACCAAATATCTTTTTAGATTTATCGCTATAGATCTATATATACCCAGTATATAGGATGCTTTATCCAAGTCTTTCATAGAAAATATCTTTAGATGGACAAGTTTTGACTGATTGAAATACTGGGATACTATTTTCAATCAACAAATAGAACTAAGAAGATAATAGTACTTTCATTTGTCTCTCATACACACATGGTTTATCCACCTTTTGCTGAAGCCAAACTCATTTGACTATCATATTAAAAATGGATGTTCCAACTCCTCAGGTCTTGCTTCAATCCATAAATGGATTACTTAGCTTGCATACTTGATTTATCCTCCTACTGAAGACAAATTCCTCTGACTAAATCAAATAAACCTTATTCTTTAAAAATAAACTTTTAAGAAAATCAACTTTTGACATCCAATTGCCAGATTTAGAATCAAAGTATGCAACTTTAGCAAGCATAATCTGATGGACTCAAGCATTGTCACTAGTGAAAATTTTCATTATAGACAACTTCATGTCTTTGTCTAAAAATTTTTGCCACTAACCTAACCTTATAGGTTACAAGTTGGCAGTCCACTCTAATCTTCATCTTGAAGATTCATTTGTAGCCTATTGGGGTCACAACCTCAGGAGCATCAACCAAAGACCACACTTGGTTACTTTACATGGAGTCCATTTCAGATTTCATAGCTTCTAGCTATCTATTAGAGTTTCTTCTCATGACAACTTTCATATATATCAGTGGATCATAATCCTGAATGATCTAGGTCTCGATGTCATTCCTAATGACAAATCCATCATAGAGGTGCTAAGTGCACTCTGTCTGACTTACAGAGAGGAGGTGTGTATTGTGGATGTACCTCACTCTTAGATACTTTTGGTTAAGGATCACCTTGTGAACTAATCACAGGTGACTATGGGATAGTTTGTAGGTCTTGAACTTTTGTAAGTTCAAATTATTCTCCCACTGCCTCCTTCTAGGATAAAATATATTTTTTCAAAAAAGTGACATACCTACTAATAAATACCTATTATTGAGTAGGATGGTAGAAGCAGTATCCAATACTCTTCTTTGAATAACCTTCAAATTTTTACTTCTCAAATCTAGCACTTAACTTATGTCCAAAATCACTTTTGACATAAGTAGGACAACCTCAAATTCTTAAGGTACTTAAGATTTGTCTCCTTTTTCTTTTATATCAAATATGAAGTGCTAGCAATAATCTTGAAGGCATCCTGTTTATAATATATGTGGTAATTTCCAAAGCAAATCTCCAGAAAAATATTGAAAGATCAATGAAGTATATTATAGACCGCACCATATCCAATAGAGTGCAATTCCTTCAATCCAATACACCAATCAACTATAGTGTATTACAGGGTGTCCAATCAGAGAAAAAAGACTAATGACCAAAAAATTCATCGAATAAGTATTCATCTCTTCAAACAAATCAAAGAACCTTTGATACTATTTTCAGTTTATTTCTCGACCATACACTGATACTCCTTCACTTATTAAAAGGCTTTGGATTTATGTTTCATCGAAAACACAAATCCAACCTTGATAAATCATCTATATAGATGATGAATTAGGAATATCCTCCTCTGGCTTGAGTTGTCATAGGCTCACATATATATAAATGTACAAGGACTAACAACTCAATTGCCCTTTCTCCATTTCTTAAGAATAGAGATATGGTCATCTTACTAATGAGATAAGATTCACATGTTCCATATGATTCAAAATTATATGGATCAAAGAATTTCTTCTTTGTACAACTTATTTATCCTTGACTCACTAAAAAGACTAAAATGATAGTGCCAGAAAAATGTGATAAACATATCTTCTCTCTAACATTTCATATTTCCATCAATAAACATGCCATAATGAAAATAGGTAATATCTTAAAAGGACATTCATTGCCTTCCTCCTCTTGAAGATGCTTGCCTTAAAGTTCAACCTCTTTGAAACCTTCCTGCCATTCTTCTTGTCTACAAGAAGAAGTTGAGCCTTATCACCCTTGATATGGCTCTCTGCTACTTTTACCATGTTAAGTAGCATTAGCAAGAAACTTGTCCAATTTGTTCATATAAAAGATTATCACAAACATTGGACAAAGAGTCTGAGAAAGACTGAAAGATGAGATCTTGATAGAGTTCTCCATCCATCTCAAAATCCAATTGACTCAATCTAATGATCAAGTCAATAATCTAAAACTAGGCCTAAATGGATGAGCCCTCAGACAACCTAGTTCAGAACAACTGCTTAGATATTTCATATCTAGCAATTTGAGCTCCGCTCTCCATTCAACTCCTTAAGATTAAGGAGTATGGAGTCTAGATTCATCTATTCATGTTGTCTGTGCAACTCATTACACATCGAGGTCAATATGATAGACTTGAGAGTCGAACAGTCAATTTACCATATCCTCTATATGACTCTCACTTCCTTTTGAAGCATCTTCCTTGATCTAACAGGATCAGGAGAATTGAGAATGTAAGAGATCAACTCCTATGCGAATACCAATCGCAAGTTCTTCAACCAATCCACATATTTCGAACCGATCAACATAAATGCATCAAAAATATAATGTAGTGAAAGTGAAGATGCCATAATGCATAATCAAAACATAAGAACAATAGAAGTAGTAGACACTCATATAGACATTCATAACTAGATAAGGTCTTTAGTCTACTTGTGTCTCCCATTATTTTATCATGTACCATAGCCCTCTCCTATGGTAGACAAGAAAACCCTAAACCAGTTTTTTAGTGAAGTTGAGATCCTAATTCCTCATAAATACCTTATGTTATACAACAAATATTTATGAGTTCAAAGGTAGGAAACTATCTTTCCAGTTGCAATCCATCCAACTCTCAACATAACTCCTGCCTCTAAGATCCTTATAGCCTTGTGTTACACAACAAACTATAATGTCTTAGTTTAGTCAGACCCTTCATTTTCATATGGTCATATTCAAATCATATTGTCCTTGTGTTACACAACAAAGCAACACTATCAAATATACCATAAAGCCCTAATGGCATCAAGACAATCCCAAATCAACACCTATAGTAAGCCGTGTGTTACACAACAAACCTACTATAGTATTAACATGGTTTTGGCTTAGTACGAAGAAAGGCATTGGTAGTATCCTAATCATTTAGCATTTTTAATTCAAGATTAAATTAATCGAATTGGCTAGATAAGTGGGAGAGAGGTGGGAGGCCCTCCGTTCTTTCTTTAGACACCAAATGATTTGGCCAAGTAAGAAATGGACCAAATTAAAAAACCACGATCCCTTTACCTTCTCAGAACTACTTTCCTAGACACCAATTGATCAATCATTTCTTGAATGAATTTGCTTTTAATTTTCAACACTATGACTAAATATAATTTTTAGGAGGGCTTTTCGATCTCATGCACATCCTATCTTACTTAACAAACCATATCACATATGCTATAACATATTATGAAAGGCATAACATGATAATCAAAAACAAGGGTATGTTGTGCCAAGAGTGTATTATTATATCATCATTCTAGGATAACCTTTGCAGCATAGCGGATGTCCACCGCTACATCAGAAAAATCTTATTTCAGAATGATAAACATAACACATGCATTATAGTGCATAAAAAATATAATAACATATGAATACATTCATAATGAATCATAATCATAATCATATACTTCTAAATATATCTCTATGATTGATTAGGGTTTATACATTCAATCGAACTCATTACCTAGTCTGATTCAAATCAAAACGAAAAACCCTAGCATTAAACACCAATCAAGATAACATGCAATCCTTTGAATGTATTGATCAAGGATGGCTCTGATATTACTATTGGATTTTGACAGGTGCAGTGAAAGCACTAGTGTTTAAAATTTTTTATTCAAAATACCTCAACGCACAAAAAACCCTTAAGCCCAGTAATCACCCTGACAATATAAACAAAGAACAATATGTAACAAGAGGGTATCGAGAGTTACCTATCTTGCTAAATTTACACAGGCACACAAGTGTCTACCCTCTAATGGTATTCACACAGAAACTGTACTAAGGACAGCACTCCAACTAGAGTCATGCTTTAAGAGTTCTAGCCCCTAGAACTCGACTAGCCTCGTATTTGGAAGTCGATGCCTCCATCTAATCATCCCAACCATCAACACATGTTTTGAACCATCAAAATAATTCTTAGGCTTTTTGATTTCCTCCTCTAAGATCTCCATTAGGCTTGATTTAATAGGATTAGCTCTTGTCCTAAAATGACTAGGCTATGTCCAAACACCTAGGCTAAATAGAAGAACTTTGGACAGCACTTTATCCTGAAAAGAAAACCATACCAAAGCCTATTTATCGTGCCTTATTTATAGAGTCAGAAGGGTGCTAATGAAGCACCACAATCCATTCCAAATGTATATCTGAAAGTCTCTTATCAGATTTGATAAGACCCTCGACAGAAGGACTCTGAAGAGGCATATACGGTGTTTCAGGCTTCTCCCGTGTGTGTGCCCAGAAAGGGCGTTTCAGGCATCATTTGCTGATCAAAAAAATTTTAAAAATTACCACATGGAATCTACATTCAAATATGATTTATAACATATAAGATCCCTAATAGATGATGCCTTATTTTGTTTAAAATAGAAGGAGAAGTCACGACCCTATGTGTGACCAATAAATCTCATGCACGTACCTGCTGAAGAGACACCTTTCTTGTGACCTTTCTTTAATCAGATTCAATTCAGATTTGCCACAAAGAATCACCATTTAAAATTAATCCAGTTAATATAAGAACCTAATTAAGAAGATGCCTCTTTCTGCTTAAGGCAATAGGAGTCTTCACATCCCTTCGCACATCTAGGAATTTTCTATGCGCACAAGTCAACATTCCTAGCATCCCATGCCAAATCTAGAAGCCAATAAAATCATAAAAATAGTTTTGATGAAGATCAACCAATGATCTTCATGCCACATAAGTTTCAAATCGATCAGAGAAGGATTTCTAGTCCTTCTCATACCAAAAACCTTGTCGCATGTGCCCTAGAATTTGGGTGCCTAGAGTCCCACTTGATTGGGTCTCTTGATTATGGCATGTGTCTAGGAATTTGGGTGCCTTATTTGGCTGCTCCCTGGAGGCTAACTCAGATCCAAAGCTTAATTAATCATTAGGTCAATTAGGTTTGATCAATTTATAAGATTCAAGCCCAAATTAAAATCGATTCAAGGAGCTAGGGTTTTCACATGTGCTAGTATGCTTACTGGAAGCCCTGATTGGATCCAAATTTTTAATCAACCATATCAAATAGGAACATGGTGAATTCTTTAATATGTATGACTCTTTGGGTTCCTATATAGCCAGCAGTAGATTCAGGTGCTAGTTAACCTAATTCGATTAGACCACTTCTAATCGATTAATGTCCAAACTATGCCAACCTGTGTTGTCAAATTAGAACCCTTTCTAATTAACTCATGAATGAATCACTTTAATTCATGAAAATCTACAAGGTAAGATTGACATCTAGCAATGTATCATGCCTACCCAGAAGATGAGAAATTTGATGAAAATATTAAATATACCCTTCAGTAGCGAGTTATCGTGCAATTCAATCCTTCGATTATCCTGCATTCTGAATATGTCTTTGAGTATGGAAATATATCAAACTCACTAATATATTCTTTTCAATTATTCATCAATCAGTGATGACTCAATGATGAAATATTAGAAACCTTCTAATATTCATCCTACTCTGATCAAAAATTTTCAGAGTCATCTAGAGATGATAATACATAGGATGACAACTCCTCTTACTAGGAGTGATTGATTCTTTGTTAACCTACTCACAACCTCCATGCACATTCTTCCATATCCAGAACACCCCATTCATGATTTAATTGTTATGAGTGAGTATGAACCAAAATATGGATTCCTATGCATAAGGTTCCATGGTGATCTCAGGTAAGGATCACTTGTATAACTCTCACTTAGAGAATCATCTTTTAACATGCAGATAAGGCTTCATGAGATGTTTTCTCTTAGCGGATCAATTCAGTGAACTCATGTGATTGGCTTGTAGGGCACTATTCTTGCAGTCTTAACAAAAGATTATTTCATCCTTTAAAAAGAGTACCAAAAAGGCTCAATGGCTGATCAACAAGCCATACAGGTTTGACTCCCAAAGCAGAAGGACTCTTGGTTCTTCTGCATGCCAAAACCAAGTGGGCATGCACCCTTACTCAAAACCACACCAAGAGTCCTTAACTAAATGGACTCTTGGTTTTTGGCATTGATAAGACTTGAGGCACCCTTTTTTGGGCTGCCTCCAGGTGGCTTAACCTAACCTGAATATTTATTAAATTGAGTTAGCTAATTAGCAAGGAATGAGATCAAATCTGATCTCCCAAAAAGCTAGGGTTAGCCATGCGTGCTACTATTCTTATCGACTATCTGATTGGATCCAAAACTCCAATCAATCATATTAAATGGGTCCTTGGTCAATTTTTTAATGTGTGTGATCCATTGAGTTTCATATCTAGCTAGTAGTAAATCCATGTGCAAGTTGATCTAATTTGATTAGAACCCTTTCTAATCGATTAAAATCCAAATCCTACTGATCTGAGTTCAACAATTAGAATCTTATCTTATTGGTGATCGAATTAAACTCTTTAATTTAATCAATCTTACAAGTTAAGATTGATGTCTAACAATATATCATGTCTGCTTAGAAGATATGAAATTTGATAAAAATAGCAAATATACCCTTCAATGGCAAGTTATCGTGCAATTCAACCTTTGATCAATCTTGCATTCTGAATATGTTCATAAGTATGGAATTATGTCAAACTCTAATATATATTCATATCAATTCTCTATTAATTAGTGATGACTCCAATGATGAAGTATTAGAAACTCTTTCTAATCTCCATCCTACTTTTGGCCAAAAGACTTTTCTGAGTTATCTAGAGATGAGAATTCATAGGATGCCATTTCCTCTTATTAGGAGTAATCGATTTTTTGTTGATCAACTCACCATCTTCATATACACTCTACCATATTTAGAATATTTCATACATATCTTAACACTATATTTGGGTATGAATCAAAATATGGATTCATGTGCACAGGATTTCATGACGATCTTAGGTCTCAGGATCACTTGCACAACTTTTACTTAGAGAACCATCTTTTGATATACAAGTAAGGCTCTATAAGATATTCTCTATCAATAAGTTAATTCAGTGAACTCATTCCCTAATAAGCACCCACATCTTTATATTAGTATCTCACATAAGTGACCTATAAAATCAACCACCCTCTCCATTGAGCATACGTAAGATGTACCTGTCTATTCGAAATATTGATCCCTGACTCAATATTTTTATGACTAAAAATATTTAAGATTAGAATTTTTGGATTTTAGATTTCACAGGTATGAACTCTTCATGGTCCTAAAATCATTGTCCTAATCCATGAGATTCATTATAATCTTAAACATAATAAGATATAGCTAAAATGATGAATCAATACCTCATTTCATTATCAAATAAAAAATATCATTATATGAGTTAGACATTTATAAAAAAAAATAATCATATCACTCATGTGATTGGCTTGTTGGATACTCTTTTTTCAAATATCATATCATACGTGACTACCTCAAGAAGAAGTACGTCGAGGTGCGAAGGATAGACTCCACGAACAATATGACAGACCCACTGACAAAGTAATTGAACCAACAGAAGATTGAAGTCCACCTTGAGAAGATGAGACTTAGGTTAGTGGTCAATTGACTTTAGGATAAGTGAGAGATTGTTAGACGTATATCCTGAAAAGTCAATATGGCAAGATATATTATAGTAGTTCTAGGACATATATTTGTACTTGAACATTGCATTATCAATAAAAGATAATTTTTTTATCCATTCTTGTTTATGTATCCAAGAATCATCCTAGAAATTAATAAATTAAAGATATATATTCTTAAGTGTTAAAAATTAGATACATGTATAATTAATTTCTAAATTACATTCAATTGATGGATTATCATGGAAATGGTAACTGATCTGGTTAGATCGGTGCATCATTACTTCTTTCAGGATAGATGAGTCTTTAGTCTACCATGCAAAAATATTGAGTGAGAGTATCGGTGGTTGTTGGAGAACATCAGTACTGAGTATGATCAAACGAGAGATCACATGCAAGTCTACTCCCTCATCAGTGATCTTCTCGGTGCTGTAGTAGTGTGAGTAGTTCTTTGATCTATGATGCTTCGACTACTCACAGCGGAGTTGCTGTAATTTGACTATATATAAATATGATCTCTTAGCCATTTAAGTCCTTATAGTATATGTTAGTTATTGTAGGTTTATTGTAGGAGTAGAGCGCACACTTAGATGGGATCTATTGATCTTAGTAGATAAGGAGTCCTATTTGGTTTGAGAGGCTGAGTCCTTAAGTCTATGGCCACAGCAAGATAATTAATGAAAAAGAGTTTCCATCAACATCACGATTTAGATTTGAGCTAATCGAATCTTTCGTATGATGGATGTTAGGGTTTGACGAGTTTTCAAAATCTTCATCTTGTAAGGACTCACGATAGAAAAACTGAATCACACGGTAACGACATCTAGAAGTTTTAATCATTCTATTTTACTGGATTACCATTATATACTGCTAGGCATCACTAATAAATTGTGAGAGCTCATTTGGATTATTCTATATCGATGATCCTTGATGGATGAGAGTTAGAAATATTCCAACCTATCAAAAGATGTTTTGATGATACTACGATGGAGATCATGGTATGTCTGACTATCAGATAGAACAGAACCTATAGAGTCACACATCAAAAGGGTTTGATCAGATCAAATGGTTGGATCATGATCAAATTATTAATATAATTATAATTTGAATTAATTTGTAAAAGTTATAAATATTGGATTAACTAACAGTTAGCAAGGAGGATCTAATTGCAATAGTTGCAAACCAATTTGATCAAATCAAGTTGGAAGATCAAGTCCTAAATAATTAAATTAGATTTAATTTATTTAGATTTAACTTAATTGAGTCTAATTAGACATCTGGATTTAAGATTTGAGTTCTAATTGGATTAGGACTAAGTTTAGAATGAATTGAATTCGAATTGGATTCAAAGTGAGCCCAGATTGAGCCTGACTGGATAAATATGCAAGAGTCCAGTTTTAAAGAGGGTGCCAACCTCTTCTCTAGGATTCTCTCTCTTTATCCTATCTTATCCTAATCTATTAAGGTAAGTTTAAATTTGATTTAAACTTGATATTAAACTATAAATGGATAGGATAATAGGTTGGACATTGGATATAAATAGGAAAGATTTTTGGGGTGCTAACATGAGTTCTACAATGTTTTCATCAGAGAAAAATTAGAGTGCCACCCCATATTTCTTTCTGTGCCCCATCCCTTTCTGCAATCCACTTTTTGGTCGGCCACATAGAGGGAGAGAGTTCAAAGAGAGAAGATCAAAAATAGAGAGAAAAAAAAGAAGGTGTTCTCCCAGCATCTCTCTGCATCCTCCAGTGCTGCACAACAGCAGTACGCATAGATCTTACAAATCTTCTTCTATAATGATTAAAGAAGATGATCAAATCCAAACTAACGAAGCAAAGATCTACAAAAGAGCTAGCACCTTGATGATTTCTAGTGCTTCCGATCTACTTCAATCCCGTATGGATACCTATAAAGATCGAATGCATATGCAGCTTTAATAGAACCTACAGACATTCTCAGATTTGATCTGAAGAAGTTTAGCAATTTGATAGGTAATCTGATCATCAAATTATTTTCATCATGAAATTAGATGCATGTTCTCTTATTTCTCATTATATGAACTAGATCCGTAGGTGTTAGATTAGATCTATATATGTGTAGATTAAAAATTATTTAATCTGTTCTTCCACTGCATGTTCAAAATAGTTTTGAAAAATTTTGCATGCATGACATCTCGAAATCCAACATGTGGCCATTTTTGTATGAGGGGTTGACTCATCCCATCCTAAGGTAGATGCATGAGGTGCTGAGGTCGACTTATTGAACAGGCCATTTTCATTGCTCTCTATCTTCACTCTGAGACCATTCATGAGGTGGATTCTTCTAAAACTAGGGTTGGCTCCTATTTTGCTAAGATCAACTTATGAATAGATTAATTTTTAATGCTTTTCCATCTTTGTTGAAAAAACATCTCGAATTCGATCCACAGGAAGCCCACAACAAAGTTCACAGCATGGAGAAGCTCTGGGAGGCACCCATGACCTGGTGGCCTGCAGTAGGGCCCAGCCCAGGTGGGCACAAGCCCAGCATGTGTGGGCATGGCCCAGGCACATGCCCAGGACACATGGTCCACCACAATCCATGCTTGGGTGGTCCACAGGAAAAGGGCCGCAATCCATGACCCAATTGGTGCGGTCTGTGCATGCATTAGCATGGTTCATGGATGTTTGATGCAGTCCATGCATCTTGAGTGGACCGCTTAGGGGTTTAGGGGCATTTCATATGGCTCACAGCTTGCTACAGCTATTGTTTTGCATTGAACTTCATGCGATGCATGATCGAATGATCTGAGGAGCAAGCAGGCATGATCAAAAGGTTGGAGGCTAATTTGGGTTCTGATAGAAGTCCAGTCTCCATCCTTCACTCAATTTGAGGTCTTTATGAAAGAATAAGTGCCCTACAAGCCAATCACAAGGTTGATGTGATGGGATTTTTCTGTATCATCTTCCAACTTATGTAATGATATTTATTTTTATATGAATAAAATGAGGCATTATGATTCATCATTTTAGTTGCATCTTTCTATGCTAAAGATTAGGATGAACCATAAAGATTAGGATAATAGTTTTGGAGACATGAATGGATCATGCCTGTGAGACCTAAAATGCTAAAATTTTAATCTTAAACATTTCTGATTGTAGGAGCATTGAGTCGGGGATCAATATTCTGGATAGACTGGCATATCCTATGTATACTCAATAAAAAGGGTGGCTAATCTCATAAGCCATTTATGTGAGGATACTAATACAAGAATGTAGATGCTTATTAAAGAATGAGTTTATTGAATTGACTTGCCAATAGAGAACATCTTATGGAGCCTTATATGTATGTCAAAAGATGGTTCTCTATGTGAAAGTTGTGCAAGTGATCCTTAGATCTTAGACCAACATAGAACCTTATGCACATGAATTCATATTTTGGTTCATACTCAATCATGGCATTAAGTCATGAATGAGGTGTTCTGGATATGGTGGAGTCGGTATGGAGATTGTGAGTATGTAATAAGAAATCAATCACTCCTAGTAATAGGAGATAACATCTTATGTATTCTCATCTTTAGATAACTCAAGAAAACTTTGGCCAAAGTAAAATAAAGATTAGATAGAATTTCTCATTCTTCATTAGAGTTATCATTGGTTGATGAAGAATCGACAAGAATATGTATTTGAGTTTGACATAAATCCACACTCATGAATATATTTGTGATGTAGGATAATCGAAGGATTGAATTATATGGTAACTTGCCATTGAAGGGTATATTTGGTATTTTATCAAATTTTATATCTTTTAGATAGTCATGATATATTTTTAGACATCAATTTTAACTTGTAAGTGAATTAATGATTTTAATTCATTCATTAATTAGAAAGTTTTTTAATTGCTGAATTTGGATCGGCATGAATTAGACCTTAATCGGTTTAGATCGGATCTAATTGAATTGGATCAAGATGCATCTGGGCCTACTGCTGGCTAGATGTGGAGTCCAATGGATCATACATATAAAGAAATTGATCAAAGAGTTGATTTGATAAGATTGATTGGACCACTTGATCCAATTATTTAGCCGATGAGCATGCTAACACATGTGGCTAACCCTAGCTCCTACTTTTGGATCGAATTCAGTTCGAACCTGATTTAATTTATGAATCAAATTAGTTGGACATTAATTAGTGTTAAACTATAAAATAGGCAGCTATTAGAGGGTGCCATATGGCCCCTTTGGGTGTTCGAATGTTAGAGTCCAAAGGGGATTGGACTCTATCCAAGGCTAGTGCATAATATGATAGCCACTACCTTATCTTGACGTGGAGGAACGTGAGGAGTCCTTCTTGAATGAATTTTTAGCTTATGTAAAAGCTTATCCAGCCCTCTATCTATCTAGCATATATTTTAGTGCATGTGATGGCACGATGGGATGTGGAAGAGGAGAGAAACCCAATGCACGCACAAGGGAGTTCTACAGATTTTTCGAAGAGTCGCCTAAGAGTCCTTCTGCTTTAAGGTAGAAGTAGGCTCATCTCAAACTAATCTTAGGCATCCATTTGCATCAGATAAGCTCTAAGAAATCTCCATTTACACATGATAAAACTAGGGAACCTTTGTTTACAATTGGGATGCCATAGGCTTCTTTTCTTGGACGCATGTGTGAGAGGTCGTGAAGCGACATATGTATTCCCGAAGAGACTTTATCGTATAAGTCTTTTAAATTTTAATATGCCATTTGATGTGGCAGTTGGAATACACAGAGAGTTTCTGGACATGCCCCCTCTTCAAATATAAATAGGGGGCAACAAAAGGGGTGAGGGCATCTGAAGCAATCTGCCTCTCTTGTCCTATTAAGACAAGAATTCCTCTCCCTCTCTCTCTTACGTCTTTAGCCTTTAGTATAAGTCTTTCTATCCTAATCTAAGTCTGATTAGGATTGGGACAAGACTCTAGAGGGTTCTAAAATGGTTAGCCAAGAAGTCAAGAAGAGGTTCGAGTCAAATTCAGGAAGCAGTTCGTCCAAATTGAGTCAGGGTGAACTCAGGTCCGGCATTTGGGTTCAGAAGGAGTGTTTCTTTGAACCAGTTCTAGTGTAGATTACCGTTGGAGGATGGACACTTAGATGCCTCATGGATATAATCATTATCAAATCAGATTATAATAGCTACGCATCCTATAACTTCTCTTAGATCATATTTTGATTGCTATTATCAGGGTGACATGGGCATTAGGATTTTGGTGCATTAGGTGTTTTGAATAAAAATTTTAAACACCTAGGTATTCTACGGTGCCACCAAAATCTAATAGTAGTATCAAAGCCAATCTTGATTAATACAATCAAAGGTTAATGTATAGTCTTGATAATGATCATGCAAGAATTTTGATTTGGTTCAAGTCGGGTCAAGGGTTGAGCCTGATTGAACATGCATATCCTAATTTATCTTAGAGATATGTTTAGATACATAATGTTATGATTATGATCTTGTTTATATTTTAAATTTAATTATACATCATTATGTGATGATTAAAATTAAAAATTACTATTTATGATTCATATTATAAATGGCATAGTATGATTGTTTATATGTAAGGATGTGCATGAGACTATTAAAGCCCTCATAAAAATTATATTAAGTCATAGTATTAGGAACCAGAAGCTAACCAATATTTGAATCGATTAATTGATTAGTGTCTAAGGAGTGTTTCAAGTGTGATGGTTATTTAATTAGATCTGTTTGCTTTTCTGGCCAACTTATTGGTGTCTAAAGAAAGCAACGAGGAGCCTCTTACCGATCTTAACACTTTTCTGGCCAATTAGATTAGTTCGAACTTTGAATTAAGATTGCTTAGTATTTTGTACACTACATATGCCTTCTTTCATGCTAAGCCAATATCATGTCAAAAACTGTTGTAAGTTTGTTGTGCAACCACAAGGCTTACTATGAAGATTGATGTGGGGTTGTCTTGGTGATAATAGTGAAGGGAAGCATGGTGGTTTTATGCATGCATTTTAAAATTTTACAGTGGAACATATATAGATTAAATAATTTAATCTACAATGCATGTATAGATCAAATCTAAAACGACCATACAGGATCCATGACATAAACTAATATGCATGTATATAAATTTAAAATCTAAAATTCAGTAAGTATAGATCATATCTATATGTAATTAGATCATATCTAAATTATATTAAGATCATATCTAAATATGAATTGAGTTCAAAACTCTATACCTGAGCATGGATAGTAGATCACCACATCTAAAATTCATGATAGTTGATTCTTTGTAATGCTTGATAGCCGCACACGTGTCTGACCTCTATAGATATCCACACGAAGCCCATGTGCTGATCGATCTCTTCGAAAGTGCTAGCTCGTGAAGACACCATACTTTGGTTGATCTCAGAAAAATATGAAGAAGATAAAGAACAATGAGACCCTCTCCTTTTCTTTCTTGATCCACGTATCAGATCTCTACAATAGAGATCAAGAGAAGAATCATTTCTTTTCAATTCTCTCATGCACAAGAGAGAACCTTTCTCTCTTCCTTTCATACCTTTAAGAAGAACTTTTCTTCTCTAATTTTTTATGATGAAAATCAGATCTAATCTAATTTTTCATGCTGAAAATCACATAAAATCTTAAGATCTAGAAGAACCCAAAAGAGAGACCCAAGGGAAGAACTATTTTTCTCTCTTCTTCTCTCTTTTTCTCCTTGATCTAGAACTCTAGGAAGCCCCAAACACCCAACCAAATTTTTTTGGTATTTTTTCTCTAAATTTTTATATTAAAAATTAAATCTAATCTAATTTTTTATCTTAAAAAAAATAGAAAAAAAAATTGAAAGAAGAACTCCTTCTTCTCCAAGACTGCGCACAAGAAAGAAGACCCTTCTTCTTCCTTCTCTTTCTCTCGTTGGAAAAAATTTTTCTTCTCAATTTTTCTACTGTAAGACTCATAAGAGAATCTCTTTTTGACACCTAAGAACCAATAATAAAAGTCTCATAAAATTTCTTCAAAAGTGGTTGGGAAGGAAGCCAAGATGCATGGGATATGGGGCATCCAACTCTTGGATGCCCCTCCTTTCTTTTTTGCGACCAAAAGAGGAGGAAACGCCCACTTTTCTCATGAAAGAGAGGGGAGGACGTGGGACCTTTCTTTGGGCATAAGATCTCATGATGAAAGAGAGTGGAGGCATGGAGGATCACTTAAATAGATGAAGTTTAGTTGGTTTAATCTTATTCCAAGTAGGTCTCATGAATTTTGGTCAAACTCTAACTAATTTTTGGATCCAATCCTAACTAATTTAAGAATTAGTTATAACAAACTAACTAGTTAGGTCCTAGTCTAATTATGAAATCAATTAGGCCTTAATCCAATTATAGAATTAGTTAGATTAAAATTCTATTGATCCAAGGATTGATTCTTAATGGATATCAGGGAAGTTTTTAATCAATAGGGTTTGATCTAATCAAGCCTATTATCCAATAGGATTTGATCCAATCAAAGCCTATATCAAACTAAATTTAATCTTATTCAATTCAAAATTTGATTTACATCTCTAAGATCAATTAAAACAAGCCCTGTCATTCAATAGGGCTGCATCCAATTAATCCAAAGCAAACCTAATTGAACCAATTTAATTAGATTTGATCCAATCCCCATTGCTTAATCAAATTGAGCTAATTAACAATCATATTGTTAATTAATTATTCTTTTAATTTATCAACCATTAGTAAATAATTTATTACAACCTTTACAAAGGATTAATTATTAATCACATTGATAATTAAATCCTTCAACGATTCATAATCGTCGAACAGCCATTTGATCAAATGGTACTTCTATATGTGTGACCTTATAAGTTTGAACCTAAGTCAGTAGCACAAGAATAATTCTTGTACTAATCGATGTTACCATCTAGCAATAGTTTTCGAGATCCAGATAGGTCGAATGTATGCCCAACAACAATCTAGGATCTATGTGGATATAGTTATCATATAATTTATCCCTTTGACACTCGATGCTCAAGAATGACTTAGGGTTAAACTGTCAATCTAGGATGAGTGGTCCACATTGTATCTCAACCTCAAAAATTCTATGACTTTTCACTAAGACTACTTTGATCAAAGTTTTGCTAAATTGAAATACAGTGATACATTATCTCTAATTTTACTTGGAGCGGTCAATCCCATCATAACTCGCACTCAGACTTCATAAGTACTTGACTGTACCTAAAAATTTTTTATTATTGAATTAAAAATTCAGATAGTCTAGCACCAAAGTATAGTGAGTTGCTTGTAAGTTACCAAGACAGCCTCAAGTCAGAAGGACACATATACCCATATCCCATCAGAGCAACCCTTGACAGCAGAGTGCTTCAAAAGTGGTCACGCTCAGTGAAATATACTCCTACAAATCATCTATATGCCATACCCGTGTCACCATACACCTTGGTTAAGAAGACAACCAATTAATATGGCACACAATGACCTACACTTGATACAATTATCGTCTTTATAACAATTGTTTCATTTGATCACGAGTAAAATTTAAGAACCACATGATAAATCCTCTTTTATGATTTTGAAAGTAGCTCTAAGGATTTCATCATAACATATGAGTTCTATTTAAGAAGATATATTTCTTATGATGAATCTTGCCAGATAATATTTATTATTTTATAATTCATATATATGTATGGAGCACAATCATCTATAATCTAGATGATTAGCTTTAGGACATAATTTTTAATAACTTTCACTTGGACTAAAGCCAATCAGATTGGTATCGAATACCCATCTTCCATTTGTGATCATCGAACTCTTTAGATCCGATTACTCTGGTTAATGAGTCAGTCAAGTTCTCCTTTCGATCAATCTTCCTAAGATCGACTTTATTTCAATCTTATCGAATAAGGTGATTGTAATAGGAAAAGTATTTGGTTCTCAGATAAAACATTAGTTCTTCAGGTTGAGCTATAGCTCTAGTACTGCTGTTAATACAAAAGACTAGACCATCAACAGAGGGTGCCTCTCCAAGCTCGCAAAAAAAATTTTATAACCAAACAACTTCTTTACCAGCATCAAATGCCGCAAAGAACTCCGTATCATAAATAAAACTGACTACTGAATAATGTATGAAACCTTTCCAGCATGTCACTCCTCTTTTTAGGATAAAAACAAAACCTAACACAACTTTATCATTTTGGTCTGACTAGATACTGAAATCAATATTTTACAGATTTTAAATTAGATTCTTCATAAATGAGCCATTGATCCTTAGTATTTCATAAATACGTAAGGATGGTTCTCATAACCTTTCAAACTTTTATGGAGAACAGAGATGACAACTAAGCTTTTATTTTCTATAATGTAGGGATGTCTTTTTCGATTAAAAAAATTCCATCCAAACAATACAAAGAATATTTTTACAAAACTATTAGCCTATTTGTACATATAGGATTCTGCTTGTTCTTAATGAAGCCATACGTTCAAAATGTATATTCCAACTTTGAGAAGTTTAATTCAATCTGAATGAACTTGAGGATTGCCATAAAGAAAAATATCTCATCATAGTCAACACTATAACTTTGATGAAATCCTTTCACAATCAAACAGAATTAATAGGTCTTTACCTTTCCGCCTATGCCTCTTATCCATCTAAAATCCACTCACACCCTATGGGTCTTACCCCTTCAGGTGAATCAATGAATGTCCATACATCATCGATCTTCATGTACTTCATTTCAAATTTAATAACTCCAAGCTACTTCTCAAAGTTAGATCCCTGTACAGCATCCGTATGGGAGATCAAATCTCCATCCTGAACCTAGAAACTGAAGTATCTGCTCTACTGACACGGTACTCTACCGTATCTATACAAAGATGCCTTTACATCGGACTCCGAATTTGATCTAATCAACTTTAATTCTGTTGGTTTGTGTCAGAGTCGGTTCCTCTACCTTTCAAGCTTCACCAAGCTTGCTTTTAACGACATCAGTTTCTTCACCAAGGAATTTTTTTTCAAAAAGAATACCTTAAGATTCATGAACATCTCATGTCCATCAAGAAGGTAGAAGAAATATCCCTAAAATAATATTTATCAGATCAAAATCCAAGCTAGTCAGTTTGTGAATATTTCACATAAGTTCGACACTCCAAACCTCAAGGTAAAAGAGTATCGAATTACCCAAGTCTATATCTCATATAGAGTTTTGATGATCGATTTGCTCGAAACATTCTTGAGCACATATCAAGTAGTCTCTAAATCATAACCTCCAACTAACTAGCAAATCCACAGTGTACCAAACCATGTCTAACAAAGTTTAATTCCTCCTTTCAAACACTCTTTTAAACAGTGGTGTCTCAGAAGAGGTCCATTGAGAGAGAATTCAATTATCTTCAACATATATCAAAAGTTTACTATAAAAGTATTCACTTTATTAGTCTAACTGATGAGTTATAATACTATTTGCAATTTATTTTTCTACCTCATTATGGAATCATTTGAATATTTTAACTGATTCGAACTTTACTTCACAAGTAAGACACACCCATGCCAAGATGGATCGTCAGAGATTTTAATGAAGTAGTAAGCCCTCTTCTGGCACTAATGTTCATGAGTGCAAATACATCAATATGTATCAAACTCAGAATATTACTGGCTCATACACTCTTTTCAACAAAAGATGACTAAGTCAACTATGCCAAAGATAGGCTTCAGTGATATTATCTAATCTATGATGCTAGTTAGATGTGTACTTTACACTAATAGGCTATGGACTGAGTTTATGTTATTTTTAATTATCCACTCATTATTGCAGTATCATTCACAATGATATCAGAATAATCATTCTTATTGACACTATCAATAAGATTGGATAATAGTGACAATCACATAAAATGACATCTTCAAGATTGAAAATAAGCTCGATGATTCCTAATGTTAAGACTGGAATAGACTTCCATCTCTTTCATTCAGGAGTCTCTTGCCATTTACAAACTTTCTACTATCCTAAAATCTTTTGCAACTATTTGCAAATATGACTTGTACTGTCAGTATCCTATACCCAGGTAGTAGTATTACCAAAAGAAAAACTTCAAGAAGTTATCATATAACTATCTTGATCAATAATCATTTGCTGATTTCTCTTTTAAACCTGTTTGGGTTTGCCTAAGACTTCTTGATCAATTCGCCCAAAAAGTATATTCAACTTTCGATATTGGCTATCAAAGTTAGGTCTGATAACATTGTCACTATCTAACAGTGAATAGAGCGATAATATTCTAGCCATTTCTGAAAAGAGAACAATTGACCTATTAGTATATGAACTATTTTAAGCTTAAAGACTTGGACTTTAGAATCCACACATACTGCATTTAGGCTCAAGTGTGGCTTGGCCAATCATAGTGCATCCATGGATAGGTTCATAATCAATTATTTCTTCAAATAATTTTTAGTAATTAGATTTTATCCTAGACATCCCTTCAGCAGGCGGTGGCATCTCCATTAAAAATTTTGATTAGGTCCAACTATTAACATGACAACATCAAGTGCATCCAACAAACGAATATTCAGGCCCGAGTGTGGCTCGACCAACCTAAGCATTGATCTGAAGGTACAATAAGATGGTCATATGATGGATGATAATTTCAATACGTAATAGACACCAAGTGTGTGGTGCCTCCAATGCTTATTTGAAATATTGGACTCATTATCATGCACTTTAATGGGAGACTATGGTCTAGTTATCCCCATAACTAATTTATTTTATGGAACTAATAATTTAAAAGATTTGGTTAATATATTTTAGAAGACATCAATCGACCTACAAATCATAAATCCTTTCGCTGACTTCACCAAGTCATGTAAAAGATTAGTGACTAGCGGATCCAACTGACATATCATAAATCCTCCCACTGAATTTACCAAGTCATGAGAAGGACTAGAGACAAGTCGGTTCAAGGTACCTAAATCAATCCTATTGATTAATCTTAATGACATGAGTCAACTTGAGTCACTTAGTGATCTAATCAACCCAATAACTCGAGCTCAACCATTGAGCCTCAATCAAGATCTATTTGGTTTAATCAAAAACATGCACTCGATTTTCTGCAACTATTGTATTTGATCTAGAGTACTCTTGACTTAATCTAAATCAACTATTGGTTAGATTTAATCAACTACTCTTTTTAGTCCATTAGGTCTTTGATTGTAACCTTAGATCTAACCCAATTAAAAGGATCTGATTTTAGCTAACCCATGTCACATATTTTATGCAATGTCATTAGATCTTTAATCATGATTCTAGATCTAAAATATATTTTTTAATTTTTAATTAAGTATAACATTAACATGGATTAAGATTATTAATTAAAATCATTTCAATTTTATAAAATAAATTTTCATCAATTTTATGTAAAATTTTTTGTTCTGAAAACTAGATCGGCTCACTCCTGAACTAAGTTGGCTCACTTCAGTAGGTCAACTAAGTTTGATACTTGATTGACTAACTGATCATAAATAGTAACCATTACTGTTCAGCCTGAGACAACTGGGTCAGGTTAGTCAGTACTGAATCAATTAAATCAGAGGACTGATTGGACTCAGTTCAAAACTAGTTGGCTTAGTTAGTATGCCAACAAGTATCACATAGTTTCAGATCTGAAAATTTTTGCATAAACTGAAATAAAATCAATCATAACAAACTTTACATCATATCTAAATATTTTGTGATTTTAAATTTTACTTCTCATGATTAAAATAATTTTAATCATATAGATTAGATGATCTACTTTTCATACAACTCATGTTTTGTATCACATACAATAAATCCTAGGATTTCATCATCTAAGATTTTCTAGAAAAGTAAGTTCTTCTTTTTGCTTTCTTCTTCATGGGATTAAATCACATGGCACCCCTACACGTCATAAGAGCATCCTATTAAATAGAAAGAGAGGGCCTTCAAACCCTTTTGCTCCTATGATCGGACAATCTGGTGATCAATCCAATCCAAGTACTTGCTAATCGAGTCATCTAATCTACTCAAATATCATATATGCAAATATTTAGATCAAATCTAAATTATATCAGATCTGATTTTTATATTAGATCATATCTAAAATTAGATCATAACACATCTCATATATTACTAAATCTAGATTTCAACTCTATATGTATATATGTTCACGTTATAAAGAACCTTCACTCTGATACCAGTTAAAGGGAAGCATGGTGGTTTTGTGCATTTATTTTAAAATTTTACAACAAAACATATATAGATTAAACAATTTAATCTATAATGCATGTATAGATCAAATCTAAAACTACCATATAGGATCCATGACATGAACTAATATATATGTATGTAAATCTAAAATCTAAAATTCAGCAAGTATAGATCATATCTATATGTAATTAGATCATATCTAAATTATATTAAGATCATATCTAAAAATAAATTGAGTTCAAAATCCCATACCTAATCATGGGTAGCAGATCACCACCTCTGAAATTCATGATAGTTGGTTCTTCATGATACTCAACAGTCGCACACATGTCTGATCTCTACAGGTATCTACACGAAGCTCATGTACTAATCGATCTCTCTAGGAATGCTAGCTCATAAAGATACCATACTTTGACTGATCTAAGAAGAATTGAAGAAGATGAAGAACAAGGAGACTCTCTCTTTTTCTTTTTAAATCCATACATCAAATCTTTATGATAGAGATCAAGAGAAGAACCCTTTCTTCTTAATTTTTTCACACATAAGAGAGAACCTTTCTCTCTTTCTCTCATACCTTTAAGAAAAACTTTTCTTCTCTAATTTTTTATGATAAAAATCAGATCTAATCTAATTTTTCATACTAAAAATCATATAAAATCTAAGACTCTAGAAGAACCCAAAAGAGAGACCCAAGAGAAGAACTATTTTTCTCTCTTCTTCTCCCTTTTTCTCCTTAATCTAGAACTCTAGGAAGCCCCAAACACCCAACCAAATTTTTTTTAGTATTTTTTTTCTAAATTCTCATGTTAAAAATTAGATCCAATCTAATTTTTTATCTTAAAAAAATAGAAAAAAAAATTGAAAGAAGAACTCCTTCTTCTCCAAAGCTACGCATAAGAAAGAAGACCCTTCTTCTTCTTTTTCTTTCTCTCATTGAAAAAAAATCTTTCTTCTTAATTTTTTTATTGTAAGACCAAAACGAGAACCTCTCTTTGATACCTAAGAATCAATAGCAAAAACCTCATAAAATCTCTTCAAAAGAGGTTGGGAAGGAAGCCTAGATGCATGGGATATGGGGCATCCAACTCTTGGATGCCCCTCCTTTCTTTTTGATGACCAAAAGAGGAGGAAACGCCCACTTTTCTCATGGAAGAGAAGAGAGGACGTGGGACCTTTCTTTAGGTATGAGATCTCATGGTGAAAGGGAGTGGAGGAGTGGAGGATCACTTAAATAGATAAGGTTTAGTTTGTTTAGTCTTATTCCAAATAAGTCTCATGAATCTTGGTCAAACTCTAACTAATTCTTAGATCCAATCCTAACTAATTTAAAAATTAGTTATAACAAGCTAACTAATTAGGTCCTAGCATAATTATAAAACTAACTAGGCCCCAATCCAATTAAAAAATTAGTTAGATTAAAACTCCATTGATCTAAGAATTGATTTTTAATGGATATCAGAAAATTTTTTAATCAATAGAACTTGATCCAATCAAGCCTGTTATCCAATAGGATTTGATCCAATTAAAATTTATATCAAATTAAATTGAATCTTATTCAACTCAAAATTTGATTTGTATCCCTAAGATCAATTGAAACTGTTAGATATATATCCTAGAAGCCAATATGGCTGACACATTGTAATAATTTTAGGACATAATTTTATACTTAATATATTGATATGATCAATAAAAAAGATAATTTTTTTTTATTCAAGTATGATGTATCTCTAAATTGTCCATAAAATTAGTTTCAATACATATTATCAAAATATTGAGAATTAGAGATATGTATTTAATTCCTAAATACTCTCGATCATATGATCATCATGAGGACTGTGATAGATTCGGATAGACTGACAGATAAATCACTTCCTCTGAGATAGATGAGTCTTTGATCTACTGTGTAGAGACATAGAGCGATGAGTGCGGATGGTTGTTAGAGAACAACTAGTACTGAGCATGACCATACGAGAGATTACTTAGATTTTTATTCAATCGTCAGTGATTGTCTCGATGTTATAGTTGTGTGACTGATCTTTTGACTTGAGATGGTACTGTTGCTCGTAGTCAGACTGCTGAAGTTTGACTGACACATAAACATGGATCTCAATGAGCTCTTGTAGCAGATGTTAGCGATAGTTGGTCCACTATAAGAGTGGAGTGCGCATCAAGATAGGATCTATCGACCTTGATAGAGAGGAGTAGTCCTATGGGATTCAAAAATCTAAGTCCAAGAATCTATGGCTATAGTAGTATGATTGATGGAAAGGAGTTTTCATAAAAGAGTTTTCATAAAAGTCACAACTAAACTTGAGCTAATCAAATCTATCATATGACTGATGTTGAGGTTTAACGATTTATCTATGACCCGCCATCTAGTCAGGACTCACGATAGAGAGACTGAATCACACGTTAACTACACCTAAAGATTTATTTCAGTTCTATTGGGTTGCCACTACATACTGCTAGGTGTCACTGATGGATTGTGAGAGCTCACTAGGATCATTCTAGATCGACAATCCTTGCTGAGTTAGAGTGAAATCATTCCGATCCATTAAAAAAAGTTTCAATGATACAATGATAGAGATCATTGTATATCTTACTAACAGATAGAATTGAACCTATGGGGTCACACAACAAAGAGATTAGGCCTAGAATAAGTAATTGAGCTAATGAAGTATCAATTGGGTTTAGAAAAATTTATTTGGTTCATGATAACCTTGCTAGCATATGGTTGGACCCAATTCCTCTTTCTGTTGGGGTTACTTATTTGATAGGATAATTCTAACTTAATTACTTACTAATAATCTACATGAATAAGATTCATGAGACTCCAATTATTGGGTATTAAAGGTTATGGATCATATTAATTAAGGGTGCAAGTCCTTAATTAATTTTTTTGATAGCTATTTTTGGGTGCCACCTTGATTTGATCAAGTTAGGCATGTTCATTGATTAGAGGGCTCTTGTTCTCTTATGAGGCATCTCTTAGGTGTGTTTTGGGGTGTCTAATTATTGGTGCAAGGGCTCCAATTATTGGCACCTAATGGGCTTCCTAATGTAAGTTGGATAACTTAAGTTAATAGGAATCCTAATGCAAGTAGGACTTGTAATATGAAATTGAATAAGATTCAATCTTCATGCCTATTTAAAGAGACCTCCCCTAAGGTTCTTAGAACATCCAAACCAGCAGCCCTTCACATCCAAAGGCTCTCCCCACACCCTCTCTTCCTCTCCCTTTCTCTTCTCTTGGGCGTTCTACATGCCCCATCCTTTGGGATGCGAGTCCTAAGGAGTTCCATGCCCAAGGTGTTGGGCATCCCATAATTTGCTGGTTGTTGGTATTTTATAGTAGTATAAAGTAAAAAAAAAACTTTTAGAGAAGAGAAAAAAAAGAGGATCAAAGAGAAAGATCAAGCGTTGATCACGATCCAGGCTTTATTCAGATTTAGCAGGCTGAATTTTGGAGAACCAAAATTTAGATTAAAGAGAGCTGTTCCAGGCTGATCTTGAGTGGATACTCATAGAAACTAGACACTTGTGCACCTAAGAGATAACCTCTTCTCTTTCAGATCCAAATTCAAAGAAAAAGATTGCAAAACAGGTATGTGATTTGATCACAATTTGAATTTCAGCATATATCAATTTCAGCATATGAGATAGATCCATGTGGTTTTATATTTTCATATATGTATAATTTATATTAAAAGTATTTTAATCTTATTCTCTATTGTGATGTTTAAAAAATAAAATTTTTGAAATACATATGCATGCACCAAACCCCAAACTCCTACAGTGGTATCAGAGCCACGGGTTTTCATATGCTGAATTTTGATATACATATTTTTGAAAAGATTTTAAAATCAGATTTTTTCTTAATACATGAGATATATAGATGAATCTTCTAATCTAAAATTTAATTTTATAATATATAGTTGATATATAATTACATACATAGATCTGAATTTTGATTTAGAAAGAGTTCTAGTTAATGTTCATATGATACATAGATGCATGCATAAAATCTAAAATTTTTATATGATCTAAATTTTGATTTATATATGTGATATATGATTTCATATTTATATCATAAATTTACTTTTAATCTGATCCATAATTAGTATATGAGATATATGATATCATGCTAAGATCTGAAATTTTGTTTAGATCTGATTTTACATACATATATATGATATATGTTTGTATGGTAAAATCTGAAAATTATTTTCATATTTTAAAACTTACTTTCATGTAATAAATTTAGATTTGAAATATAATTTTATATTTTGAAATTTATATTTGTGAATGAGGATTTTAGTTATGAAAAAATCATAAATTAGGTCATGTAATAGGATTGCATTTAAGATTTTTGATTTGAATCATATGGGTCTAACTTGATTAAGTAATTGATCAAATCAAGTCAAGTATTGATAAGGGTCAGATCAATTAAGTTAATGATCATACAATTATTGTTGATCAAATCATTTGAATCCCATATATAGAATTGATTAACCTAAGGACCTAATTTGGCTTACTGGTTTGAGCCTGATTTGCTAGTGCTAACCAATTCTGATCAATCGACCTATTGGTGTCTAAGATAAGTTAATGAGATATGATTATTTAATTAGTTTTGTTAGCCGACCTGATTAATTTATTGATATCTTAGGAAGGCAATAGGGGGACCCCACCGATCTCCACTTATCTGGTCAATTTGAAAGATTGGAACTTGAATTAGGTTGCATAGCGGTCTGGTTCAGCCCATGCCAGTTAGATCAGTCATATTATGATTGATTAGATGAGATCTAAATCTAAACCTAAATTTTTTCATAAATATTAAGTCCATAGGTCTTCCACCATTGTAAATGTGTGGGGTGCCACCGGCATTGATTATTCTCGACTGGTTACAGTGGTTCAGTTCATCAAAAATATGCAACTACTCTATTAGCAAAGAGTTGCTCCAAGATAAGGATGGGGTTGGGCCCAACAACTGTTAAGTGAGAGACTCAATGACGGCCTTGCACCTGTTTATGAATGGTGGGTCAGGCTTAACTAAGAAGTGTGGGCAATAATTGTTAGGTGAGCCCACATGACTTAGAGATCAAGTCACTGCAATATGCTTAGTAAAGTATTTGGGCAAAAAGTTGTCTATGCATCGGTGTGCATGTTACCAATAACTATTAAGTGAGGTACATGTCCTCGATAGGACCACCGCACCCATTAGGAATCTTTTATCATATTAGGATTTTTATTTCTTTCTCGGAGAGTGAAAGGATCTGATAAATTAATGAGAGTCATTGTTTGCATCTTAAAGTCTCTAGAAGTAAATATAAACATAAAGTACAAAAGTCTAACTTGAATCTCTACTCTCACAGTTAAATCATAATGTCAGCCTCAAACCCTCTAGTCTGTATCCTTGAAATCAATTGTTTGATTGGTACTAATTACAAAGACTAGCTCAAAAACCTCAAGATTATCCTGACCTAAAATAAGTTAAGCCATGTTCTCGATTAGGATCCCGTAGTGCTATCAAACCATCCTACTGCTAAGCAAAGTGCTATTTTTGAGAAGTGGATGGATGAAGATAGTCGGATCAAGTGTTATGTGCTGACATCTATGTCAAACAATTTGCAAAGCCAGCACGAGCATACGCCCACTATCTGGGCCATGATTAGTCACCTACAAGAATTGTATGGTGAGTAGAGCCGTACTACACACTTTGAAGTATTCAAAAGACTCTTTAATTTGAAGATGCAGGAAGGACAATTTGTCCATGAGCACTATATGACAGTGATCAAGGACATTGAGGAGCTTGGAAAGCTCGGACTAGAAATGCAAAAGAAATTATTGATGGATCTGATCCTTCAATCCCTTATCAGTTCATATAGTCAATTCATTATGAATTTTCATATGAACAAACTTGATTGTACTATTTTCAAACTCATCAACATGTTGGTCACCACAGAGGGTACCTTGAAGAGTTCAAGGGGCACTGTTCTCACTGTGGAGCAGACTTCTTCTTCCAAAAAAAAATATACTAGAAGGAAGAAGGTTAAATCTGCAAAGAAGTAAAAGAAAGATAGCAAGCCGAAGAAGGATAGTCCAAAGGTGGCTGAGGCAAAGAGAAAGTGTTTCTACTGTTATGCTAAAGGCCACTACAGAATGTCCTAAATATCTGGAGAGCCTAAAGACTAAAAAGAGTGATAAGCCTTCTGAAGGTATGCTCGTAATTGAATCTAACCTTACGGTTTCTTCAACTTCTAGTTGCGTATTGGACTCTGGCTTGAGTGCTCATATATGTACCTCAATATAGGGTCTAATAAAAAGTAAGAAGTTGAGGGAAGGTGACATGATCCTTCGAGTCAGTAATGGAGCAAAGGTTGCTGTAGAGGCTGTTGGCACTTATCCTTTTCGATTACCGTCTGGTGTTAGATTAGATTTAAAAGACTGTTATTATATTCCTATAGCTAGTCAAAATTTAATTTTCATGTCTGTGCTAGCATAGGAAGATTTTGAAACTTATTTCAATAAAGATTTTTGTTTCATTTATTTTTGAAATAAATTAGTTGCATGAGATCTTTTAATTGACAATCTTTATCACTTGCATGTTGATATGAATGTAAACCTAAGTGAGAAAATAGTAAGTGCCGCAGGCCAAAAGAAATCCAGAGATGGAATAAACCAGAAGTACTTGTGGCACCATAGACTAGGTCATATTGGAAAGGATAGGATAAACTGACTGAAGAAGGATGGGATCCTTGGCTCTCTTAACCCAGAGCCGTATCCAGCTTGCTAATCCAGCTTTCGAGGAAAGATGGCCAAGTTGCCCTTTATAGGATATGAAAAAAAGGCCATAGAGCTACTTTCCCTGGTATACACCGATGTATGTGGGCCATTTGATGTGCAGATCAAGGGTGGTTACATCTACTTCATTATCTTTACCGATGATCTGTCTAAGTATGAATATGTGTATCTCATGAAACACAAATCTGAGGCTTTTGAAAAGTTTAAAAAATTTAGACATGAAGTAGAAAAGCAGACAGGTAAATCCGTTAAAATTCTTCAATCTAATCAAGGAGGTGAATGAAGGAAGCTTATCTAGGGTTTCAGGGTTAGATCTTGAAACTTTTTCAAGATCATATAGCGGAAGACTAAAATAAATCAAAATTTATTTTTTAAAATCAAAAAATCCCTAGATCTAAGATCCTATTACATGATTATTACATAGCATTAAATCAAAAATTAAAATATATAAATATAGCATGAACTACATGTTGATCATATCAACATGTTTCTATACTACATCTAATGTATGTATTAAACAATAGATCAGATCTATTACCTTGCAAGTTAGATGTTCTAACCTTGTTGATCTGGGCTTGAGGATGATGTTGCAAGCTGCATATGCGTCCGACCTTTAGGAGTCGTCCACACGAGCCCACGAATCTCGATCAGAAGTCCTGCTTCAGGAAATCAGCACAGTATGCTAGTACTGCGCTGATCCTTCTTTGATGGTTGATCAGGTGCCTCATTCTTCTTGATTTGGACTCTTCCAAAGATGAAAAGTAGAAGGAGGATTTTCAGATCTGAGATGCTCTCAGAAAACTCAAGATGGAGGGAGGAAAGATATGAAAACAAAAACCCTAGAAGAAGACCCTCTTTTTCTTCACGTTTTTCTCTCTAGACACCCAAACTTGCATCTTTTATATCTCCACGACCCAAAGGTATTTCTCTCTGATTTTTGGATGGCACAAAGGTATCTCAAATTTCTATCTTTTCTTAAAATTTTACAAAGAAACTCATCTTATATAGAGAGATATGATAGAGTCCTTGTCTAGGTCAAACACCTAGTCAAGGCTTATCCAAACATGGCAAGTTAAGGGATGCCCAACTCTTGAGAACTTCCTTCATATTTTCATGCATGGATCACTAAAGAAGGATACACAATGTATACCCTAAAAGCCATAAAAATTCAAAAAAAATTTGGATAAATTCGGTGCAAAATTGAAAGAGTTTTGGATTTCTAAAACTCTATCTCATAGAATTCGAAATCCAAACTTATTCCTTTTAGATTTGATCCAAACCACCTTCCATGTAAGAAAGAAGAGAGGAGACCTTTTGTGAATGTGGGAGAGATCTGGGAGAGGGCTTTTGTTGCACAAAATAAGTGGAGATTGGCATTGAATAAGAGAGAGGGCGTGGAGAAGGATTATGTGGCACAAGGTGGAATCCTAGTCTTACTAGGATTCTGTCTTATGACTTGTTTTAATTTGGTTTCTCAAACCAAATCAAATCAAAATTAGATCAATCCAATTAAAATAGGTCTTAACCCAATTAAAAACCTAATTTAATCAGATTAAATTAGATTTAAATCTGATTTAATTTTTAATCAAATTAGAAATTAGATTGACCCAAGTCTAGTTGAATTAGGACTAGTTTTTCCTTGCACTTGGCTTATCCAATAAACCAATTGGACTTGATCCAATCAAGCCCAAACAAATCTAATTAAATTATATTTAATTAGACTTAATCTCAGCCCATTGGCTTAATCAAATTAAGCCAATCAGCAATCGAATTGCTAATAGATCCTCCTGCAACACTTGCACTGGGTTAAATGTCAATCGTATTGATCATTTAACCCTAGAACGATTCTTAATCGTTGATCAACCATCTGATCGGATCATGAACTCTAATGTGTGTGACCTCATAGGTCTGAACCTAAGCCGGTGGCATAGGAATAAATTCCTATACCAATCGAAGTGACCATCTAGCAATGGTACCCGACGACCGGATAGATCGAATGTGTAGAACAACATCCTTAGAACCCATGCAGATATAGTTTTCATATAATTCATCCCCTTGACCAAAATGATCATAGGACACCCCAGAGTTTAACTGTCAACTCTGATCAGGTTGTCCACATTGTATTTCAAAATATCAAATCCATCTGATGGATTACCCTGGCCAAGGTTTTGCTAAATTGAAATACAGCGACTCATTCTTCTCCAACTCTTGGAGTGGTCAATCCCATCTCGATCACACTCTGACTTTGCAAGTACTTGACTGTGCCTAGAAGCCTTCCATCCCTGAATTAGAAATTCAGTTAGTCCAGTACCAAAGCACAGTGAGTTGCTTGCAAGTCACTGAGGCGATTTCAGGTCTAAGGGACACTTATACCTATATCCCATCAGAGACATTCTCGACAGCAGAATACCAGTGTCTCCACACTCCTTGGTTAAGAGAACAACCAACCCATATGGCCTACAGCGACCTATGCTCGATAGAAGCTGTTGTCCTTATTAACAGCCTATCATTTGGTCGTGAACAGTTTTAAGGACTAATCAATAAATCCTCTCTTTATCGAATCTAAATAGTCCTAAGAACTTCATCATAACAACAGAGTTCATTAGAAGATGAAAGCTTATGATGAAAATACCAAATATATTTTATTTATTAACAAATCAATTACAATACTTGGTTGCTCAACCATCAACAGCTTGACGATTGGCTTTTTGGGACACATTTTCCAACAACTCCCACTTGTCCTAAAGCCACTCGGCACAGTATCTAATACCCATGTTCGACTTGTGGTTGTCGAACTCCTTTATTGTCAGGGCTTTAGTGAAGGGGTCGGCTAGGTTCTCCTTTTCGTCGATCTTCTGTAGGTCGACGTCACCTCGATCCACGATCTCCCAGACCAGGTGGAAGCGGCGCAAGATGTGCTTCGTCCGCAGATGTGCTTTGGGTTCCTTCGCCTGAGCTATGGCACCAGTACTGTCACAGTAGAGCAGGATCGGACCATCGAGGGAGGGTGCTACTCCGAGCTCGTTGATGAATTTTCTCAGCCACACAGCTTCCTTCGCGACATCTGATATCGTGATGTACTCCGCTTCACAAACAGAGTCTGCCATAGTATGCTGCTTGGAACTCTTCCAGCAGATGGCTCCACCATTCAGTGTAAAGATATAACCCGACACACTCCTGCTGTCATCATGGTCAGATTGGAAGCTGGAGTCTGTGAACCACACAAGTTTCAGATCTGACTCGCCATAAACCAACCATTGGTCCTTAGTATTTCTCAAATACTTAAGGATGGCTTTAACCACTTTCCAGTGGTTTTCTCCAGGATCAGATTGGTATCTACTCACTACTCCTAGTGAGTATGCCATATCTGGTCTTGTACATGTCATGGCGTACATGATAGATCCCACGGCTGAAGCATATGGGACTCTACTCATACGCTGTCTTTTTCAGGAGTTGTCAGACAATCCTTCTTAGAGAGACAAATTCCTTGGCCTATCGGTAGATAGCCCTTCTTGGAATTCTCCATGCTGAACCTCTTCAGCACAGTGTCTATGTACATAGACTGGGATAACCCAAGCATCCTTTTAGATCTATCCCTATAGATCTTCATCCCTAGGATGTAGGATGCTTCACCCAAGTCCTTCATGGAGAACTGTGATGACAACCAAACTTTTATTCCCTGTAGTGCGAAGATGTCATTCTCGATTAAGAGAATGTCATCCACGTACAAGACAAGGAATACCACAACTGGACCATTTGCCCATTTATAGATGCAGGGCTCTTCTTCATTCTTAATGAAGCCATACGTTTTGATCACCTTATCAAAATGCATGTTCCAACTCTGAGAAGCTTGCTTCAATCCATAAATGGATCTCTGAAGCTTGCACACCTTGGACTCATCTGTGGATGTAAACCCCTCAGGTTGTATCATATACACCTCTTCGGTCAGCTCTCCATTCAGGAAAGCTGTCTTTACATCCATCTGCCAGATCTCATAATCTAGATGGGCAGCTATTGCAAGCATTATCCGAACAGATTTGAGCATTGCCACAGGGAAAAATATCTTGTCATAGTCAATACCATAATGTTGACGATATCCCTTGGCTACCAGACGGGCTTTATAGGTCTCCACCTTTCCGTCTGCGCCCCTCTTCCTTTTGAAGACCCATTTACACCCAATGGGTTTAACCTCTTCAGGTGGGTCAACCAATGTCCATACATCGTTGACCTTCATGGACTCCATTTCGAATTTCATGGCTTCAAGCCATTTCTCGGAATCAGGTCTCTGCATTGCATCCATATAGGTGATCGGATCCTCATTATTCTCATCAAGTTCGATGGGATCATCATCCCGGACCAAGAAACTGTAGTATCTGTCCGGTTGACGCGGTACTCTACCAGATCGCCTTAATGGTGTAGGTACATTGGGCTCCAGATATGATCTAATCATATCAGACTCAGGTTCAGCTATTGGTGTCGGTCCTTCCACCTGTTGAACTTCATCAAGTTCAATCTTAGAGGCAACGGTTCCTTCACCAAGGAACTTCTTTTCTAAAAAGATTGCCTTAAGGCTGACGAACACCTTTTGTTCATCAGCATGGTAGAAAAAATATCTTTTTGTCTCTTTGGGGTACCCTATGAATGAGCATTTGTCAGACCTAGGTCCAAGTTTGTTTGTGACTAATCGTTTGACATAGGCCGGGCACCCCCAGACCCTAAGGTGTGAAAGTGCTGGCTTACGTCCCGTCCATATCTCATATGGAGTCTTAATTACAGACTTACTTGGAACCCTATTTAACAGATAACAGGCTGATTCGAGTGCATATCCCCAGAAGGATATCGGCAAGCTAGCAAAACCCATCATGGATCGGACCATGTCTAACAGAGTCCGATTCCTCCTTTCAGACACACCATTATGCTGTGATGTTCCTGGAGGAGTCCATTGGGAGAGAATCCCATTCTCTCTTAGATATGTGAGAAACTCACTAGAAAGGTATTCTCCTCCTTGATCAGATCGAAGAGTTTTAATACTCTTCCAGCTTGTTTTTCTACTTCACTTCAGAATCGTTTGAACATTTCAAATGAATCCGACTTATGTTTCATCAGATAGACATATCCATATCGGGATAGGTCATCTGTGAAAATTATGAAGTAGAAATATCCACCTCTAGCACTGGTGCTCATGGGCCCACATACATCAGTATGTACTAGGCCCAAGAGCTTAGTAGCTCTCTCACCTTTGCCAGTAAAAGGTGACTTGGTCATTTTACCAAGAAGACAGGACTCACAGGTTGGAAGTGATTCACAATCACTGACTTCGAGGATTCTCTCTTGAGTCAACCTGTTTATTCTGTTCTTGTTTATATGACCTAGCCTACAGTGTCATAAGTAGATATCTAACACACTATCTAATCTAGGGTGCTTGCCAGTAGAATAGACTCTTATCAGGCTTGATCTTTTTGGTCTGGCTCTGCACAGATGTCCCAGCCTGAACTTGCACCTTCTTGACTTTCTTCTTCTTGTTCTTCTTCCTTTCTTAAAAGGACGAGAATCAGAAGATGAACCTCCCACTAAGTTCACCGACTCCTTGTAAAGTTGGTGATCCTTCTCAAAGTTCTGAAGCAACCCCAGTAACCCGTGGTAGTTCTCTTCAGGCTTTGTCATTCTATAATGAGTGAGGAATGGGAGATAAGACTTGGGCAGTGAGTTCAGTATTGCATCTTTCCCAAGTTGCTCATGCAAGGAAAAGCTGAGCTTGCTCAATCATTCCATCAGCTCGATC